>NC_050573.1:532635342-532935342 GCF_011100635.1 Trichosurus vulpecula
TAAGATCTTCTTGGCATGCCTCAAGGCATGTCAAAGGTCACCGTCTACTGGGTATTACTAAGAGGGACAAACCTTTAGCAGCCACAGAAGAAACAAAGAGAAACACTAGGTTTAGAGGTCTGGAACACTGGAGGCAGCCTGACACTGTGGAAAGAGGCTTGAATATGAGTCATGGAACCCATGTTGGAGTCTCAGTTTTGTCCTTTACTACGTGTGTGACTTTTGACCTCTGGGGTTTAGGTTCTTCATCTGTGAAATGAAGAGGTCAAGCTAGATGACCTCTAAAGTGTCTTCCCCAACTAGGAAAATGATCTGTGTTTCCCAATGTTGTTGCTCCCCTTCAAAGGAAACCCAAAGGGAAAGCCAATCCTATCAGGGGCAGGTTCCCTTTTAACAGAACCTATCCCAAACTACACAAGGAGATAAATCATGGGGTAAGTTATTAGGAAAGAGATGATTGGGAGAAACAAGGAGAAGACCCTGGCTCTTGCCCTTGAGCTGATAGTCTAGTTACAGAGATAGGACAGTGGGGAGGGTGGAAAGGGCACTGGATTTGGAGTCAAAGAACCTGGATTCAAATCCCAACTCTTTTATTTATTAGCCACATGACCTCGGATTAATTACTGCTCCTCTCTGAACTTCAGGTTTTCCACCTGTGGCATGGGGGGAGAGGGTAGATTAAATGACCTTTTGGGTCTCTCTTCCCAAGTGTCCTGGTAAATGGAGTGTATGTATGGGGTGTTCAGGGAGGACTAGTCGAGGGCTTGCTGAGCCCTTTTCAGGGCGACTCATCCCCATTTGGCGTCCACCTGTCACCCAGCTCTAACCTGTGGTCCAAGAAGCTTTACATAGCCTACGCAGTGGCCACGCCCTGGCAAAACCTACTCAGCAGATGGGCTAAACCAGGCTGGGGAATGCTTAGAACTTGATCAGATGTTGAAGATGCCAAGTTCATCGACTGCATTCCAGGCCATTGCCAGTTATCTTGACTTTTGTCTTGCCACTGGAGGTCTGTGGAAGAGAGAGTGAGGCTGACAATTTTGTGGAGCTCTGACCCATTTCGATTCACATACAAATCAAGACATCGCTCCTTGATGCTGTTGGTCCTCTTCCAAAACTAAGGATGAGTAACAACAGTGACTGGCTCTCTGGAGCCTCTACACACTTTTAAGTTTAATCTTCATAGTTAACATTTTCTCCCTTACTTTCTTAAGTGTAGGCAATCAACAAAATAATAAATCAAGCCCTGATTTTGTAGCCTTTGTGGATTTCCAAGGCTTGACTGGTCACACTGAAAAAATTTAACAATTGGCTCTGCAGAACACATATGAGCTAGCTTCAGCCCTACTTGCTTCTTTAAATCCTATGAAAGTAATAAATTAAACAGGAAGGAATATTAGTGCACAAAACTACACACCCCCTCCTCCCTCCTTTCTTGCAACGAGGTTCTTTAAATAGGAGTTTATTAACTTAAATATTATCAATTTAATTATTACATTATGCTGTGTTATATTATATTATATTATATCATATTATATTAATTTGTTATTAATTTAATTATTAACTATTAATTTAAATAATTAATTAAATAGGCATTTAAATTTTTGTTTGTATCTTTTGAATAACTTTGAGGGTGGCACTGGGAAGAAAGTATTGGGGGACCAGAAAAACTTCTAGGTAAACTCTTAGGAACTTCCAGCTAACATGTGGTTTTCCATATTAGACCTGTGGGTTTCTTAAGAGTAGGGACTGCGTTTTGCTTTTGCATCCCTAATGCTTAACACAGTGCCTGGCACACAATTGTTGTTTAGTCTTTTTTAGTTGTGTCTGACTCTTCATGACCCCCTTTGGTATTTTCTTGGCAAAAATACTAGAGTGGTTCGTCACTTCCTTCTCCAGTTCATTTTACAGATAAAGAAACTGAGGCAAACAGGATTGCGTGATTTGCCCAGGGTCACATAGCTAGGAAGCGTCCGAGGCCGAATTTGAACTCATAAAGATGAGTCTTCCTGACACCAGGCTTAGCACTCTGTGCACCGTGTCACCTATTGACTAGCGGCTCAATCATAGGATTATAGAATGAGAAACAGAAAGGGCCTTTGAGATCATCTCATCCAAGAATCCTTAAGTGTTCACAAACTTGTTTTTTTTTTTTTAAATTGATAGCTATTTCAATAGAATTGGTTTTCTTTATAATCCTGTGTATCTATTTTATGCATTTGTTCTGAAAAGGGGTCCGTGCACTTCACCAGACTGCCAAGGGGGTGCATGACACAAACAGGGCTGAGTCCTTCCTCTAATTCAGTCTTTCCCCCTCCCCCTTAAATTTTATAACTGAGGAAACTAAAAACCAGAGTGGGCCAGTAACTAGCCCAGGGCCACACAGGGAATAAGAAGCAAAGCTGGAAGTTGAATACAAGTCCCCCGACTCCCAATCTAGGGCTTTTTCCACAGTGCCGCACTGTCCTAACTAGAGTCTCAGCTTCTCAAAGGCCCAGATATTCATATTTCCTTCTCCCTGTCACATCTTCCCCACCTCCGGCAACCCATTCTGGGCTGGGCCCACTCACAGGCGGTGCTTAATTATCTTTATTGAATCAGAGCCATTCAGGATTAGGGGAAAACAGCATTTTATTATTTTTTTTTTACAGGCAACTTTCAGGAGCATGGCTATTGCACAAAGGGAGGCTCACCACCATTTGTTGTTCATGTTGGCAAGCCTTCTGATCCAGGCCCTTTGTCAGCCTCTTCATTCTAAAGTCTATTTATGGAAAGAGCATGATTGTCTTGACAGATTCACGGGGTTATCCTTTGTCTGGACAATAGAATTTTGGCACCTTTCGATGTACTTTGGGTTAAAAGACCTCCAGGTTAACAGATGTGCTGCCCTCGGGAATCTGAAGCTATAATTCAGGGAAATGAAATGGCCTGGAAGACAGATTCATCCTGGACTGCTCAGCCTCCATGGCTCTTTATACTAATCACACCTCTTGCTTCCACAACAGGATCCTGACGTGCTGGGCTCGGTCTTCCTCCTCAAATCACTTTTGGTTCAGCTCAGCCACATTTAGATTAGAAGCAAGTTGGAGTGAGCCCATTTTATAAGTGGGAAAGCTGAACCTAGGCCGAGATCTCGAGGGATGTTGAGATTTTGATTTAATCTAAGTGCATCATTGCAAATAAATCCCTAGTGTTTTCTAACCCATATTTTTGGGGATTTCCAACAGGCTGAGATGCGGTACTATATAGTGTCATAAAACCAGACCTGGAAGGTACATTGAGCCCATGTAGTCTATCCCGCTTAATTTAAGGATACGGAAGTTGTGACAGAGAGCTTATGGGAGTTGCCTAAGGCCACACAGCTTTAGGTCAAGTTTGAACCTGGGTTACTGGGTTTTATGTCACCCTACATATCAAATTGAAACAAATAAATAAACAAATAAGTTGATAAAAGAAAGAATGAATAATAGCTAGCATTTATATAGTGTTTTAAAGTTTGCAAAGCACTTTACAAATATTATCTCATGATCCTTGAAAGAATTCCAGGAGGTACTTTACACTTTACAGATGAGCAAACTGAGGCAGACAGAAGTGATTTGATAAGAAGCACCCGGCTAGCCAGTATCGGAGGCAGGATTTGAATGTGGATATTCCTGATTTTCAAAGTCCAGTGCTCTATCTACTGGGCTATATCACTACCACTTCCCCCCCCTCCCCGCCGCCATCTCTTGAATTGGGCCTTGACATTTGAGTAGGCTTTCAAGCGGGCAGAGATGTTCCCAGAAGGGCTAGTCCACTCCCATCAGGCTCATTCTCACTTCAGGGCCATGTTATTCTCTCTTGCTTCCTCTCTGCATCTCCAAATCTCATTCCTCCTTCAGAGCACTGTTCATCTTACCTCCTCCAGAAAACCTTTCTTGCAGACTTGATCCTACCCTCATCTGGACTCCAGAGTGGCCAAAATTTCTAGAGTTTGTGCCATGTATTTGATGATGCTTCAGAGGCCAGGTGAAAGTTGTTGTGGTTCCTAGGAGACCAGGCCACTGGGCAGAGTGTCCATGGACTCAGGCCATATCTGCCGCTAGACCCTGAACTCTCAAACCTTTTTTACAATGCCCCCACTTTTGAGCAGCTTTAATTGTTAAAAGGGGTGACTAGGTGGCGCAGTGGATAGAGTGCTGGGCCTGGAGTCAAGAAGACTCACCTTTGTGGGTTCAAATCTGGCCTCAGACACTAGCTATGTGACCTTGGGCAAGTCACTTAACCCTGTTTGCCTTGATTTCCTCATCTGTAAAATGAGCTGGAGAAAGAAATGGCAAACCACTCTGGTATCTCTGCCAAGAAAACCCCAAATGAGGTTACGAAGAGTTGTACATGACTGAAAAAATGGTATAACAAGAAAATTGTTAAAAAATATGTTTTCCCGACATCAAGATTAAATTGTCTTCTCTATAACTCCCACCCATTACTCCTGATTCTGCCTTCTTGGGCCAGACTTAATGAGTGGACTCTCTCTTCTACCTGAGAACCCTTCACATCCTTGAAGGGAAATGTCATGTTTTCTCTAAACATGCTTGGTTTCTTCTACCAATCCTTTATGATAGGAACTCTAGGTTCTCTACCATACCCTTTGCTGGACACTCCGGCTTATCAATGTCCTTCTTAAACTGTGGGGCCCAGAACTGAACACAATTCTCTGGATGAGTGGCACCTGCTGAAGGCAGAGTGCAGTGGGATTATCACCTTCCTATTCCTGGAAGTAATGGCCCTTTTAATGTAGCCAAGATTGCTTTAGATTTTGGGCTACTATCCCACACTGGTGCCTAATATTATGCTTGAAGTCTACTAGAACCACTGGGATCTTTTTTAAAACAACTGCTGTCTAATCATGATTGTTATACCTTTGTTTATTATTATTTTATTTTTGGAGGGGGGAAGGCAAGGCAATTGGGGTTAAGTGACTGCCCAAGGTCACACAGCTAGTACTTGTGTCAAGTGTCTGAGGCTGGATTTGAGCGCAGGTCCTCCTGATTCCAGGGTTGGTGCTCACTGTGCCACCTAGCTGCCCCTGTTTTTTGTTTTTATTTTATTTTTGGATATACTTTTGAAATTGATTTTTTATGCCCAAGTAAAAGACTTCACATTGATCACTTTTGAGTTTCGTCTTTGAGTCATAGGCTCATGTTCTTGCCTACCCCGTTGCCTTTGATCAAGGACACTTGGGGCCACTTGGCCCTGCCAACCCCTACGCTACTGTCATTGGCTGCCTGGATGGCGCCCCAGCCCTCCCACCAGAGACACATCTATAAGAGTTTCTTTAGGTATCACTTCAACTAGTTCTGGGCAGCTGTTCTCTCCCATTCCTGGAAAATGGTGAATAGCTTCTCTAAGTGAAGAGCAAAAGCCCCCATACTCTCTCCTGGGGGCCGTTACACTGCCTGAATTCTCTCTTTGTTATGAAGAGAAACTAGAATATCATGCATTCTCCCCATCTCCCAAAAGACAGGGAAGAAAACTATTTTCTAGTTGTTCCGCTTAAGACAGAAGAGGGAAGGCCAGGACCCCTTGCTGGCCTGTAAATTCATGCACTGGATCCCTCAGCCCCTGGTATCACCCTGGGTGCAGGACAGCTTTGACCTTATCTGGTTCAGTTTGAGGCTTTCACAACACTCATCTCCAGTCATGTCTTATCTCACTAGGTTCCACTGGAACTGTCACCTCCCCAAACTTCCCATCTAGAATGGACTGTCCACCCTTAGACTTGGGAGTTTGAGTGGACTGGCTGGCTCAATATAGGGCAACAGTGTGATAGAGCAGGCAAAGAAAAACAAAAGAAACCAAAGAAAAAACAATAAAAAAGAAAAAATAACAAAAACAAAACCCCTAATGCAATCTTAGCAGCATTAAAAGGGGCATCATTTCCAGGAATAGGGAGGTGATAATCCCACTGTACCTTGCCCTCAGCAGACCTCATTGAGTATTGGGTTCAGTTCTGGGCACCCTCACTTAAAGAAGTGCCAGGTTTCGCCTTATCTTGCTCAGTTCCAGACCTCCACAGCATTTCCTGGACTTCTCTGGCCATGACACTGGGTGTGTACTCCCTGCCCCTTTCCTTCCAGATCTCCCTTATCTGCTGTCTTCCCCTATGAGAATGTAAGTTCCTTGAGCATAGAAACTGTCTAGCATCTTTTCTTTGTATTCTTGGCAGTCAGCATAATGCCTGGCACATAGTAAAGACTTAACAGATGCTCTGTCTATCTATGTACCTATTCATCTATTTACATACATATGTACATATGTATGTATGTATCTATCCACCTACCTGCCTGTGTCTGTATCTGTGAATTCGTGTGTCTCTCTAGCCATCTATCTATCTACCAATGTATGTATGTATGTATGTATGCATGTATGTATGTATGTACATGTGTATGTATGGGCTGCTGGGTGGCACAGTGGATAGAGTAGGGAAGACTTATCTTTCAGAGTTCAAATCTGGCCTCAGACACTTATTAATTGTGTGACCCTGGGCAAGTCACTTAACCTTGTTTGCCTCAGCTTGCTCATCTGTAAAATGAGCTAGAGAAGGAAATGGCAAACCCTTCCAGCATCTTGGCCAAGAAAACCCCAAATGGGGTCACGAAGAGCTGGACGTGACTGAAACGACTGAGCAACATGTATATATGTATGCATCTATCTGTCCATTTACCTCCCTGTGCATGTAGGTGTGTGTCCATCTATGTATTTATATATGTATCTTTGTGTGTATCTATCTATACAGCCATCTACCTGCCTGTTCTTGTGTGTCCTCCCTTTTTGAAGAGGACATCACTGAGCGATGGCTTGACTTGTCTGTAAATTGGATTTGTGTGAGGCAGAGTTGTGCAAAGGTGTCAGCCTCACTCTCCCCTCCAGAGTAATTGAAGTCCAGTGGGAGGACAAAAGTCAAGCTGATGGGAGATGGCCCAGGAAGCAGTGGATGACCTCGGCATCTTCAACGTTTGACCAAGCTCTAAGTGCTCCAGGCACTTGCTTCAGCCACCTTCGTAGCCATTGAATAAATTACTCTCCATCACCCGTTGTGCTGGGGGAGGTCATCGCATGCTTGGAGCAAACCACCATTCTAACTCACCAATGGGTTTGAGGCCTGCTGGTTAGCCTCACTCAGGTTTGGCCCGTCTGTGTGATGGTTTCACCAGGGTGTGGCCGCTGCACGTGCTGCAGCTTCTTGGAGCCACAGGAGAGAGCTGAGTGACAAATGGGCACCAAAGGTGGTTGAGCAGCCCTGAAAAGGGCTCAGTAAGCCCCCACACCAGAGGTGCTGAATATCCCATATACCCTACCTACATACATGTAAGTGTAAGAAGTTTGGTATTCCAGGATCCATGGCCATAACAATCTCTTGTTCCCATGAATATGAATTATATGGTTCAAAACATCTCCACCACCACCCGTGTAGATTGTGAGGGCCAGGTGTCCTCTGTTTAGATTGTAAAGGTCAGGACCTTGGAGGGGTGGAGTGTAAGCATAAAGCAGGTGGGTGCTGGTCAGTGAGTGGGGAACCTTTAGGGTGGAAATGCACAAGCTAGGATGCTGTGTGTGCCTTGACGGGCCCCCAGGGAATCTGTGTTTGCCTCAACTGGCCCCCATTGAGGCTTGAGGGGATTTAGGGGAATGCACAAGTTGTGCCTGTCTCGAAAGGCCCCATTGAGATGTAGGGGGAGTTGCCCCCCGCCACTTTCTTGCTGGCTCCTGCGAGAATGGTGATTAGGGAATGTTGTAGGAGTTGGTGCTCAGCAACCCTTGTGAGAAGGTTAGATAGAATAAAGTCTGCATTTTTAATTGTTAAACCTCTTTGAAACTGTCTTTCCTTTGGAAAAGCAGATCAAAGAACCTGTGCCATCCTGGGTGTGCCAGGGTGCTTTCTAATGCAATATGTATGCATGTATTTATGTCTCTATTCATCCACTTACCTATTTATGTATCTATCTACCTCCCTGAGTATATATGTATGTATGTATGTACATATGTACCCATCTACCTATGCATATCTCTCTCTCTCTCTCTCTCTCTCTCTCTCTCTCTCTCTCTCTCAATCATTTTCATCTTGACTTGTCCTATTTCCCTCCCATGAATTAAAATCTTAGAATCTTAGGATCGGAAAGAGCCTCAGAGATCTCCTCAAACTTATTTTCCTAAATAAAAATAACTTCTATAGCATCTTTGTGAGATGGTGTTGGGCCTCCACTAGAACATTTCCATTCTTTCTTTCAGGTAACTCGATTACTGCACAATCCTAATTGTTAGAGAGTGTTTAAAGCCTGCCCCTCTTTGAGGTTAAATAATTTGTGCAAGGCCACAAAGGCAATAAGAAGCAGAGTCAGGATTGGAACTAGGACTTTTTGATTCCAGAGCCAATGCTCTCTTCACTGGAGGATCCATAGATCTGGAAGGGCCTCAGGCACCATATAGTCTCCTCATCTCCTCATTTTACTGATGAAGAAACCGAGGCCAAAGGAGACTAAATGACTCGGCCTGGGACACAAGATAAAAAACTTCAGAAGTGGAATTCGAGCCCAGGTCCTCTTACCCCAGAGCCAAAGCTCATTTCCCTGCACCAGGCTGCTGCCTCCATGTAGATTCTTCTGTGCACAAGTAGATAATTCAATTCCCATTAGCTCTTCTTTTTCATTCTATATGTAACAACAGTAACTGATGATAAGTGAAAGGCAACACGCTGAAGTGGGTAGAGGGGCAGTCTTAGAATCAGGAAGACCTGTCTCTGACATGTACCTGTATGAAGCTCTGGACAAGTAGCTTTACCTCTTAGTGGTCTCCAAAGGGAGAGCCCGTGGCCTGACCCCAAGGAATGGGGGTGATCAAACACCTGGAGGCTGGGAAGATGGGTCATGTGCCCCACCCCAGCCACAGCCATCGTGGGGTTTATCTCCAACACAACCACATCATGTCACCCTTACTCCCCAATACTCCCCCAGTGCACCCCCTCCCTTCGCTCTGCGAGGTCCTGATGTCTCCCCTTTTGAGTAGAACTTTGGCCCATCAGGGCAGTTACGATAACCAAACGTCTACCCTGATACCCACAGCAGCAGCTGAGCTGGTGGGAAGATTCCATTCCTCCCCAGCCTGCATGGCCCAGGACCTCTGGTGGCTGCCTGGGAGGACAGGCCCCGTGCTCCTGGGCAGGGAGAGCCCTACTTTCTTCCTTTTCATTTTCAATGGGACAGGGCGAGCCTCAGAATAAGTAGGCATGATGGGGTTGTGACATATTATAGAACTTGTTATATTAACTGTTCCCCCCAAACAAATTCTCTTATCAACTTCCTTATTTGTGTTGAGAGCACCTCAGTGCCCTCTCATGGATCCTCCCTCTCCCTCATCCCACCCGTTCCATCCGTTGCCAAATCTCGTCATTTATAACCTCCACATACTCTCTCCCATCTCCCTCTTCTCCACTTGTACAACCACCTTGCTAGCTCAAGACCACAGCTTCCTAATTAGTCTCTCTGCCTCAAGTTTTTCCCCGTCCAATCCGTCCTCCACACATTCTTATGTCTGCCGAAGTGATTTTCCTGAAGTTCATGTCTGATCTGTCACTCCCCTACTCCATAAACTCCAATGGCTCCCTATTATCTCTAGGTTCAAATTTTAATTCAGCATTATCTCATCCTTTTCAATTTATATTTTTGGGTATGATTTACAATCCACATAATTATTAGTAAAGTAGGACACAGATATCATTTATACACCGGGAGGATGCATACTTGTAGCCAGAATGGACTTTGTTTTCTTTGAATGACTCAGCTTGCCTCGTTGAGCTTCCCTGGACGCTGGGGCTTGCTCTTCCGGGGCAGGAGGCCCAGCGACCATGCCAGGGATCGGAGAGCTTCCTGTGTGATGAGTCGTGGGGCTGGCTGAGGGGAGGTGTGTTAACCTGGTCTACGCTAGGGGGAGGGGCCAAGTCAAGAACCAATTGGCCCTGGTCGTTCAGGCGGCGCTTGATGATGTCAAAAACTCTATAAGAGGGGAGAGGACAGCTTGAAGATCTTCCTTTCCTTTTCCGGTTGGAGCCAGAGACGCCTACAGCTGAAGCTGAGCTGCCGGTAGCAGAGCTGACTGGAGGCTAGTGGGTAATCTTCTTACCATAGAGGGGAAGCATGTATACGATTTTGCCTTATACTATCTCACTTCTCTGTGGCCTCCTGGTTACCCTTGTGAGGCGGACTTATTGGGCCTGGAAGCTTTTGATGAAAATATCAAAATGGGGACGCTGGTTTGTGGGCTTGTTATTGTGGAGTGTAAATACATGCTTTAGTTCTCCTGCCTTCTGCCTAGAGAATTCCTTATATCCTGCGGTTCCGGACCTTTTAGGCACATATGAGATTCTCTTTGAAATCATAAATTCTGCCTTCCTAATATATTTGGCGACGAGGTGGATGGGATCGCTAGATATAAGATCTCTATTCAGAAGCAGAAGAACTTCAGAGGAAGAGATGAATATCCCAGGGTGGGAGGATCCGTTTTATTCCTCCTTAGCAAAGCAATTGGCTAAAAAAGCCAGACCGTGTGAAAACTGGGAACCAAGGCTACAGAGAGGAGATCCTAAGGATTTGGAAAGGTGTTTACAAGAGGTTGGGATTCAGTCAGGGGCATCACTATCTAGGCAAAGCTGGATAGTGTTATCAGCCTACCGGCTAGTATATGAAAGATTGAGATTAAGTGAAAGAGATGGGGGCACTCCTACCCCACAGCAAGAAGGGGAATCTCAGATAGCAGGAGAACAAATTGCTGCTCAAGAACCCACTGACTCAGATGAGAACTTTTCTATTAATGTGGCTAGGAGCAACAGGAGGCCAAATAAGCCAAGAGTGCATCCCAACTCAGCCCAGACCAAGCCTGACTGCCTGCTTTGTCCTTGCCATGGTGGCAGGGGAAGCGAGTGGGGGGAAAATGAGACAATGTTAGGGGCTGAGACAGAAAACGCTACTAGGGTTCAGGACATCCCTCGCACAGAGAATGGGAGATGGTTAAATACTCAGACAAGCGTTTGTCCTGTAGAGAGGAGGAGGACAGAAACCCGAGGTGGCAATTTAGTTACGAGGGAATTTCAGGAAGATTTCTCACCACAAGAGGTCACAGATATTTTGAGTAGATTCAGCCAAAGAGTAGGAGAACCATTAATATCTTGGATGGTAAGACTCAGTGATCAAGGGACCGGTGGAATATTAGTAGATAAGAGGGACTGTATGAGATTCATAGGTATCAGCCATGATCCTCTAGTTCAGCAAGCTTTTAGGGAACATCATCAGCGAGGAGATGATGCTAGCAGGACTACTCTGTTGGCATTAGCTGCTGCGGGATGCAATAAGAGATATACTAATGATTCTATGTGGCCCACTGAGCACAGACCCTGGTATTCACTTAAAGATTGTATCATGAGACTAAAGGAGGAGGTAATGAAGACTGCTATTATGACAGGAACTGCAGACAAATATTACAATGATCCCATAGGAATCCCTCATAGGAATTTAATAATTAGGACAGCTCCCCCTGCTTATAAACAACTAATTTTGAATCTGTTACTTGGGGAAGTAGAGACCCATCTTACAGAAGTGATAAATAAGATTTTACAGTTACATGACTTAGGAGACTGGGGAAGGGATAGATCTCCTCGAGAGAGAAGGGTGAATAGCCAGCAAACTTGGTGCCAAAATGGAGTGACAAGAAAAGAAATGTTCACTGCTCTATTGAGAGCAGGGGTAGGTTTTGAAATGACAGATGGCATTCCAACCAATGAATTGTACAGGATGTACCAAGATAAAGGACTCGATAACAGGAGAGATAGGGAAATAAGAACTGCTCCTGCAAATGCTACAGATGGTGAACCTTCATACTCAAGTGAATCACATGCTAGGGAATACTAGGAAACAGGCCAGGCCCCAGCCCAAATTAAGGAAATACGTAAGCTGGATTGCAGACCTCACATTAACTTGATCATATATTGGAAAAATGGGTCAAGTACAGTAACTAGGGCATTAATAGACACTGGGGCCGAGGCCACCCTTATCTATGGGAATCCAGACAAATTCAGCCATGGAACTCCTATTACCATCACAGGACTAGGAGGGACTGAAATATCAGCCAGACAAGTTAAATTGATGATGAAAATTGGACAGTTGCCCAAGAAAGAATATAGTGTGGTTATTGTGCCTATTCCTGAATACATCATTGGATTAGATATTTTGAAGGGTATGACTTTAAATTTACCTGAAGGGAAATACCAATTTGCTGTGAGGAAAATAGGCATTAATGCAGTCTTAGTGGGGAAAATCAAGATGGATCCAATCACTTTGCCCGAACCTTCTGAAGTAATTACTTTGAGGCAATATCGTGTGCCAGGTGGGCAAGATGAAATTGCCAACACTATAAGAGAATGTGTTGAGGCAGGAGTGTTAGTCCCTACAACTACTCAATGGAACAACCCTGTCTGGCCAGTCCGAAAGTCAGATGGGACATGGAGGATGACAGTAGATTATAGACAGCTGAACAAAGTGACTCCTCCCTTGTATGCTGCTGTTCCAGACACGGTTACTTTAATAGAGAGAATACAAAAATATGAAGGGACTTGGTATGCAGTTATTGATTTGGCCAATGCCTTCTTTACGATCCCAATAGACCCCAAGCAATGGAACCAGTTTGCTTTTACTTGGCAAGGCCGACAGTATACATTTACACACCTGCCACAAGGATATATTCATAGTCCAACTATTTGCCACAGGATTGTAGCTGAGCATTTGGATGAATTAAAGCTACCTGGTGTACAGCTTACGCATTACATAGATGACATCATGATACAGGGAAAGAATATAAAAGAAGTGGAGGAGAGTTTAACATTATTAATTGACCATATGAAAAGCAAAGGATGGGAAATCAACCACACAAAGGTTCAGGGGCCAGCTCAAACTGTAAAATTCTTGGGGATACAGTGGAATAGAGGACTGCGAGAAATTCTCCCACAAGCTCGACAAAAATTAGGAAGGCAGAATTTATGATTTCAAAGAGAATCTCATATGTACCTAAAAGGTCCAGAACCGCAGGATATAAGGAATTCTCTAGGCAGAAGGCAGGAGAACTAAAGCATGTATTTACACTCCACAATAACAAGCCCACAAACCAGCCTCCCCATTTTGATATTTTCATCAAAAGCTTCCAGGCCCAATAAGTCCGCCTTACAAGGGTAACCAGGAGTCCACAGAGAAGCGAGATGGTATAAGGCAAAATCGTATACATGCTTCCCCTCTATGGTAAGAAGATTACCCACTAGCCTCCAGTCAGCTCTGCTACTGGCAGCTCAGCTTCAGCTGTAGGCGTCTCTGGCTCCAACCGGAAAAGGAAAGGAGGATCTTCAAGCTGTCCTCTCCCCTCTCATAGAGTTTTTGACATCATCAAGCGCCGCCTGAACGACCAGGGCCAATTGGTTCTTGACTTGGCCCCTCCCCCTAGCGTAGACCAGGTTAACACACCTCCCCTCAGCCAGCCCCACGACTCATCACACAGGAAGCTCTCCGATCCCTGGCATGGTCACTGGGCCTCCTGCCCCGGAAGAGCAAGCCCCAGCGTCCAGGGAAGCTCAACGAGGCATGCTGAGTCATTCAAAGAAAACAAAGTCCATTCTGGCTACAATACTCAAAAAATTTGGATATATATGCATGTATGTATACATACATACACATACATATACATATATACATATAACACACATAGATACATGTATATAAACATGTGTGCATGTATATATATGTACATGTGTGTGTGTGTGTATATATATGTGTATATATATACACACATACATACACACATATACATATAAATAAAAAAGTGTGGAGACCACTGCCCTGGGCAGAGAATGTTGTAACACCATAAATTGCAGAGTAGCTGTTGATATGCATGGATCATAGAAGGCTCGTCATCTGAAGTTCTCTGCACCAGTAAAGTCACAGGCAAGAAAAAACCCCCAAAGCAAAAAGCCTCCAACATGCATGTGTACTGGAGGGTTTGGATAAGCTCTCTATCTTCATTTTACATCATCTATCCCACCAGAGCCTCCAAACAATCTTGGGGGTCATCTCAGGTACTCTCTTCCTTTTACATGAATGAAGTAAATGATGGCCAAAGAGGTGAAGTGATTTCTTTGCCCAGGCCACACAGTTAGTACCTAACACACATTTGAACCCGGATCTTTGCTGACTCTACATTCAGCACTCATTCCACTAGGCTATACTGCCTTACTCTGAGCTCTTTCAATTGATCTTCATGGGAAATGATTTCCAGGCCTTGCACCACCCTCCTCCGGATACGCTCCGGTTTGCCAACATCCTTCTTAAAACATGGTGCCAAGAGCTGAACGTAATACTAATTCTGATGAATGCAGAGTTCAGTTGGACCTCTCTTATTCTGGACACTAGACTCTTACTAATACAACCTAAGACTCCATTAGCATTTTTTGGCAGCTGCATCATACCATTGTCTCGTTAAGCTTGTAATCAACTCAAGTTCCTGGGTTATTTTTCTGTGAATTATTATTTCGATACAGCCCAACCCCTCCCAATCTATTCCTGTGCAGTGAATTTTTTAAAATTATGTATTTCTAATGAGTAAATATTGATTTTCTCTCCTTCCAGCCACACCCCCACTCAACCCACCCAATAGCCTTGTGACAAATATGTATTTTTTGTTCAGTCATTTTTCAGTCTTGCCTGACTGTTTGTGACCCCATTTGGGGTTTTCTTGGCAAAGAGTGGTTTGCCATTTCCTTCTCTAGCTCGTTTTACAGATGAGGAAACTGAGGCCAGCAGGGTTAAGTGACTTGCCCAGGCTAGCTCACTTTATCTGGTACTCAGAGGCTTTACAAAGATTTTTCCTGGTAAAAAAAAATTTTTCCCCTGCTCTGTCACTTGTGCAACATGACCTTCAGGGCCTGTGACTGAGAGGAGCAAGGCCTGTCAGCTTCAAGTCCAGCCCTGGGGCCGTGTTCTTCACCTAGGCCACTCTTCTTTCTTCTTCAATGCTCAGACCTGCCCTTCCTAACCTTCCAGCTCTTGCTCAGAGAACTGTAATTAAATCAGGACTGTCATTGCCTCTGAAAGGGCATCTCAATGGACCCCTTCCATTTACCCAACCTTTATCTTTCTAGAGTAAGACATCCTTCCCGCCATCACTCCTCAGTATAAATTGTTTTCCCTTAGGATATAAGCTTTTTGAAGGCAGAGACTATTTTTGATTTTGTGTTTGTATCTTTAGCACCCTAAAAATGCTTGTATCCCCTGGGTTTAGAGCAGCGCTTATCATGTATTAAACCCTTATAAATGTTTTTCATCTATCCAACCATCCATCCATCCATTCTGAGGCAGCTTGGTATGGGAGATTCTTTCATTTATTCACTCAATAAACATTATAATATATAATGAAATAGAAAGTGCCTACTATCTGCCAGACACTGTGCTAAACCCTGGAGATACAAAAAGAGGGAAAGACAGTCCCTGCCCTCAAGAAGTGTATGGGGGGAGACCAAATGCAAACAAATACAGTTCTTACTTTAATTAAGTGGATTTTCTGAAGACCTCTAAGCAAAGCAATTTTTATGCAGCGATAATTTGCCTACAGATGTAGGGAAAGGAGGGAGAGAAGGAGATAGGAAGGGGGCCTCTGGGCCAGTGGAGGGTGGGGTGGCACAGGGTTCAAGGACTCACGAGGGTTAAGGACAGAGAAGGGAGCCTGGGAGGAGGAGCAGTTGGGGCTGGGTTAGCCATATCGGGATCTGGACAGAACCAGGAGGAAGAAAACTGGGGGCAGATATGTGGTGGGCAGACACAGACACATACAGGAGAGGATGGGTGGCATGAGGGGCCAGGGACAGTCACGTGGTACCCAAGCACAGGGAAGACAGACAGGTGCAGCCCAGGGTGATCATAGCAAAGATCTCTCTTGGTGCCTGAGAAGGCCTCAAGCCAAGCCCCTTAGGAGGCAGCTGTGGCAGTCACTCCGGACCTCGGTTCTGCTTTCACTTGGAAAGGTTTTTTTTTTTTGGTAGTGGCTACTGGGGGAAGCCAAGGGAGAAGACTGAAGAGAAAGGGCATAGTACAGTTCCGTAAAGTTAATGTAGGTTTTTTTGTGGGGGAGCAATGCAGATTTCTTTCAGAATTTTTATGTAAAGTTGAAATTTGTCTAATGCAAATTTACCATAAAGCAAGAACATATACAATATATACATATATATTGTATATATAAATATATACAAAGCAAGCTAAATATAGGATAAATAGAAAATAAAAAGGGAAAGCGTGGAATTAAGCCGTGTTATGGAAGGCTTCCAATGGAAGGTGGGATGATTGTGTGGACAAAGGGAATGAGTATTGGCTTTGAAGTCAGAGGACCTGGGTTCAAATTCTACCTCAGAAACTTACTAGCTGTGTGTCCTTGGGTGACTCACCTCCCTGGGCCTCAGTTTCCTTATCTGTAAAATTAGGGGGGTTAGGACTTTCCATCTCTGGATCTTGCTATGATCCTGCAGTGCAAAGAGAACTGGATCTGGAATCTGAGGTCCTGGGTTCAAATCCTCACTCTGCCCCTTACACGTCATGTGCCTCATTTTTCTTTTCTGTAAAATGAGGGAGTTGGACTAGGTGACCTCTAGAGGGTCTTCCAGACCTAAAGCTATAAATCTAATACAAGCATCGTTGGATATTTCAGCTGCCACATTCTGTTATTGTGCCTCATGGGAAATGGAAGACCAGAGAGATAGATATAGATCGACATGCCCGTGATCACATTGCTAAGAAGTGTCAGGGCTGGGATATGATAATGAATAATAACAACACCTAACATTCCTATGGCGCCTACAGTGTGCCAGGCACTGTGCTGCACACTTCATAATTATTATTTCATTCGATCCTGGGAGGTGGGTTTTATTACTACTCCCATTTTCCAGATGGAGAAACTGAGGCAGGCTGGGGTTCAGTGACTTGTTCAGGGTCACACAGTTTATAAGTGATTTGAACTCAGCTCTTCCTGACTCCAGGCCCAGGGCTCTTTCCAAAGCACCATCTAGCTGCCCTGTTACTTTGTATGTGTTTGTTTTGATTAGATTTGTGACTTGTTTCTTGCTGTATATATTTTTATAGGTGGTACAGTGGGCCTGGAGTCAGGAAGATCTGAGTTCAAATCCCTAATAAGCTGTGTGACCCTGGGCAAGTCACCGAACCCCTGCCTGCCTCAGTTTCTCCATCTGGAAAATGGGGGTAGTAATAACACCCACCTCCCAGGGTTGTCGTGGGGATCAAATGATCTAATATTTGTAAAGTGCTTTGCAAACTTTAAATCCATAAATGAGGCTGTTGTTAAGTTTCCATCCTGCAAAGATACCTAGAGCTTGGGTGATCTCCTGCGTCTCCAGGGTTGACAAAGTCAGACCTCCGGACAACTCCTTTAGCAACCTGGCCCAGCCTGCTGCCATGATATGTTCCCATCTCCAACCCGTCTCAACACACTTCTCAGGACTCTTCTCCCCCTCGCCGTTCCATGATTTCTGCCTCCTCAGCCTGGAGAGGAACCTGGTGCATTCTCTAACCTTCTGCTAACGTCAGAAGGAACCTTGGAGGCTACCTCATCCAACCCTCCCTCTCAAATTACAGATGAGGAAACCGAGGCAGCCCTTGTCTTTCACCTTTTTCCTGGCTCCTCAATTGAGTTGCCCACAACAACGCTGGCAGGGGAGCCCCAGGAACCAACAGATGGCGCTGCCCCGTTTGCTAACTGGGAGGAAACTGACTAGCTCTTCATCGGGGCATCATCTGCTTGGGCCACAGCCTTTGTATCCATTCTGGGCAGTGGGCGGCTCTCCACTTGCTCAAACTCATTCGGGTTGGGAGAGAGAGAGTTGGAGCCTTCAACTTGGAGCCCCACCTCTGGCTCTTTGACATTCCCTGGTAGCTCAGTGCATGGTACCTCCATGCATGGATGGGAATGCATCTGGTTGCATGGACACCCACATAGGGATGCATGTAAACCACCCCAGCAGCCCCTGAAATGCAGCTCCACCCGTCCTCTGGGTGCCTATGGAGTTTGCAATTAAAAGAGGGTGAGGGAACCTCTGGTGACTTTGGGCACCTTGAGGGCTCAGGATTCAGCAGTGTCTTCTCTCCTATATGAGCCATTTCTGGTGTATAGGTTGGTGTTTTCTAACGCACACCTAGTCTTTATATCTGGGGCTTCATCTTGGATCCACAATCACTGGATGAATTTCAGGGGGACACTGAACTTGGATGGGAAGAAAAAAATGACATCTTTATTTTCACTAAAAACCTCTAACTGAGGTTTTTATTATGAATGAAGGCAACAACAGCCTTTCCACTGATACATCTTTTAAAAATTAACTTGCTTAATTTTTAAGTGTATTATCTTATCAAATGCATTAATAAAGTAGCATATGTATTACTACATCAGATTTGTTTTTTAAACTACTTTAATAACTGTCTTTCAATAGAATTGTTCTCCTTTGTAATCTTTGAATTTAATTTCATGCACTTAAAAACATTATTCTGAGAAGGTATCCATAGGTGTCACCAGAGGGCCTGGGAAAGGGAACAAGTATTTATTAAGCACCTACTATGTGCCAGGCACTGTGATAAGCACTGTACAAATATTATCTCATTTTATCCTTACAACAGCTCTGGGAGGGTGGTGCTATTTTATCATCCCTATCTTGAGGCAGACAGAGGTTAAGTGATTTGCCAGGGTCACATAGTTGGCAAGCATTTAAGGCTGGATTTGCACTGAAGTCTTCCTGATTTGAGATCCAGCACTTTTATCTATTAGACCACCTAGCTTCCTCTCAAGAAGGAGTCCACAAAACAACAAAGGTTGAGAATCTCTACTTTACAGAGAACTTCAGACATCTACGCTGTCTCACATGGTGTCACACCATGTGAACATCCATGCTTATGTTTACAGTGACCCTCCCTCCTGGAATGCTCTGCCAGGCCAAATTTTACCCATTCATGAAGGCCCATTTCAAATTCTGCCTCCTCCATACAGCCATCCTGACCTACCCGAGGCAGTGTGCTCCCTCCCGCCTCTGAATGAAGGCAAAGCTGCCCTTGGTGCCATTCACCCAGCATTTCACATAAACTCCCTTAGATTTACAGATTCTCAGAGCTGGAAAGGTCATTAGAGTCTAGGTGTCGGGGTAGTGGAAAGAGAACTGAATTTGGAGTTCAAGGACACAGACTTGAATAGCAGTTTTCACTACACTAAGTAGCAGGTCACCTACACGTGTGAATGTGGACAGGTCCTTTCTCTCTCTGACTCAGTTTCCTCATCTGTAAGATGAAGTAGGTTGAGGGGCAGCTAGGTGGTACAGTGGATAGAGCACCAGCCCTGGACCCGAGTTCAAATCCAGCCTTTGACCCTTACGAGCTGTGTAACTCTGGGAAAGTCACTTAATCCCAATTGCCTCACCAAAAAAAACCCCCAAAGATAAAGGAGGTTGGACTAGATGTCCAACTAGATCCTCTTCTACCTCTAACTCTATGTTTTGAGTTCAACCTCCAGTCATCTTATAGAAGAGGAAATTGAGACTTTGTATTATTATTATTAATGATCTGCTTGTGTCCCATCTCCTAATTAGACTGTAAGGCTCTTGAGGACAGGGGACTCTGTTTTCCATGCAGTGTCTTGTCCATAGTGGGTACCCAGTAAATATTTAATAGGCTGACCTATGTGTGCCAGAGAAGATTGTTGTGGCATGTCCACATACACATGCTATCAACACTGTATGGATGTACAGTTTTGACATCATAGGAATAGGATGAGTGAAAGACACATTCATGCTATGTGTGTAAATAGAGATTGTTTTTGTTCTGGCCAGAAACTCTGAGGGTCTTTCCCTCACAGACGGATTCTTTTGTGCAGGCAAACTAGGCCATCTTTTGCCTCATTTTATGCCTAGGCTTTGAGCTCAAAGCTTCAGAGCTTCAGTAGCCTCAACTATTGAATTTGTGTTGCCTTAGATAAACCGGGACCTGGGAATGATCTTAGCTTAAAAAGGTGCTCATCATTCTCC
Source organism: Trichosurus vulpecula (assembly GCF_011100635.1). Classification (NCBI taxonomy): domain Eukaryota; kingdom Metazoa; phylum Chordata; class Mammalia; order Diprotodontia; family Phalangeridae; genus Trichosurus; species Trichosurus vulpecula. The sequence goes on from NC_050573.1 coordinate 532,655,477, forward strand.
CTCTTTAACAAACAAGGCCAGGTAAGTCAGGGCACCAAGTATTTTTTACGTATTTGCTATATATGCCAAGTACTGTGCTAAGCATTAGGGATATAAATACAACCACAAAGATAGTCTTTGACCTCAAAGGGCTTACATTCTCACGGGGGAAGACAACACATAAAAGGAAGAGAAGGGTAGGTGTATGCGGAAGAGGGTATGTGAAGCTGAAGGGGGAGAGGGAAATGGCCTGTCCCTTCCCCCAAATGGAGGTCCTGGGAGGAATTCACCAATAGGAGAAGGGGGCCAGCATGGTGTTACAATAATTCGGCTAGCAGCTGCTGTGGGGGTGAAAGACCAACACAAGCCCAACAACAAGAACACTGCCAGCACAGGTTCTTTTGATCGGCTTTACTAAGGAAAGTAACGTTAAGGGGGTTAACAATCTTATTTCAATCCAACACACAAATATCATTCACTTAGTTCAGGGGAAAAAGCCAGCACCCTGAACTTCAGAGCAAATACAAACAAATTACAAACATCAACAGACCCTGTCCGATTCAAATTTCAATGCATAGTTTAACAAAGTCCCAACATTTGGGTTTACAAGCTGGGGCAGGGCGTGGCTCTTAATAGCTGCCCAGAGTCTCCTCCAGTCACACACCACTCTTCCAGTGAGTGGGAGCCCCTTGCAAATAGCTCTGTTCTCTCTTTTTATACACTCTTTAGCAGTCATCAAATGTCATCTGAGCGACCAGAACTTAGGCTCCTGCTATTGGCTCTGGTCTTAGCAACTCCCCTTAGGACCCTGAGGGCTTCACGCTCACATAGGCTTAGGACCTAGTAGATAGGGGTTTGGACCTGGGGCCTTGCATCTAGTAAGGTTCAATGAAAGACAATTAATTAATTTATCATTCTGAAACAGTAAAAAAGTCCTAACTCAATTGATATTACACATGGCAGAGAGATGTTCCATTGTGAGAAGGCTACAGGGGCTAGTGGGTGTTCCTGGGTGAGGAGATCCCAGATACTAAGGGAGGTTCCAGGGTGAGTCTGCAGCGGAGGCATGATGTTAAAGTCCACAAAATCAAAAGCACACAGAGAAGAGGAAATGATGAGGAAACTGAGGCATGCAGAGGCTAAGTGACATGCCTAGAATCGCATAGCTAGTTAGTCTCTGAGTCAGGATTCAGGCTCAGGTCCTCCTGACTCTTAGATGAACACTCTATCCGCTATGCCCCATAGCAAGAATCAATCAAGTTGGCCCAAGATGCTGGCATTTTTACTTTGTTTTTGTCCAGGCCAGCCAGCTTTCCATTCACCATGGGACTGGTGTGCCTGGAAGTGACTGTGAGAAGGGAGGAAGCACCATGGGTTTTAGCCATTGGAAATTCTACCACACGGACTTCAGCATCTTGAAGATTTTCCCAGAATTCCCTGGGGAGATTGTTCTCCCCTATCGGCAAGGAGGATGTGGGAGTTCACTTTCACTATCATCTTCAGTTCTTGACTCACTGCTTGTCAGCTAAATAATCCTATGGTAGGGTGGTAGACTGAGGAGACTTTTGCCTCTGGAGAGAAACTGACAGACAGCTAGGTGTGTATAGAGCACCAGGTCTGGAGTCAGGAAGACTCATCTTCCTGAGTTCAAATCTGGCCTCAGACACTTACTAGCTGTGTGGCCCTGGGCAAGTCACTTAACCTTGTTTGCCTCAGTTTCCTTATCTGTAAAATGAGCTGGAGAAGGAAATGTCAAAACACTCCAGTGTCTTTGAGAAGAAAACCCCAAATGAGGTCACAAAGAGTCAGACACGACTGATCCGTAACAAGAGCTGTGACTGGGGTAGGCGACATGAAGCCTGACCTTAATTGATTCAGGGCAGGTGTGAGAGGACATTGGTGGGAGTTGAGAGAAGGGGAGGGGCAAGGTAGGAAATGATGAACTCAGTCCAGCTGGACATCTGGTACCTTCTGATTTTAGATAATTATTCTTCTGTTGAGGCCTTCTAAATTTGGTGCCTTGAGGCAAAGTGCTCTGCCCCCTTCCCATGGGGTGGGGGGCTTCTCCAGTTATAGCTCTGATAGGCAGGACAAGGGTACACAGTAGGGTAGTAAGGAACGGCCAGAAAGGGGGTGGAGGAGAAGAAATAAAGGGCTTGGAAACTTGGATCATCAGCCCCTCAATCATTAAAAGTCACAAAGCAGGTGACCATAGAAATCACCTAGTCTGACCCTTTCATTCTACAGATGAAAAAGCCAAGGCACAGCAGGAAGAAGAGGCTTACCCAAGGCCCATTGCTAGTCAATGATAGAACCAAGACTGAAGCCTTCTGACCCTCTTGGCTGGAGTTCTTTCTGTTCTACCATGGTGCTTCCTACATCACAAATTACATTTCTGGATTTCATAGGACTGATCATTTATTATTTGTTCAAAAACTAATTTAGATTTTTTAACGATATCTTTAGTTTTTACAGTATTATCATTTCTTTCGATGACCTCTCCATCATAGCCAGTGGCCTTCTCACATTAGCAATGCATCCACCCTTATGATCCTTTCCTTTGATTGGTGAATTTCCAACTGAACTCTCATTTGAGTAAGTTCTTATGCCTGCCATGTTCTCTTTAAACCTGGGACTGCCCATGAATCCCTGATGACCTCTTCTGCTTGTCCCTTGTGGGTACCCTCCCTGGCTTCCCCTGATTTTCAGGTCTCTTTTATGTGTTGTCATTGTCCTCTAGAATGTAAGCTCCTTGTGAGCAGACACTTTCTTTTTTGCATATAGTACAATGTGTGTCACATTAGTAAGTGCTTAATTAATTCTATCTATCTATCTTTCACTCCATCCATCCATCCATCCATCCATCTATCCATCCATCCATCCATCCATCTATCCATCCGTCCTTCTATCCCATCCTTCCTATCTATCTCCTTACCTATTTGTCTGTCTATGGATCTGTCTGTCTATCCATCTATCTACCTATCTGTCTGTCTGTCTACCTAAGTACCTATCTACTTAACACACACTTCTTCCCCCTCCCAGAGGGCAATCCATTATAATGAAAGATTAAAAAGAGGCAAAACATAATTTAGCAAAAGTAGCACACTAAAACCACATCTATAAAGCCAAAATTTATATTCAGTATGGAATACACATTTCCCCCTAACTCTATATCTTCTCATATCTCTTCATTAGGGCCAAGGTTAGTTATAATTTTATAGCACTCAGTTTTAATTATTGTCATTGTTTTCCCCCATTTACATAGTTATAGTCCTTGTGTATATTGTTTTCCTGTTGCTGCTTACATTTATGAACTGCATCAGTTCATAAAAGCCTTCCCACACTTCTCTGAATTCTTTCTACTCATTGATAGTTATAAAGCAGTAACGTTCTGTTACATTCGTGTACCATGATTTGATTAGTGATTCGGGATTACAGATTTAGAACTGGAATGGGTCTTGGAGACCATCTAGTTCAACACCCTAGTTTTAGAGACGGGGAGCCTAGGTCATGTCACCAAGACTTGGGTTCACATCCTGCTTCTGATATATACTCTGATATATATATACCCATGTTACCCTGGGAAAGACAGTTACCTTCTCAGTGCCCCAGGCAACTCTGTGGAGCACGGGTCAGCAAACGGTGACCACAGGCCAATCTATAATGCCCTCCCCTCAAAAGCAACAACAACAAACCAATACAGGAAGCGGGGCTGGATTTGGCCTATAGTTTGCTGAACCCTGCCTAGAGGCAGTATGGCTGTATTGGCGATCAAAATGGGTTTGAGTAACATGTTTGTTAAGCTGCATTTTTGTGACGATTTTAGGTCACGTGGGTGAGTCGCATGTGTGACTCACCTTTGACCCTGATGAACAAGATATATAAAACCAGAGGTTGGCTTTCTTTTTCCGGAGCTCTGAGCTGCAGCAGTAGTGACGCATGACTCTGAGACAGCCATTGTCGAACTCAGATGTTGGTAACTATGAATTGTATTTGGTCTGTTTGTAATTTGATTGTATTTGCTCTGAAGTTCAGGGTGCTGGCTTTTCCCCCTGAACTAAGTGAATGATATTTGTATGCTGCATTAAAATAAGCTTGTTAACCCCTTAACGTTGCTTTCCTTAGTAAAGCAGATCAAAAGGACCTGGGCTTTTGCAGCGTTCTGTGTGTTGGTTATTGTTGGTTTTACACCCCCACAGCAGCTGCTAGGTGGATTGTTGAAACAATGGCGCAGCGGAGGGGCATGGGACTGGGAGCTAGCTAGGAAGACCTTACTATTTATGTGGTCTTGGGCAAGTCGCTTAACTTCTCTCTGTCTCGTTTATCTCATTCGTAAAATGTTGGTTGGGGGCGGCAGGAATGGCCTCTGAGGTCCTTTCTAGCCCTGAATCTGTGATCTTAGGATCTAGCTTTCTAACCTATAGAACTGTGACTGATCTGTGTGTATACATGAAGATACACCTATATATGCATGTACTTGTACACGTGCCTATATCTGTGCGCATAGATATATACATAGACATATACGTATCTACGTATAAATAGACATGTACATATCTATACAGTTGTATACACACATACATACATACATATATATATTATATATACATATATGTATACACACACACACACACACATACATAATTCAATCACATCTGGTCCAAAAGAAAAGAAAGCTATTCTTGTGAGATAGAGTCTCAGAGAGCTGAAGAGATTTGCCTGAAAGAAAAGAAAGCCATCCCTGTGAGGTAGATGGGGATTTTTCTCCCCATTACACAGGTGAGGAAACTGAGTTTCAGAGGACTGAAGGGATTTGCCCAGCATCCTACAGCAAGCGGGGTGAATATATCTTCCCTCTTCTACCCAGAAAACCACCCCTTAAAACAAAGATTTTAAAAAGGGATAGTAAAAATAGTGATTTAACCAAGTCAACCGATGGAACAAGCTGAACTTGAACCCAAGCCTTTGGACTCGGAGACCAGTGATCTTTACCATGTATACTTAGATGTGTGCCTGTCCTCACTTACATATATTCATATACAGAAAAGCACAATAATGCCCAACAAAGCTGCTGAGGAGGAGGTGCGGGCTGATTACACAGCAAGGTCTGGCTGCATGGAGAGTACATGTTTCCAGGAACCCCAGCAGAAATGAACAGCACACGCGCCCGCATGCTCCTCAGAATCTGCAAGCACAATTTATCTTTGCAGGTCAATAGCTCATATTGTCTGCTCTGCCGAATTGTTCAAACATATATAATGCTCTCAAAACATTGCTTAATTAGATTCCAGAGAACATTGACACACAAACAAAAGATATTAATATCAAGCATTCCAGCATCAATTGTAGTTTACACAGATCAAAGAACATTTTTGGTGCAAAGAGGTTGCGAGTGTGACAGGTTGTTACTTTACAAGTTAAGACCGCCAGCTCACACGAGGAGACGAAGCAGCAGTGATCAGAGGAGCCCACACAAAGGGAGCCGAGGGGCCGTTGGGAGGAATATGTGCAGAGATCAAAATCGCCTTGGTTGGCAATGTGGGGGAAAGCCAAGACTGCGGGAACATGTGAGGGAAATTAGAGCTTATTAAGGAAGACGTGTAGTGGGCCAACTGATACAGGCTGATTTCTGCCAGGAAGGAGAGATAAGAGACAGGCTGGAGGCAGCTGAGGAAGGCGTTGGAAAGCCAAATGGCCCTTCTGAGAATCATTGGATTTTAGAATGTTAGAGCTGGGAAGGGCCATAGTAATCACCCGGCTGGCCCATTTTACAGTGGGAAACTGAGGCCTAGACGGGTCAAGTGACTTGCCCTAGGTCACACAATGAGTTATTGGCAGAGCCAGGACTAGAACCCAGGTCTTTGGACTACCAAGCTAGTGTGTTGGACCCCAAGATCTCTCTTTACCATTGCTGAGCCTTAGCAGTATGGTCTAGTGGAGAGAGCATTGAATATAGAGCCAGAGGACTTGGATTTGAGTGTTAGCTCTGTTACTTACTAGCCAGATCTTTTCACCTCTCTCGTTTGTAAGATGGGACTAATTAAAAATATACTTGCATTACCTACTTTATAAAGGCCGATATGAGGAAGAAGGTGCTATATGAATTGTGAAGCATTGTGTCAATGGGAGTTATCATTATTAATCTTATTCTCATCTTTTTCAATGTCGTAAATCATTATCAAGTCCTTCCCCTCCCCTCTCCGCTATTAAAATATTTTTGATTCTTTGGGCTATATACCTGTCAGGGTCAATGGGTATGAATCCATCGTCTCATTTGATTCTCTCCATAACCCTGGAAATAGTCCTAGAAAAGTAGATATCCTGCTATTATTCTTTTCTATCTAATGTTCTCTGGGCTGCTGGCTCAGGTGGATAAAATAACCTGTTTTTTCTTTAACCGAATAAAAGTCATGAGATAGGAGTTCATCTTGTGTGGATTCACTAAGAGCATCTTCAGAGTAACTCCAGTGGCAGACAGGATGGCCTGCCGTGATCCCTGCCTCATCCCCGCTCCCACGTGGTATTCTTGCCTTCTCCTAGGTCTCTGCTCTGAAAGCTGTTCATTCCATGTGGACAAATTGTTGTCATCCTCATTACTCTTTCTAGTCTCTGGAAACCAGTGATGGCAGGATCCATGCTCTGCGGCCTATGACCCAATTTGGATGGCTGAAAGGTGCCTACTTCACTTGGGTTTACTGGCTAGATTTCTTTCTCAAAGACCAAACCTTAAACCCAATCCACCATTGGATCTCATTGATTGGACAACTATCGATCCCTGCCCAAGCACCGCTTAATGACTATTTTTGGGCCCTCCTGGCTCAGAGTGAATGTAAATAGTAACTGCTTTTCTTTTGGCCAGCAACCCTGAGGGTCTTCCCCTCCCACTTTGATTTTCTTTCTTTCTTTCTTTTTTTTTTTTTTGATTAAAGGGGCCATCCCTTGACTCATTTCTTAAAGACGACTATTCACTGAATGGGCACTGCCTCACTCAAAGTGAGAACCTGAAAAGACCTTAGCTTAAAAGGGCCAGGGTCTTCCACTGCCTCCTGGGCCATCTCCAGTCATCCTGCTCTATATCTGGTCACTGGACCCAGATGGCTCTGGAGGAGAAAGTGAGGCTGGTGACCTTACATAGCCCTCCCTCACCAAATCAAAGTCAACTGCAAGTCATGTCATCACCTCCCTGATGTCATGGTCCTCTTCGAGAATGAAGGACAAACACAATGACCCAAAGAGGGATAGGAATGATGCTGAAATATGATGAAGTAGGTAAAGATATATCGGGCAGGGAAGCCAAGCAGGAAGGGCCAACCAACACTTGTCTATTCTTTTCCCTCTACTGCCCCACAACACCCCTAAACACACACACACACATACACACACACCTTCCCAGCAGCTCCTATGTCAGCACTGTTGTTATAATCTGGGAAGGGCTGAATAAATACAAGCAGATGGCCAGCTCATTGTACAGTAGCAAGAAATGCACTTATCAGACTATGGGGCACATTTGCATCTCGATGCACAGACATTTGTGTGTGTATCTTCCCTTCCCATTAATGGGCATTTTGTTTGCAAATCCCCACGTATCCAGAAATGAATATGCCCCAGCAACGAGCATTTGTTTTGATAAAATGATCTCCCTATTGTGACCAGATTATCTTAAAGCCCCAGTGCCAAAAGAGCAAAATGGTTTTGGCCTAGGCAGCCGGGAGGCATCCTAGAAAGCCTAACAGATTAGGAGGTAGGAGAGCTGGGTTCTAAACCCAGCTGTACCACTAATTTGCTATGGGACATTGGGCAAGTTATCATTCAGCAAATATTTATTAGGCACCTACTGTGTGCAAGGCATTGAAAGAGACAAACATTGGCCTGGAATTGAATGGAGGTCTCCTTCCCCACCCCACGGGGGGAGATGAAAAATGTTTACCTCTCTGGATTGGGGGCAGTGCATTGTAATAGAAAGCATCCTAAGCTAAGAACCAGGAGACCTGGCTTCTAATCCCAGCTCTGCTGACGATTTGCTGTGTGACCTTAGGTAAATTGTTTCCCGGCTCTGGATCCCAGTTTCCTCATCTGCGAAACAACTGGGTGAGATTAAATGGTTTTTGAGGTTTTTTCCCCCTGCTTTGAAATTCTAAGGCTCCCTCACTAGGCTCTGCAACTTATATTAAGGTTGAATTCATATCCTGATTGCTGGGCAAAGTGCTAGTTCAGGCTAGGCTAATCTTTATGCCATGCTAAGTAGTGTCATTAGGGCGAAAGCAAAGCAGTTGTTGTTGTCTAAGGGAAAAACATGATTGTTTAAAAGAAAACGCCTCAAATGTATTCAATTATATATAATTTATATAATGACTGCCATAGTTTCCAGCCAAAAAATAATAATAATCGTCTGATTTTCCTTTCATAGCCCTAGAGACAAATTAAACTAATGTAAAGTAAGTTCATAATTGGCCTGGGCTGTGGTGCACTCTGGGAGCTCTGCAACTGCCTCCAGGTGTGTGCTCCTGACAAGGCAAACTGTGCTACATCCCAGGGGGAGCTCCTCCTTCCTCATACCTGGACGGTGCCAATGCGGGAGACGAGGCCTCCATCGCTGCTGGCTCTCCAACACCAGCCACACTCGCTCCTGTTGGCCTGCGGGCTCCATCGGGTGTAGGGTGAAGACTAAATCCCAGAGAGGATGAGCCAGGAGTCACAGATGCCTACTTGAAGTGGCTTCTCTCCTTGTAGGATGGTGGGAAAGGAACACATTCTAGTAAACTGAGACCTCGAATACCCTCCCCTCTCTCATTACCTAGCCAAGTTCTACCTGTCCTCCAAGGCCCAGCTCTGAGTTATAACAGGCAAGGAGGTTACCGAATGAATCCTGGGGAAGAGCTAATAATAACAATATACAACATTCATTTCCCCAAATTAAGAACACTTTAAATAGATGCTGCCCTATCAAATACCATCTTCAAGCTCCAAGGAATAAAAAGCTTTCAAAATGTAGAAAAACAACCTCCCCTGCTCCCCCCCCCCCAAAAAAAACCCTCACAAAATATAGAGACCCATGGAAAGAAATAAAAACCGTGAAGGAAATGGATAAGATAGTCATCGTATCCTTTGTCCTCACTCCTTCTGGGACTGTCCCCAAGATGTTTTCAATGAATCTACTGGAGATGAGCTTTTATTCAATTATGGAAAGCAGTTATACCTGTGCACTAAGCCACAGAACATTACAAGTAACAGCATAATACCAGGACTGTTTCTATTGGAACTTCCTTGAAAAAGATGAAAATGAATAATAATAGACAATAAAAATAACATGAGATGGTAGTGGACAGGCAGATGTGGATTCGTAGCCTGCCTCTGACTCTCTTAGTTGTATGACCTTGGTCAATCACTGAACTTCTCTGAGACTCAGTTTCCCTATCAGTAAAAGGATGGCTTCTGAGATCTCTTCCAGCTCTAAATCTAGGATTCTATGAATATAGAAACAAGAGAGTGATAGTAGTGTCTAGGGGAAGAGAATAGGCATTTATATAGTGCCTGCCATTTGCAAGGCACTTTTTTAAGCATTTTATAAATGTTATCTCATTTGATACTCACAACAACCCCTGGGAGGAAGGCGCCATCATCCCCATTTTACAGATAAGAAAACTGAGGCAAACAGACGTAAAGTGACTTGCCCAGGGTTATATACAGCTGGTAAGCATCCAAGGATGGATTTGAACTCAGGTCATCCAGATGGAGATTCGTCCCCTGAGCCACCTGGAACTGGAAGAAACCTCAGACCCCATCTATTCTGTCCCCTCGTTTTACAGATTAGGAAAATGAGGTCCACAGATGTTAAGTGGAGAGCCTGAGGTTTGCATGGCTAGTAGGCGCCAGAGTTGGGATACAAACCCAGGTCCTCTGACTCTAAATAAAGCACACTTCCATAGAACTCGCAAAACATGGGTAGCACAAGTATTCTTATTTTCCTTTTACAGCTGAAGAAATTTGAGGTTTAGAGAGAGATTTAGTGAACTGCCTGGGAGTACACAGCTCAAAAGTGATAGGGTCCAGTTGTCCTGACTCCAGGCCTCAACGTGGGCAGAGGCCCTTCATCTGAGAGCGCTGGCCTTCAGTTCTATCGAGGAAAGGAATCTGGCTTGAAATCTGTGCATCCCCCTCAATAAAAACTTCCACTAAAATAGAACTTTAAAATTTCCAAGCCACTTTACATTCATTATCTTATTTGATCCTTATACCAACCCTCTGAAGTAGATTTTATACAGGTATTCTCCCCATTTCACAGATAAGGAAACTCAGCCTCCGAGAAATTAAGTAATTTGCTTGAGATTACAACCTAATAATTGTCAGAGGCAGGATTTGAACCTGGGTCTTCCTGTCTTGAAGTCCACCACTCTATCCATTATTCCACAAGCACTGTACCTGAATCAGGGAGTATAATATCTGATTTAGCACCATGAGACAGTGATACTGTTAGACGTGAAGGCTTATGCAAAATTATGTCAAAATTTGTTGCCTGGAGGAGTTCATCAGCTTTGTACATCAATCTCATAACAGTGTGCTTCCCTGGGTTCTAGACAATGGACAATGCTCTCGTGCCTTCGTCACCAGTGGAGTGAAACAGGGCTCTGTGCTTGGTCCCATGCTTTTTAGCAGGATGTTTTCAGCCATGTTGTCAAATAAGGATGAACATGAGCATCAAAGTCAGCTACCGCACTGATGGTAAATTCTTTGACTTGAAAAGGCTACAAGCCAAGACCAAAGCAGAGGGAGTGCTGGCGCATGATTTTCTGTTTGCAGATGATTGGGCATTCAATGCAGCCTTTGAAGCTGAGATGCAACAAAGTATGAATGGATTCTCTGCTGCTTGTGATAATTTTGGCCTAACAATTAACTCGACTCTCACTTATCTACTTCAAAGATTCGATCTGGCTTTCCTCTCCCATCCAACATGAATCTGGAACTCAGTCAGCTGATATCTGCTGGTGGCATGAAAACTCATTCTGAGCAAAACAATTTTTTTCCCCGACTGGGGGTGAAACATAAAATTCATATAATATGTTCCAAAGCTAGGCATAAATGACTTTTAATCTATTGGAAACAATGGGATACGTTGATGTGAATCAAGAAAGGCCTAAGAGTTAGGAGCTTTTATTCAGTTGTTTCAGTCATATCTGATTCTTTGTGACCCCGTTTGGGGTTTTCTTGGCAGAGATACTGGGGTGGTTTGCCATTTCCTTCTCCAGCTCATTTTACAGATGAGGAAACTGAGGCAAACAGGGCTAAGCGATTTACCCAGGGTCACACAGCTAGTAAGTATTGTAGGCCAAATTTGAACTCAAGGAGATGAGTCTTCCTGATTCCAGATGCCTGGAACTCTGTGCACTGTGGCACCACCTAGCTGCCCAGTGTTAGAAGACACGGGTTTGAATTCCAGTGGTTCTGGCACTAGCTAGCTGTGTGGCCTAAGGCAGGTAGGTCATTTTACCTCTGCCTCAGTTTTCTTCCCCATAAAATGGGTGTGTGTGTGTGTGTGGTGGAATCATTCCCTTTTTCAGGTTCTGCTGATTCTGCTATTGCATAGTTCTACGATCACATGTTTTTCATTATCTGACTCTCACCCATTTGTGTGGATAATCCTTGAGTATTGGCTTTGAAGACTCTTTGTTGAAGTTACAGATTACAATTGTAATAATGGCTGATATTTATTACTTTAAGATTTATAAAATGATTTGCATAGATTATTTCATTTGCTCCTTAAGAATTACCTTATTACTCTTCTTAATAGGTGCTAAGGTTGGGGGAGGTCATAGGATCAGAGACTAAGGCTGGAAGAGACATTGGGTACCACCTGGTTCAACTTCCTCATTTTACAGATGATGGAAACTGAGGTTTAGACTTGTGCAGAGCCAACACAGGTTAGATAGCAAAGTCAAGATTTGAACTCAAGTCTTGTGACTCAAAATCTGTTGCTCGGTCACTTAGCCATTGTTTTATAGCTAATGAGTATCAGAAAGCAGGTATGCCTGATTCCAAGTTTAATGCTCCATGCACTAGGCTATGTGTCTATCACATCCCTAAGAGACTTAACACCAGAGCAGAGCAACCTAGATACACACAGTGGGTATCTCAGTAAATCCTTCCTCTGTTCCTAGGCATCTAGGGGGATAGAAAGGATAGTTTAGTGGTGGTCACCCAAGACTTGCTCCTTCCTGTTATCCACCTTGGTTCTCAACATAACAGGGCTGGATCAGCCTCTGAAGCCTGGCATTGGATACTGCAGAACATGGCTGAGGGGTGAGAGAGGGTGGCATCCCTTTCACTTGCTTCCAGCCTCTGCCTCTCTTAACAGCCTGGCCTGCCCATCAGCGTTATCATCCCGGGCCTTCTTGTGGCCTTTCAGGCTACTTCAGAACTCTGCCTTCTCCAAACCTGTGATCAGGGAAATGGGGCAGAACGGTTGTCTTGGGGGCAGCTGGGAAATGCTCCAGAGAAGGTTCTAGAAGTTCAGGCCACTCCCATTTATTGGCCTTAATTACCCTTCTCTCTCCCTCTCTTTCTTTCTCGTTTATAATTAAAACTGTTCCTATTGAATGGGTCTGTGCCTGTGTTCTACCCAGATTTATGCATCTTCGCACCTGTTTGTGAACAACTCCACCACAATAATAAACTATTCACACTATCCCGTTATAAGGTTTGGAAAGCCCTTGAGAGACATCATCTCATTTGAGCTTCACAACAATCCTGTGCAATAACTAATGTAAGTGTTATCATCCCCATTTCATAGCGGAGGAGACTGAGACCAAGAGGGCTGAAGGGACTTGGTCAGCTAGTACAAGTCAGAGCCAGGACTTGCATCCAAACCTTCTGATTTCAATTCCCACGGATCTTTGAACTGTACTAGATAATGATACCACTTGAAAATAATTACTTTCTCTTCTCTTGCTTCTGCCCTCCAGAGTTCAAAGTGCTATCACTTCCTCCTGCTCAAATTACCTTGTATTTTCTTCATCTATGTTTTGTAGCTAAGGCTTGAGAGGCAACATGGCAGGCACACGCACAGAGAGACAGACAGAGACAGAGAGATTCACAGAGACAGAGAGAAACAGAGAGATACACAAACACATACAGAGAGGGGGAGAGACAGAGAGGGAGAGGCAGAAACAGAGAGACAGGAAGAGAGACAGAAAGAAAGCCACACACACACACACACGCAGCACCTTGAAGAGAGGAAGACCTGGTTCATGGTCCTGACTGACACTTACTGTCTATGTGAGCCTGGGACAAGTCACTTAACATCTCTCTCAGTTCTCCAGGTGACTTTCTAAGAATGAACGGGTTGACCTGTATTGGTAGAAGGGATTTCCTCACCCTAGAGTTCCCCGTATCAATGAAGTCACAGGTCCAGTGCTTATCCATTTCTGTATTTTGTATCCACTTTTAAGTGTACATTCTTCCTCACCTTCTGCCTCCACTCCCCAATATAAAGCTGCTTGAGGATTGGGCCTATTTTGCCTTTGTATCCCCATTGCCTAACATTGTTGGCTGACATGTAGTAAGAAGCTTTTATTGATTGCTTGATTGAAAGTGATCCCTTGTGCCATCAATTGGAGAATAGCTGAACAAATTATGATATGTGAATGTCATGGAATATAGTACCATAAGTAATGTCAAAAAGGACTGTTTCAGAAAAGTTTGAGAAGATTTGTATGGACTGATGCAGAGTAAAGTGAGCAGAACCAGGAGAACAATTTATATAATACAGTAATATTAAAAGGGAAAAAAAAACAACTTTGAAAGACTTAAGAACTCTTACCAATGCAATGACAAGCCCTACCTCCGGAGGACTAATGAGGAAGTATGCTGCTCAATTCCTGACAGAAAGGTGAGGTTTTCAAGATTCAGAATTAGACATACATTTTCTGACATAGTCAAATGTGGGAATTTGTTTTTTGATTGAATATGCATATTTGTTATAAGTATAACAATTAATTAGGGATCACCAGGCTAGGAATTAGTGGTAAACCAAGGACTGGAACTTTTCTTTTTCTTTTCTTTTTTTCTTTTGAGGGGGAGGGGAAAATAGTGATAGGATTGTGCCAGAGAGAGAGGGGGAGAGGGAGGGGGAGGAAGAGGGAGAGGGAGAAAGGGAGGGGGGGAAGGAGGGAGGGAGGGAGGGAGAGAGAGAGAGAGAGAGAGAGAGAATAAAAGGATTACTAACCTATTTTTTTGATGCACAGAAGAGAACAGGAAAAAGAAATCCAAAATGAAACACAAACAGGACAGCTTTGAAAGTTGAATATAGTATATGTATTCTTTTGCTCTTTTGCCCCTCTCCCTCCTATCCTTTTGCTATTCATCCCCCCTTACTATCTTTTTCCCATTCTGTCTGGGTCCCTCTTGCCAGGATTTTCTCTCTCCTCCATCCTGTTTCTGGTTCTTCCTTCCTCATATACACATGTGTATATATGTGTATTTTTATATATTTATATACATACATATATGTGTGTATATATCTATACATCTCTCTCTCTCTCTCTCTCTCTCTCTCTCTCTCTCTATATATATATATATATATACCAAAAGGGAAATACAAGATGTAGATAAAACAATTTCGTGGTTTCATGTGCTATTTCTTCTATTCTCTTTTGTATATGGAAATGCTCACCGATATTTTTTAATGTTGGTTAAATTCAGAATAAAAAACTAAAGATAAAACAAAACAACAACAAAGAAAGTAGTATTCCCTTATCTCATTGGTCTTTCTAATAACTCTACTATGTTAGGAAGGGACAAGGAGTTTTTTCTTTGCTTCCATATTACAAGTCCCCCCCCCCCCCCGAGGGACTGACCTACTCCAAGTCATATAAATAGTAAGATCCCTGATTTGCAGTCCCAGGTTTGCCACTAATCCCTGCTCTGTTGCTTTACCATCTTGCTGTGAATTTTTATCTGCTTGTTAAGAGGCACATATATCTCTGTGTCCGTATGGGTGTGGAGGCATACTGGTGGGTACACATGTGGGCACCTGGTCAGGCACAGAGCCAGGGAAAATCTGGAAACCCAAAGTACAGAACGAGTAGCTGATAGAGTGGTTGGCATGTTCAGACACTGTGCCCTGAGGAGCTGGACTTTAGATCTACAGAGATGATGTGGAACTGGAGGCACGCAGATGTGGTGTTGGTGGGTGGATCTTGAAAGAACGCATCTTCAGTGGCCCCCATTGCTTACGCAGTAAGAAGTCTAAATTCCTTAGTCTGACATTCAAAGCCTTTACAATCTGGCCTTAATATACCTTAGGTCCCAGTACATTCCATTATCTGCTCTCCCTTCCAGCCAGACTTCTCTAATTCCCTAGCAATAAACACACATTTCTGATCGTTGTTCACACAAATCCACCCACCCAAAGTATCCTCCCCTTTCTCTTTACCTATCCAGATCCTACCTATCTTTTAAGGCCTCGTTCAAATCTCAGTTCCTATGACTACCTCTACGGCCGTCCTATGTGCTACCTTTCCAGTCTGTCTATATGTTCTGCCTTTTTAGATCGTAAGTGCCTTGAGGGCAGAGACTGCTTCTGATTCGTATCTGTATCCTCTGTGCTTCTATTTACTAGTTGACTGATTATGGGGGAGGAGGGAAGGGGAAGGGGAGAGAAAGAAAGAAAGAGAGAGAGAGAGAGAGAGAGAGAGAGAGAGAGAGAGATCCTGGGACTGTGCAGCCTAGTAAACAATCACAGAAAAGGACAGCAAGGTTTGCTTTGTAAGGGTTGGGTTTGGGGTGATGACTATGGCCCAGGCTCCAATATTCAGTCTTTCCTTCCCTCCCTTCTCAGCAGAGATTTTATGGCCTCACCGCACTCCTCCAGCCAGTCCCTGGCCACTCTCTGGGATTTGTATCTTTCCATTCTGAGACCCAGGGACAATGGTTACCCAGGGAGTACCTCGATGCTCCCTGTGAAAGATGCATGGATCAATTAACTCAGTTGCTGGGTTTCGCTTTTGAATCAATTAACTGGAACTGAAATTAACTAAAAATATCCTTTGCTTATTAACAGACTGAACTAATTGCACTATAAGAGTGAGAGAGAGAGAGAGAGAGAACAACATGGACATCATATTTATCATGATAAATCCTTATCCAGCACCCTGTCCTTATCACACTGACATATTCTTCTTTTCTAAACAGACTAACTACTACTTACCAACCTCAAAATCAATACCATAATTCTTTGATAAAGAAGTGACTTTTCCAATTATACGCTGACCTCATGACCCAGGTGGGCTCCCTCTGAGAGGGGAACTTGGCAGCCAGACGGGCCTCATGTTGGGGTTTCCACAGGTGCAACAGTTTAGCTGTTTTGTTTGCTGGGCCCCAATGAGATGCATATTCATGATTGGCCGGGCTCTTTGTCTGTCCTTCCCTCTCTTTGTTTCGGAATCTGGCTCCTCTCCCCCCCAACTTGTCCTCCCCTCATCACTACTCTTTATCCCCGTTGCCCTTTGTCTCTGCCTGTGTCTCCCCCCGCCCATTCTTCTCCATCATCTCAGCTCTGTCTGGCTTTTTGCCTCCTCCCCTTCGTCCTAATCTTCTCTCTAGCCTAGGTCTGTCTCTTATCTGCCCCACTCCCCCTTCCCGCTACCCATTGCCCCCACTCCTGTCTCCTTCCCATTCTATCCATGCCCCTTTAGCCTCCATTTTGTTTCCCCTCCTCCCTGTTTCTGGTTCTCCCCTCTTCTCTATTTTTTGTATCTCTGTCTGTGTTTCTGTCTCCCACTCTGTCTCTTTCTCTCTCCTCCTTCTTCCGTCCAGCCCCCTTTTCTGCCCCCTCTACCCCTTGTCTTTCCATCCTTCACCCCCCTTCTTCCTCTTCCCTCTCCGTCTCTGGTTGCAATTAGAGCTAATCAGATACCTGAGCCACTCGGCAAAGCTATTAGCAGTTCTCCCTCCCCCCTATGGGAAATCAGCAATGCTGGACAATTAGGTTTTTAGTTGCAACTCAGATTCTGATGCAAGCAATAAACAACCCAGCCTTAGCCAGCCCTGGTTGGGGCTCTTGGCTCCAAGGTGGGGGGGGGCAGGGACCTCCCTAGTCTTTCCTGCAGAAGCACACCTGGAAGAGGAGGATGCCCCGCACAGCTGGATGTATCCAGTGAGATGGCTCCTTCTAGTGGGCTGGCAGGGGACTGGGGTGGGGGAGGCTTGTCCTGAGACTAACCCTGCTCCCATCCAGCCAGCCCTTCTCACAGCAGTGTGAAAGCAAGGATGGGGCCACCCCTACTGCCCCTCTCTCTTTCACAAAATCATAGAATCTTAGAGTTGCAAGAAACCCTTGGCCCTTTCCCCATCCGGATTCATTAGAGAGGTGGGAGGCTGGAGGATGAGGACAGTGACCCGTAGGGAGGACAATGTGTGTTATTTTGGGGGAAGATCTCAGAGAATCTTGTTTTTTGCCTGCTTGGGTAGCTGGTACACACCGTGGCTGCTGACTCTGTGAGCTGTGTGTGTGTGTGTGTGTGTGTGTGTGTGTGTGTGTGTGTTTTGTAATTAAGCAGTTAATTGCACTGGAGTTCTTGATTAGCTTTGGGGGATGGTAATGTTCTAGCAAGATGAGATGTTGTGTACAGTTCAGAATCATTTACAGAAATTGGAGCTAATTTTGCTGTCTGTGCTTATTACTGCATTAATTTAATTTGGGTTGCTTTTAGCTCATTAACACATCTAATTAATTCGTTGACATCACTATTAAGATGTCTCTTTGAAATTGGCGTCTCCAGATAATCAGGATGGAAGAGGCTGACAGATCAGGCGCGAAGCTGACTGGGAAAATGGAGAAGGGGGGAAAAAACCCAGACGACTAATGAATTTTCCATCAGAATCACACGGTTTGGTTTGTCAGAGTCAGTATCAGGGAGGGAGAGCAAGCTAGGGAGGGAGACAAAGGAAGGCGAAGAGAGGGGGAGCCAGAGAGTGAGAAGGAGAGAGAGAGGCTGTAGTTATTTTTTAAATATTGAATTGGTTATGAAAACAAACAAACCTCACCAGAGGACAATAAATATTGTTAAATGAACACATATCAAGGCCCACATATTTCGTGTTTAATTTTCTTCTACTGCCTGGATTTCCATTCTGCTATAGTTCGGGTTGTAACTTCTCTCAACTGTGAATCATTTTTTAGGCAGAGATGCTGGGTGTCACCTGATCGGACCCGCTCCCTGTCGCCCTCAGGATCCCGGGCTTGGAGCTCAGGACCCCGGGGGCTGGTCCAGTCTCCAGATCTGTTTTTATTTCTTTGAGGCTGCATCTGAGAGGACTAGCATAAGGAATCCTGAAGGGGGCGAGGGAGGCTTTAGGATGGAACAGCAGGGAAGGGGTGAAGAGGCCAGCCCAGCCAAGGACTTGTTATCTAGTGGCGAATAGGGCCAGTCCTGCACAAAGGCGGAGAGGAAGGCTGGTGGAGGGGCCTTTCTCTTGCTGCCTAAAATTCCCACCCACTCCTTTGAGTTTAGACACTGTCTCTGGAAGGCCCCTTGATAAAATACAAGTGTATTAACAGAGAAGAATAACATATGTGCACTTCAGCCCCATTAATTGGTAAGTTCCCTAGCAGAGATCTGAGCCCTGAGAGAGTGGGACAGGGAGTGGGGGAGAGAAGCAGGCCTGAACTGGGGCCACAGTGGGGACCTTTGGGCACCTACGGAAGGACTAGAAAGCCAGTACCTCTGAGAAGACTACATCTGAAAGGCGGAGGTAGGAAGGGGCTAGGAGCTAAGACACACTTCACGGACAGGGAGAAGAGAATAAGCATTTATTAAGCACCTGCTGTGTGCCAGGCACTATGCCACGTGCTTTGTAGATTGTCTTTCGTTTAATCACCATTTCATTTGCTCCTCAAGACAACCTAGGGGGTGGGTGCAATTATTATAATACCCATTTTACAGTTGAGGAAACTGAGGCAAAGAGAGGTTAAGTGACTTGCCCAGGATCACACAGTGTTTGAGGTCAGATTTGAATTCAGGTCTTTCTGACTCCAGGCTCAGTGCGTTACCCACCATGCCACTCAGCTGGTACGTGGTTTCAACCCTAAATGGACTGTGGTGTTGGCAGGGGCTAAAGGGAACCTCATAGGAGATACTTTAATCTTCAGGGCTGTGTGATACTAAAGACCAGGCATGCCGACAAGGCTAATGTGCAGGATGTGCCAAAATTTATCCTGAGAAGTTTATATGAAGTAATGAACAAAAGGTGTGCATGACTGCTAAATAACGCTCCTTACAGGTTGCTCCCAGATGTCAGAGCTGGGAGAGCCAGAAGGAAGGAAGGAAGAGAGGGAGGGAGGGAGGAAAGAGGAAGGGAGGGAGGAAAGAGAAGGAAAGAGGGGAGGGAGGGAGGGAAGGAAGATGGAAGAAAAGGAAGGGAGGGAGGGAAGAAGGAAGGAAGAAAGGAAGGACATGGAAGGAAGGGGAAAGGGAGGGAGGGAGGAAGGAAGGAAAGAGAGAAAGAAGGAAGGAAAGAGGGAAGGGAGGAAGGAAAGGAAGAAGGAATGAAGGAAAGAAAAAAGGGAAGCAGGGAGGGAAGAAGGGAGGGAGAAAGGAAGGAAGGCAAAAAGGAAGGAAGAGAGGAAGGAGAGAAGGAAGAAAGGAAAGAAGGGAAGCAGGGAGGGAAGAGAAGGAAAGAGGGGAAGGAGAGAGGGAAGAAGGAAAGAAGGAAGGGAGGGAGGGAAGAAGGAAGGAGGAAAGGAAGGAAAGAAAGAAGAGAGGGAGGGAGAGAGGAAAGAAGGAAGGAAGCATTTATTAAGCAACTACTATGTATCACTCACAGTGCTAAGCCCTTTACAAATATTCTTTCATTTCATACAACAACCCTGAGGTAGGTGCTATTATCATTCCCATTTCACCGTTGGAGAAACTGAGGCAGATAGAAGTTAAATGACTTTTCCTTAGATAGCATCTCTTGTAGCCTTCTCTGGAGATGAGAGAGTGCCATATTGGCCATATTGAAAAGGGCACAAAATCAGGCTTCTGGGCCTGGGGTTCGAAGTCTGGCTCGGCTACTTACCTTGGGCCAATCATTTCCTCTCTGTGGGGTTTGGTTTCCTCAATTATAAAATGAAGGGGTTGGAGTGGACGCTCTCTAAGATCTCTCTCAGTTCCAAAGCATCTGGGAAATGGGAAATATCCTCAATTCACAGGTAGGGAAACTGAACCCCAAAGAGGTAAAGAGACAGGACCATAGCTTTAGATCTTGGAGGACCAATGAAGGACCCTTGGAGGTCAGCTAGCCTGCTTCTCCTCATTTTATAGAGGATGAACATGGGCTCATAGAGCTTAAGTGACTTGACCAAGAGGCAGAACCAGGATTTGAACCTAGAACCTCTGGTTCTAAATCCAGTGCTCTTTCCACTATCCCATGCTGCCCAAAGTCACACAGCTAGTTAGTATCAGAGTCAGGAATACAACCCAGATCTTCTGACTCCTGGTCCTGCCTTGTACCATGTTACCTCATTAAAGCAATATAATAAATACCAAACAAAACACATGGTATTCGTTTCCCACCTCCACGCCTTTGTACAGGTGATCTCCCACATGTAGAATATATTCTATTTTACCTTTGCACCTTAGGACCTCTATCTTCCTTTAAGGCACAGTTCCAACATCACTTAATGCCTATACCTCCTGCTTCACCTTTTCCAGTTGTTAGCCCTCTTAAGTTTTGAAGCTTCTTTGTATTAAGTTGTATCTAATTATCTGTGCATATGTTTTATTTCTTTTATAGAATGTAAATTCATTGAGGGCGGAGGCTGTTTAACTTTGAGTTTGTGTGTATGCACACATAAATGCACATGTACACATATATAAACACATACATGTATATACAACGCACAGATGTATGTGTATACCTACTTAGACATGTATGCAAAGTATGCATATATACACTATGACATAAGTGTATGTATATATACACAAACATACATACACATGTATCTGTACATAATTATTTGCATGTTGTCTCCCCTCTTAGATTGTGAATTCAAGAGCAGGGAATAGTTTTTGCCATCCCCAGTGTTTAGCACATTGCCTGGCACATAGCAGATGCTTAATAAGTGTTTACAAGTGACAGATTAATTATTAAGCACCAACTATGTATAAGGTACTATACTAGGTTCTGAGGATACCAGAACAAGGTCAAAACAATTCTTGCCTTCAAGGAGCTTACATTCTACTGGGATGATGGAATGTACACACTTAAGCAAATACAAATATATATCTTGTATCTATATCTATTTCTACCTTTCCACCCTACTTATCTATTTGTCCATTCATTCTATCTATCCATCCATTGTATCTATCCATTCAATCCATCCATCCTATCTATCCATTCTAGCTATCTAATCCATCTATCAATTCTATTTCTACATTCTATCTATCCATCCAATCTGTCTATCCATTCTATTTCTGTCTATTGATTCTAGCTATCTAATCCATCTATCTATCCAATCTATCCATTCTGTTTCTCTATCTATCCATTCTATCTAATCTATCTCTCCATTCTATCTCTCTATTCTATCTATCCATTCAAGCTATTTAATCATCTATCTGTCCATTCTATTTCTCCATTCTCTCTATCCATCCAATCTATCTATCCATTCTACCTATTTATTGATCTATCTACTTTGTATATGCAATGTGATTTAGAAGGACTTCCTGTAGAAGGTGAGACTTTACCTGGGATGTGAAGGAAGGCAGAGAAGCCAGGAGGTGGAAATGAGAAGGGTTGCCCTTCCAGGAGTGGGGGAAAGCCAGTCAAAATATTTATTAAATTGGACTGAAAATAATAAAACATGCATCCATTGGTCCTCGGGACCCACCCTCAGGTCACATGAATGCAGCAGCACCTCTCTTTTCAGAGAAAGACAAGATCCAAGTCATACTCCTTATTAACAAGTGATGATGGCCAAGTTCCTTCCTTGAACTGAGTCTTCATATGTGTGTGAGCAAATGAGATAATATCCGTAAAACATAGTATGTAAACTGAGGCCCAGCAAACAAAATGCTAGTTATTTTCATTCTCATTATTATTATGAGTTATAATAAAATTATTATTTTGGACTTGATGATCTCTGGGGCTCCTTCTAGCTTTATGTCCTTCGATTCTTTGAACCAGAAAGACTCTTGCCCTCCCCCTGGAAGAGGAAGAATGTGGGTAAAGAGAGCTCCCTCAGAAATCCTCATGTACAAATTTTGTCGTTCAGTTGTTTTTCAGTTGCGTCTGACTCTTTGTGACCCCCTCTGGGGTTTTCTTGGCAAGGATGTTGGAATGTCATTTCCTTCTCCAGCTCATTTTATAGATGGGGAAACTGAGGCAGGCAGAGTTCAGTGACTTGCCTAAGGTGACACAGCTAGTACGTGTCTGAGGCCAGATTTGAACTCATGAAGAGGAGTCTTCCTGGTTCAAAAGCTCTAGTCACTGCACCACCTAGCTGCCTCTAAACTTGAGCTAAGTGACTCAGTTTCCTCATCTGAAAAAAGGATGGAGTTGGACTAGATGGCCTCTGAGGTCTTTTTTATTTTTTAGCTCTAAACCATGATCCTATGATGCTTTGGTATCTGGAGAGTCTACACCAGGGGTGGGGAACCTGTGGCCTCGAGGCCACATGTGACCCTCGGGGTCCTCAAGTGCCACCCTTTGACTGAATCCAGTTTGGGTTAGGGTTAGAGTCAGAGGCGTATTTAGAGTTGTGGTTGGATTTAGTCAAAGGGCCACATTTGAGGGCCTATGTGACCTTGAGGCCACAGGTTCCCCACCCCTGGTATAGACTGCCTCTCTTCCATGTCCTAAGGTCAGGATTATCCAGGAAGGTATTTGAACTTTTCCCTGTACTCAGAGTCATGCTTGCCTTTCCTCTTGCTCACTGCCTACAACCAATCAATTGCGAAGTCCTGTCCAGTCTGCCTCTGTGATATGGATCCCGTCTACACTCTTCTTTCCATTCCCAGTATTGCCACTCTTGTTCAGGTCATCATGTGCTCTTACTTGGACTATTTGGAACCATAGGTCAGAGATCCAGAGCTAGAAGTTACCTTGGAGATCATTAAACCCAACCCCCTCCTTTTATAGATGAGGAAATCAAGGTCCAGAGGTTAAGTCAGAAAGTCAGTCAATGCAAAGAATTGGAAATTGAGGGGATGCCCATCACTTGGGGCATGGCTAAACAAGTTGTGGTACATGAATGTAATGGAATACCATTGTTCCATAAGAAATGATGAGCAGGCACACTTCAGAAAAACCTGGAAAGACTTACAGGAACTGATGCTGAGTGAAGTGATGTTGCAACAATCCGGCTAGCAGCTGCTGTGAGGGGTGTAAAACCAACAACAACCTGCTCACAGAATGCTGCAAGCCCAGGTTCTTTTGATCTGCTTTAGTAAGGAAAGCAACGTTAAGGGGTTAACAATCTTACTTTAATTCAGCATACAAATATCATTCACTCAGTTCAGGGGGAAAAGCCAGCACCCCAAACTTCAGAGCAAATACAAATTACAAACATCAACAGACAGACCTTGTCTGATTCAAATCTCAATGCATAGTTACCAGAATTTAACGAAGTCTGAACATCCAGGTTTACAAGCTGGAGGGCTCTTAACTACAGTTGCCCAGAGTCTCCACATCAGCGCACCACCAAGAGTGAGAGCCCTAAACAAAGAGCTCTGTCTTCCCTTTTTATGCACTCTTTAGCCATCATCAAATGTCATCTGAGTGACCAGAACTTAAACTCTTACTATTGGCTCTGGTTTTAGCAACTCCCCTGAGGACCCACGTGACCTAAAAGCATCACAAAAATGTGACTTAAACCCACGTGGTCTAAAAGCCTCTGATGTCACAAACATGTCACTCAAACCCATGTAAACTAAGCTTTCCCTTGAGGCAAGGAGGTCATCAAAGACTCCTAATTTAATCAAGGAAACAAAGGCCAAACTCTTCAAGGGCACTTGGTTGAATAAGTGCTAAGAGCCCATCTTGATTCCCAGTACAAGTGAGCAGAACCAGGAGAACTAGCCTCAGAGACAACACAGGGGAGCCATGAAGATACACTGTCTATGACCTCAGATTAAGAGGTCTTTGTTTAACAGATCGGGCAGCTAGGTGGCTCGGTGGATGGAGTGCTAGGCATGGAGTACTCTTTCTGAGTTCAAATCTGGCCTCAGACACTTACTGGTTGTGTGACCCTGAGCAAGTCACTTAACCCTGTTTGCTTCAGTTTCCTCATTTGCAAAATGAGCTAGAGAAAGAAATGGCAAATCACTCCAGTATCTCTGCCAAGAAAGCCCAATGGGGTCAGGAAGAGTTGGACATGACTGAAAAATGATTCAACACAACAACCCCTGTCTAACAGGTCATGTTGTTGTATGTTGTTTGAGGGGGGAAGGCAGGGCAATTGGGGTTAAGTGACTTGACCAAGGTCACACAGCTAGTAAGTGTGTCAAGGGTCTGAGGCTGGATTTGAACTCAGGTCTTCCTGACTCCAGGGCCAGTGCTCTTCCTGAGTTCAAATCTGGCCTCAGACATTTACTAGCTGTGTGACCCTGGGCAAGTCACTTAATCTTAACCTTAATGATACTCGCTGTTCCACCTAGCTGCCCCTATGGCCAGCACTATAATGTAGCTACATTAATGGAGAAAGTGGTGTGAATTAACCAAGCAATGGGTAATCCAAAAATTACTTTTATTTAGCTACAGGTCTACATTATCTCTTTCTTTCACTTTCTTGCAAGCCGGCTTTCATGTCCTTCTGATGAGTATCTCATTCTACGGCAATTCACAGAGCTAATCAATTTATCAGTTCTCAGACCATGTTGGCCCTCTGGACCTATTAGACCAAGAGTATTTCCATTCTCCATCTCAGAGTCAGCTGTAATTTCCCTAGCTGAATTCTCATTCTGGATGGTTTTAGTCCCATAAGTGAGAATGTTTCCTTTAGAGTGCTCAGTGCCACGACCAGCTGGTTCTCTGTCTGTCTGTCTGTCTGTCTCTGTCTCCTGTCCTCTCCTGTCTCATTCTCTCTCTCTCTCTCTCTCTCTCTCTCTCTCTCTCTCTCTCTCTCTCTCTCTCTCTCTCCTCCCTACATCTCTTCTGTTCCATTTGGCCTCCTCATTCTGAAACCTCCTTCCCCCCACACACCCTTCTCACCCTAAAATATCCCTCTACCGAGCTAGCTCCTTCTCTCTTTGATGAATTCTTCCCAGGGCCTCCATTTTGGGAAAGGGGCCTCAGGCCCCTTCATTCTTCTCCTAGCTGTGTTTCTAACTTTACCATGTCTCTGCCAGAGCATCTTCTTATCTATCCTGCAACCTTCCTGTCACTTTTTTCAGCTCCCTTTTGTGCATGGTCTTCCCCCATTAGAACATCAGCTCCTTAAGGACAGGGGTGGTTGCTGCTGCTGCTGCTGCTGCTGTTGATTTTTGCTTGTATCCCCAGTGTTTAGCATAATGCCTGGAATAAAGTAACTGCTTAATAAATACTTGTTGCCTTGCCTTTTATTTCCTCCTCCTCCTCTTATTCCTTCTCCTCCTTCTCCTTCTCCATCTCCCTCTCCTCCTCCTCCTCCTCCTTCTTCTTCTCCTCCTCCTTCATCATCATCGTCATAATCATCATCATTATCATCACCTTCTTCTTCTCCTCCTCTTACGCACTCTTTTTTCTCTCCTCCTCCTTCTTCTCCTTCTCCTTCTTCTCCTTCTCCTGTCCTCCTCCTTCATCCTCTCCTCTTCCTCCATCATCATCATCATCATCATCACCTTCTTCTCCTCCTCTTCCTCTTTTTTCTCTCCTCCTCCTCTTTCTCCTTCTCCTTCTCCTCTCCTCCTCCTCCGTCATCATCATCACCATCTTCTTCTTCTTCTTCTTCTTCTTCTTCTTCTTCTTCTTCTTCTTCTTCTTCTTCTCTCTGTCTCTCCTCTTTCTCTTGTCTCTATCTCTCTCTCTGTCTCTCTGCCTCTCTGCCTCTCCGCCTCTCCCCTCCCCCCTGCCCCGACCCAGCTGAGGAGTACTGGAAGCCTCAGTTGTCATAAATAATCCCTGAAGCAGATGTGACTAACCAAGCATTGGATATCTTTGTAGATCCTCCATACCAAAGCAATTCAAAGCACTCTACTGACCTTGTCTGACTGAAGTACACAGATGTGAACTGAAGGACACCCTCCTTTGTAGATGCAGAAACCACAGCTCGGAGATAGAGAACAATCTTCCTAAAGTTAGCAGTAGTTAAGTGTCTTGAACCCAAGGATCCCATGTTCCTGACTAGTGGTCTTTGAGCTCCCAAGATCTATCTAAGGGTTCAAGAACACATCTGTACTTGGAGAAGGAAAATACAGGATGGGCAGAGAGGGGGTTGACTCAGCTAAGTATCCCACAGGTACAGAGAAGGAGCCAAAAGCCCGATAGGGCTGTGGATCCTGTCAAGGTGACAATGCCCAGGCTTTGAAGTGGTTTGAGGTATTTTGTGTGGGCCACTGGGGCCTTGCTCCTGCCACTGACCAGTAACAGACCTGCCCCTGGCTGCCCCCTTGTCATAGGGTACAGGGAGGAGATATTTGTACTGCTGAGGAAAACAGTAGATGGAAGTGACTGCTCTGTTTTCAGATAGGAGGGGTCTCCAGGCTCAGAAAGTAAGGAGGGAGAGAGGGACTGAAACCCATTGAGCATCCATCCTTCATTCTGTGTCACCTTTAGGTCTGGCTTTCTCTTTCCTTCTTAGTGTCCTGTGACATCAGAGAGAGAAAGAGAAGGAGCTAGTAACTTCTTCCTGGGTTAAAACAAGGTCATAATTGGGCTGAGGTGGAGAAGGAAGAGGAGAAAGAGGGTGTCACCATCAGGCTGCAGTGGCAGCACCCAGGGACCTGGTGGGCGTTGCGGATGGTGTACCGGAAGGGAGTCCGAGGATCCCCCAGAATAAAAAATCCTGTTCCCTGTGCATTGCGGTAATATCTGTCACTATTACATCTAATGATTGGACTTATTTGAACTAGTGTACACCCTTCTTTTCAGGCTTGATTAGCTTGAGGCAGCTAGGTACAATAATAATGATAAATGTAACACATAATAATAATAATCATCATAGCTAGCATTTATGTCGCGCTTTAGGGTTTACAGGACACTTTACAAATATTATCTCATTTTAACCTCACAACAATCCTGGGAGTTTTTTGTTATCTTTGCTGTTCAGTCATTCCAGTCGTGTCCGACTCTTCGTGACCCCATTTGGGGTTTTCTTGGCAAAGATACTGGAGTGGTTTGCCATTTCCTTCTCCAGCTCATTTTACAGATGAGGAAACTGAGGTAAACTGGGTTAAGGGACCTGTCCAGGGTCACGCAGCCAATAAATGTCTGAGGCCAGATTTGAATACAGGAAAATGAGTCTTCCTGACTCCAGGTCCAGAACTCCATCTACTAAGCCACCTGGCTGCCCACCCAGGGCTAGACCATAGGCTGAAAACAGACAATGACTCCTGGTTCCTCAGTCTTCACAACCTGAAACCTGGTCTTCAAAGCCAAAAAGAGACCCACATCTGAAGAATTGCTCAGAAAGCTGTTTATTATTATTAATGACAATATTATATTACTGTTCATTGTTCTTCTCTGGACAGTGAGTGGTTTCTGTTTCTACCTGAAAGCTGCTTATAGACTCCCAAGTTGGGTCTCATTCAGGTGGTTTGTACCTATAGGTGTGAATGATTTCCTCTGGTGTTGGATGCTCATGTCCTAACCTAACCTCACTTTTGCCTCTTGCTGGCTCTTCTTCTGTCAGCTCCCACATTTATTCCCCTTTCACTCCCTCTTTCTTCTCTTCTTGATAAAACAAAAAACTCAGACCCCAATTTATCCTAATAATTAGACTCCAGTTAGGCCTCACTCTCTGTCCCCATATTTCCTTCTAGCAGACTCCAAGAACTCAGTCTCTAAAAAATTAAAGAGAAAAGTGAATCCAACCAGGCAAAGCAGCAATCCCTGAATCCCCTGTCCCTCAGTGAGGGTAATTAGGATGCCCAGTGGATCAAAAGACATAAAATCAAAGTATTCCCAGATCCACAATACATTTTTTTTACAAATTTTTTTTTCAAATTACATATAAGAACTGTTTTTTTTTAAATTTTGAGTTCCAAATTCTCTCTCTCTCTTCTTCCCTTCCCCCCCCCCCGAGATGGCAAGCAATTAGATATAGATTATGCATGTGCAGTCGTGCAAGACATTTCTATATTAGCTATATTGCAAAAGAAAACAGACAAAAAAAAGAAAAATAAAACAAGAAAAAAAGAAAGTTAAAAAAGTACGCTTACATCTACATTCAGACTCTCATTTCTTTCTCTGGAGGTGGATAACATTTTTCATCCTCAGTCCTTTGGAATTGTCTTGGGTCATTGTACTGCTGAAAGTATTGTAGTCATTCATAGCTGACCATTGTACAATGTTGCTGTTACTGTGTACAGTGTTCTCTTGGTTCTGCTCACTTTACTTTGCATTAGTTCATGTAAGTCTTTCTACTTTTTTCTGAAATCCGCCTGCTCCTCAGTTCTTACGGCACAATAGTATTCCAGCACAATCATATACCATGACTTGTTCATCCGTTCCCCGATTGATGGGCATCCTTTCAATTTCCAATTCTTTGCCATCACAAATAGAGCTGCTATAAATATTTTTGTACATATAGTTTTTTTCTTTTTCTTTTTTGTAAATTTCTTTGGGATATAGATCTAGTAGTGGTATTGCTGGGTCAAATTATAGTCCTTTGGCCGTAGTTCCAAGTTGCTCTCCAGAATGGTCGGATCAGTTCACAACTCCACCAACCACAATACATTCCTATTTCTTGTTTCTCCTCTAGTAATATATGATGTAGCTGATGCTTATTATTGAATATCCAATTATGCTCTCATCTCAGTAGCTTGCTTCTTTAACTGATGGCTGCTATGTTTGTTAGGGTCTGGTAGTGTTGCTTATACCTTTATTTTTGTATAACATTTTAATTTATTATTTATACAATAAGAAAATTATTCTTGTATTTAATATTCCCCTAGATTCCCATTATATGTGTAATATTGGACATGCAAATGATGCAGTGGAGAGACAACAGTGGGAAAAGCAGTGACTTTGGAGTCAGAGGTCCTAGGTTCAAATGCTGCTTCTGTGTTGACTCATAGAAACCCAGAATTTGAGAGCTGGAAGGGACCCAAGTGGTCATCTAAGCCAATCCATACATGAAAGAAATCTTCACTCTAACACAGCAAAATGGTCATCTACTTTATGTGGAAGACCTCCAAGCATAGGGAAGCCATCATCTGGGCCAGCCCTTTGGTTTGTTGTTTTTCAATCATTTTAGTCACGTCCGATGCTCCCATTTAAGGTTTTCTTGGCAGAGATACTGGAATGGTTTTCCATTTCCTTCTCCAGCTTATTTTGCAGATGAAGAAACTGAGGCAAACAGGGTTAAGTGACTTGCCCAGGGTCACACCACTAGTAAATGTCTGAGGCCAGATTTGAACTCAGGAAGGTGGCAGCTCTTCAAATACTAGAAAACAGTCTTCTCCAGGCTAAGCATCCTCAGTTCCTTCAACCTTGGGCAAATCATTGAATTTCTCCGGTCCTCAGTTGCCTCACCTGTAAAACGAGGGGATAGGACTTAGTTGGCCTCAGAGGCCCGTTCCAGCCCTCTATATGTAACAGTTTACTGACACACTAAAAGATCCTAATTCATACCTTTAAGCAAGCAAATTACCAGCTAGAGAATAGATGTTTCAATATAGATTTAATCTAATTTTCTGAGGACTGATAATAACAATATTAATAATAATATGGATAATAACAATAATATTCCACACAGATACAACTCTAAGGTTTGCAAAGTGCTTTGCAATATGTTATTTCATTCGACTCTCACAACAGTTCCATGAGGTAGCTATCACAGATACTGTTATCCCCACTTTGCAATTGGGGCAACCTAGACTCAAAAAATTAACTGACTTGCCTTTGATCCCTCAGCTAATAAGTGACAGAAACAGGATTCGAACTCTCCGGACTCTTAAGTCCAGCTCGTCATTGGAAATCAGTAGAGATATACCTAAAACAGCCACTAGATGGAGCAGTGGCTGGAGCACCGAGCTTGGAATCGGGAAGATGCATCTTCATGAGTTCCAATCCGGCCTCAGACACTTACTGTGTGATCCTGGGCAAATCACATAACCCTGTTTGCCTCAGTTTCCTCATTTGTAAAATGAACTGGAGAAGTAAACGGGGTCATGAAGAGTCAGGATTAAAACAATTCAAAAAGAACATACCGAAAACAGCTTCACAAAGATTTTTCAAAAACCGTCTAACTCAGCCAGTATGTCCCAATTTTTAATTTCTTATGATGTTCCCCTGACATTCCAGGCTCAGAGGCCTCTAGCATTCTTATAGCACCTGTTCCCCTTTTCCTTCCCCTAAAATTAGATGCCTGTGAAGGTGGATGTAGCTGGGAAAATACTGGACTTGTAGTCAGAAAGGTCTGGGTTTGAATCCTGCCTCAGACACTTTGTAGCTACGTGAGTTTGGGCAAGTGGTTTACCTGCTCTCAGAGTCCATTTACTCAAGTCAACAAGCATTTATTAAGTGCCTACTGTGTGACCCTGGGCAAGTCACCTAACTCTACCTCAGTTTCTTCATCTGTAAAATGAGCTGGAGAAGAGAATGGCAAACCACTCTAATATCTCTGCCAAGAAAATGCCAAATGGGGTCACAAAGAGTCCGACACAACCTAAACAACCAAACAACAACAACTTTGTGCTAAACGAAACAGGAATCATAATAACGGCTTGCGCCTCAGAGGGTTGTTGCAAGGCTCAGATGAGATGATGTGTATAGAGGACTTTGTGAACCTTAAAGGGCTGTATAAATATTAACTCATTATTTTTATTACGCTGCTCATTAGTCAGGTCCGATGCCTGATTCTCATTAGCTGGTCTAGGCTTCTTTTTGGCACCGGGCATGTAGGCCAGTGATTATCTGCATGGATGAAAAAACACAGCACACAAACCATACAACCTCTATCCTCCACCTCACCTTCTGTGGAGTGTCCCATCCAGGGTCCGATAGCCAAGGAGAAATTTCTCCTCCATTTAATGGGATTCAAAGGGAGAATGTTGGAAACTCCTGTCTTTAGCACTTCATTAAACACTTTAGTTTAATAACATTCTCTGGGGAATGCCAACCGGGCATCACGTGGGCAGGGAGCAAACAGCTGCATCAATTAACCCCATAATCCCTAGGGTGCTATTAGGAGGTGAGATACCCTTGGAAAGTGCACATGGCTGCAATTAGACTTAAAATACTTACGTGTCAATAGCTTTGGTTATTTGTGTTCTCCCCTATTGATCTTGCTTATGTTTTCCACATTAAATAGTCTCTCTTTCTTCATTAATAAATTAGGTGGTCCTCGGATTCATTTACCTTTTCTTTCACATGTCAGTAAACGTTGCCACTGGCCCTGACCCTGGGCGCAGCTGGGCTTTGGGCTCTGACCTTATTCATGGGCATATGCTTGTCTCCTCCCCCTTGCCTTCCACATCCTGGTTATTAACAGATAATATGAAGAGGGAAGAGTCAAGGCCTTGGCTGAGTTGATCACTAAGGCCCCAGGCTCTGAGAAGCTCCTGTCCAGACTCTCCTTGATTTGGCCTCTGGCCCCAAATGGAGTGGGCAATGGAAGAGTGGCTGAGTAAGGTACGGAGATGAGAAATTCTGTCCTGTTTTGCAAACATGGCCAAACCAAAGACAGATGAAATATTTCACTTGGAATTAATCCTCCATTATGATTGCCCTGACATCTTGGGTCTGTTCATGCAATTAGCCTGCTGTGAACGGTGAGACAGGATTTGAACCTAGGTGTTTCCTGACTAAGAAACCACCACCATTTCAAAAGGATGGATGTACGTTCCTTGGGGCAGCTATGTGGTGCAGTGGATAGAGCACTGGGCTTGCAGTCAGGAAGATTGATCTTCACAAGCTCAAATCTGGCCTGAAACGCTTACTAGAGGGGTGACCTTGGGCAAGTCACTTCACCCTATTTGCCTCAGTTTCCTCATCTGTAAAATGAGCTGGAGAAAGAAATGACAAACCACTCTAGTTTCTTTGCCAAAAAAACTCCAAATGGGGTCATGAAGTCATGGGGACATGACTGAACCACAGCAACAAAGGTATGTGCCTTGGACATTTATAGAGGCAGAGTTGCTGGTGAACAAGGAGCATAGACTTCAGTCTTGAAGGACCTTTCCAGTCATATTTTACAGATGAAGAAACTGAGACAGGGGGGGAGTGTCTTCATAAATCATACACTTAAAGTCCTCTAAAGGGAGCTTAGAGGTCATCCAGCCCAAGGAGATGCAGATATTGAGTCCCTGAAGGGGAAAGTGATGTTCAGGGCCACACAGTTAGGAAGAATTTTCTATCGATGACTCCACAGAACATCACGCCTCCCCCAGGATAGGTTGATCACCTGAAATCTCATTACCTCGAGGATTGACTAACTCTTTCTCAACTCCCTCGGTGGCCTCTCCTCTCTGACAGGAGGGCTGGAGGGTGGAACAATTACCCCCACCCCCATCCCCAAAACCTTTCTTTATAGAGGGCTCAGATCTGAACTTTCCGGGAAACTCTTCATTTTCCATCACTGGCTCTGTTTGGTTTCGACTCCATGGGACATCATCTCCGCTGATGTCCCCCACCCCTCTACTTTTCAGCTGGTGTGTTGTCTTCCCCTCATTAGATTGTCAGCTTCTTGAGATCAAGGGTTCTCTTTTTCTCAGTTGTATCTCTAGTGATAAACATAGTGCCTAGCTCATAGTCGGTGCTTAATAAATGTTTATTATTGAATTAATTGAATTGAAGCAGCAGAACCTGGATTTGAATCCAGGTGTTTTGTCCATTACTTTTTCTACCAGGTGAACCTGTGTCAGGGTGAGGGCCCCAAAGCCCAACTAGAAGTAGGTGGGGGGAGGGTCAGAAGCTTTGTCCAAAGCAATACTTTCCTTTTCTTTTTATGAGGAAAGGAGCAACAGGAGCCAGAGGCCTTTGGAAGCTCTCTGTGGTAGCCTGGTCTGCTTAGAAGAAAGTCTGATAGCTCTGCTGTTTCTCTCCTTCCTTTCTGGATAGAAAACTAAGGTCTGTATTTTCTCTGGGAGAGCATGAAGTAGGAGAGGGGGCAGAAGATGACCGAACTTGTTTTATTTTTATTTTTCCAAACCAGGTGCCCGACAGGAGCCAGGAACCACTTGGGAAATACGTCATGTATTGCTTTACCTGGAAGGTCCAACAGAGTGCTATAATCTTATTAGAGAAAGGGCCAGTGTCCTCAGAAACAGAGCCTCTCATCCCACCTGAGACTTCCATGGTGCTGCCTGGAGAAAGAGCTCCCTGGGCCCCATTACGTGTGACCTGGTGGAGATTTTGTGCCTTGTTTGTCTAGCGTCAAAATGCACAGAAATCACTAGAAACCTGTTGATTACACTAAATCTTCCTCTTCCTCTTCCCCTCTCAACCCTTCCCAAGCCCTCAAGTCCCTTGCTGAGTCAGAATAGACTGATGGGGCCTGTAAATATGATTGGCTGGGCTTTGGGAAGGTGAAAGAAGCCTGGACTAGGGTACAGATGTCATGTAACTTAGATGTCCTCTGGAAAGGTCAGAGAAGGGTGTGTGTGTGTGTGTGTGTGTGTGGGTGTGTGTGTGTGTGTGTGTGTGTGTGTGTGTGTGTGTGTGTGAGAGAGACAGAGACAGAGACAGAGAGAGACAGAGAGACAGGGAGGCAGAGAAACAGTGACAAAGAGAAAGTGACAGAGAAAGATAGTTAAAGAGACAGACTCACAGAAAGAGATATTGATACAGAAAGACAGAGAGAGAAAGAAGAGAAAGAAAAAGCTGAAAGATATTTATATACTGTGTTAGTGCAGTTTTAAGCTTTAATAGTATTGTATATATATACACACATACATGCGTATATACACATTCATATATATACTTTAATAGCTATTAAATAGCTATATAGTTATCAATATTAATAATATAGATATTAGGGTTAACATTAATAATATAGCTGTTATGTTATTAAGCTATTAAAACTTGAAATTGCTCGAAGACTTTGGAGGCACCACATATATGACACACATATAGATTATAATGTGAATGAATAACTGATAGTTTATAGGCTTTAAGCTTTGCAAAGCACATTATCTCATTTGACCGTATTTTTTGACTCAATTGCACCATAGCCCTGCTACAGGATGTAAGTGCTATAGGAATAATTATCCCCATTTTATAGATGGGGAAACTGAAGCTAGACAAAAGGTTACTTGCCTGTGGTCACACAGCTAGTAAGTATGAGAGGTAGGATTCTAACCCAGGTCTTCCTGGCTCCAAGGCTAGCACTCTAGCCACATAACACACTGTGTGTGTGTGTGTGTGTGTGTGTGTGTGTGTGTGTGTGTGCATATAAATATACACATCTGTATATAAAGGTATTGTGACAATGAAAAATTCCCCAACTGCATTATTTATTGATATCTTTTGTTTTTTAGATCACCTTCATTTTCAAATCCATTTCTTCCCCTAGCCAGAAAGTCACCCTGTGTATAATAAAAGAAATAAATGAATAAAATAAATAAAAAATAAGAAAAGAAAGGCAGTTCTGCAAAACTAAGCAACATAGCAACTAAAATCGACAGTCAGTGTATGCAATGCTCCGCACCCCTAGTTGTCCACCTTTGTAAAGGAGGTGGGAATGTGCATTTTCTCATCTCTTCCAGACTGTGTTATCAAAGGGATGGTTTGTGAGCAGGTAGGAAAGGAAGCAGGGTCATGCCAGACTTACCCCATTTCCTTTTCTGACACGGTTCCTAGATCGATAGTTCAGAGGAATGCTATAGTCACAGGATGCCTGGATTTCAGCAAGGTGTTTGACAAAGCCCCTTGTGATATCCTTGAGAGCAAGACAGAGAAGTGTGGGCTGGAAGATGGTACAGCCAGGTGGATCAGATAGGCTAAAATGCCAGATCCAAAGCATGGTGATTGATGTATTGATGTCAACCTGGGAGGGGAGGGGAGGTGGGGGAAGGGAAGGATGGAGTAGGGGGAGGAGGAATCTATTGATATATTACAAAGCTCTGTCCTTGGTCTTTCTCGTTCTATTCAATATTTTTATCGGTGATTTAAATGAAGGTATAGATGACACAGCAATTAGATTTTTGCTTGTCATGAAGTTGGAAGGGATAGCTAATTTTAGATGGAAGAATTTGCATCCCAAACTTGTTAGAAGGATAACTTTAGTTGGAACAAATGTAATGCCCTGCTCTTAAATTCAAACAAATCTTCTACACAGATACCAGGTACTGGATAGGGGAGGCATAGTTTGTTGTTGTTGAGTTGCTTCAGTTGTGTCCGACTCTTCATGGCCACATTTGGGGTTTTCTTGGCAAAGATACTGGAATGGTTTGGCATTTCCTTCTCCAGCTCATTTTACAGATGAGGGACTGAGGCAATGGTTTACACGTAAAAGACCTGGGTTTTTTTTAATAGATTGCAAGCTTAATATAAGTCAAGAATGTGATGTGACAACCCCCTCAGCCCCTGACCCAAATCATTGGTGCAACCTCAGGCTGCCTTAAGAAAGTCGTAGTATGCAGGATGAGGATTTTGCTATTCCTTCTGTCCTCTGCCCTGCTAAGACTACACCTGGAGGAGCTCTGGATGCTGAATTTTAGGAAGGACATTGACAAGACTGAGTGCGGCCAGAAGATGGCTATGAGAATGGTGAGGGCATTGAAAATCATGTTATATGGGAATCAGTTAAAAGAACTAGGAAATCTTAGTCTGAAGAAAAGACGGCTTGGAGGAAACCTGATAGTTGTCTGAAAGTATTTGAAGAGTTATGAGGAAGGGTAATTAGATTTGTTTTGCTTGGCCTGAGATGAGGGTCCATGATCAGGAGCCGTGGGTGAAAGTTGCAGAGGAAGATTTCAACTCAATGTAAGAAAAAAAAATCCCTAATAATTAAAACTGTCTAAAGTGAATTCCCTGGCACTTGAGGTCTTCATAGAGAAGCCTAATGACTGCTTTTTGGTCACAGAGTTCATTTCTCCTCAGGTATGGGGCACACTAGAAGACCTTTGAGGTCCCTTCCGAATCAAAGACGCCACAATTACATAGGTATTTACAGTAATATTTTAAGGACCCTAGATCTAATTAGCTAGTATGTTCATCCCACTGACACATATCCCAACCTCTTTACATCTTCCAGACAGTTTGCATGAAGGTTTTTTTTTGGGAGAGGAGAGGTATCCAAAACTGTGATTTCATAGAAATTCCCTGTGTGGCAACTTCTTTCATCAATGCAGATCATCAGCTCAGCCTCAGAGAGCGGTCTGGTGGCACTGAGTGGTGGTTAAGTCCATCCATAGGCATGCAAGAAGCAAGACTTGGACCCAGGTCTTCTAGACCTCAAGGCCAACCTTCTATGAACCATGCTGCCCTGTCTCTCTCTTCATGAGACATCATGCATAGGCCTAATGTTAAACTGTATACCCATCAGTGGAAGACAAGTCTAGTTAAATTCAGAGATGTTCATCACTAAACCAGGTGATGAGTTTTTTGGCTATGATCACATCACATAATGTTGCTTATTTTATGAGTCCCTCCTCCTCTCCCAATTTAATCACCTGGACCTTTGGTGATGGGCTTGCTGAATTTAACTAGACTTGTCTTCAACCAACAGACACATAGTCTATCACTGGACCTGTTCTTGACACTTTGCCAGCTTCATAAGATGATGTAACAGAGCCATTGACATTATCTTTGAGAACCTAGGCTCATCCCCAGGAGCAGAATGAGGCATCATAGTAGGACCTGTATGGGATGTAAACGTGTAGGTATATGTGTGTGTGTACTGTGTGTGTGCATGTATGTGCGTATGTGTTTGTGTATATATGCATGTGCATGTGTAAGTCTACATGCATTGCAGTGTGTATGTGTTTATGTAGACATGCGTGTATATGTGAATGTATGTACATGCGGGTATATATTGCACACACATGCAGAGATGCATTCTAGGTGTGTGGTGTATATGTATTATACATGTGCATGTACATTTATGTTTATGTGTGTATATGTATCTGTATTGTGTATATATGTATATGTGTGTGAGGTATATGTATAAATATATGCAAGTTTATATGTATTGCACGTGTGCACATATGTGTACTTGTGTATAGCATGTTTACAAATAGGTTTTACGTGTTTTGTGTCATAAACATGCATGTATTAATATGTAAAACAGGTATGTTGTGTTTCTCTACACATGCTATGCACACATCCGTATGTGTAAAATGTACATTATTGCAGGCATCCGTGCATCTGTATATGCATATATTTTCATGTGCGTGTCTATGGACACTTGGTAAATATGTGTGAAAATGTGATGCGTATCTGCCTTTACTGCATTTACACACGTATGTATGTGTAAATGTACGTATGCACCTATTCATGCGTAGTGTATTCATATGCATACATGTGGGCATAGAAATGTAAACATGTGGTGCGTATATGTGCGTATTATATGTATTTTATTGTATGTGGTGTATATATGCATGCAAATGTAAACATACAAATGATACATATATATACGCATATATTTGTGTGTGTGTGTAAAATGAGGGGGTTGGATTCCATGGACTCTAAAGTCCCTTTCTTGATCTAAATTTATGATCCTATGTGTATGCTTATAGGCACATGTGTGTGAATGGGTATATGGGATGTGTGTGTATATACACACATGTACATATACACACATACATACATACACATATATTCCCAGTTACATAGGGACTATATATATATACATACAGTTATGCATGCACATAACACACATATAGGATTTCTATTTGTGTGATGTCTATGTCTATATCTATTCAAGTATTTGAAGGACTTCTTTTTGGAAGAAGGATTCCATTTGTTTTATTTGGCCTCAGAGGGCAGAAAGCATTGAAAGTGGCAAAGAGGCTAGTTGAGACTCAATATCCCTTTCCTAACCATTAGTGCCCTCCACAGGCTGGCTGGACTGCTTTCAGAGGGACTAGGGGTTGCCTCCTTGGAGATCTTTTTAAAAAAAAATTAATTAACTAATTTTTATTTTTCAACATTGACTTCCACAAGAATTCAAATTCCAAATTTTCTCCTCATCTCTCCCCTCCCCCACCCCAAGATGGGCATTCCTTGGAGATCTTTAAGCAGAAGCTGGACAATCACTTGTGGGGTCCGCTATATTAGGGGTTCCTTTACGGCACAGTTTGGACTAGAGTGACCACTGAGACCCTTTCCAACGCTAGAATTCTGAGATACAATTATGCACACACACATATATGCATACATAGACACATAATACACACATACCTACATACATAAACTTATACACATATAAATGCATCCGTCTATACACATATACATTCATGCATGTACATATATGTATGTATGTATGTATGTATATCTTCCATCCATGCAGCTAACCTTGGATATCTGAAGACCATGCCAGCAGAAGCAGCATGCCATAGTGGATAAGAAAGCAGGCCTGGAAGTAGGGAAGACCTGGGTTCAAGTCTTGCCTCTGATACAAACTAGTTGCATGATCCTGGGCTGGTCACTTAACCTCTCACTGCCCTACACAACTCTCTAGGACAACAAGTTGCAAAGAAGGTATCAGCCTACCTAAGTAGAGGGGTTTTCCTCACTACCTACAGCTGTAAAATTATAGATCTGTTCTGATCCCTCGCCCTACTTTATCAGAGTGCAAGGTCTGTCAGGTGCTACTGATATGGAAGGTCTCTGACTATGAGGCCCACAGTGCCATTTGCAGACCATCCAGGCTATGCTGGGCGATGATCCTCGCCCAGAGGCTTGTCACCAGATGATGGTTTTGTTTGTTTGCTCTTGGTTTTCGTCACAACAAATCTATAAGACACGAAGTGGTTGTATTCCACATTGATGGAGGGAGCGCCCGTGCCAAGAGTCACAGCTGTCTTGAGTTTACTATTATCATCTTGTTTGATCCTCACAACAGCCCTGGGAGGTAGGTGGTGCTGTTGTCATTCCCATTTTACGGAAAAGGAAACTGAGGCAAACGGGGTGAAGTGACTTGCCTAGGGTCACACAACCAGTAAATGTCTGAAGACGGATTTGAACTCACGTATGCCTGACTCAACTCTATCCACTGAGCCACCTAGCTGCAGCCAGTGTTTGGAAACAACTTTAGTCACTCATACTTGGCCGCCAAAGAAATGGAAGCGATTAATAGTTGTAATACATATGTACATATGTATACACACAAATGTGTATATATGTACATGGCATTCATAAATACATTCATGTACATATAGAATTAAATAGGGCACCTAGGTGGCATAGTGGATAGGAGGAGGCTTGGAGTCAAAAAGAATTATCTTCCTGAGTTCAAATCCAGCCTCAGACACTTAGTAGCTGTATGGCCCTGAGCACGTCACTCGACCTTGTTTTCCTCAGTTTCCTCAGCTGTAAAATGAGCTGGAGAAGGAAATGGCAAAGCACTCCAGTATCTTTGCCAGGAAAACCCCAGACAGAGTCATGAAGAGTCGTACACCACTGAAATGACTGAAAAATGACAAATACATATAAGTATATGTAATTCCATGTGCAGCAACCTAACACGAATGTAGAGTATAATTACTAGCTAGAACTGTCTGACGATGACAAAAACACAGGTCATTATAGGTCTAGTATACAAATAAAGCTAAGTCCCGATTAACGCAAATAATGAATCCCTCTAAGTGGTCACATTTATTCGGTTCACATTGTCTGAAGTTATAATTATGTAAAATATGGTCATTGGTTCCAATCCAAATGGAAATATACAGTGCAAATTTGAATAATGTAACTACTTCAGGGGATTCACTGTTTGCACTAATGGGGACCTAGCTATATGTATACATACATGCACACATATGCGGGGAGAGAGAGAGTGAGAGAGAGAGAGAGAGAGAGAGAGTCTGTATATGAGAGACTAGATAAAAGTGAAGAGCAGAATGTGAAAGAGAAAGCCTGAGAATTTGGATAAGAGAGAAAGCCATATCTAAGGCCTGATTTCTCTTCCTCAAAGGAAGATGGGAACACACTGAACGATAATGATCTGCTTGCAATGGTTGCAGAGACCTTCGGACAGCTCCTTGAGAAATGCCAGGGCAGACAGCCTTGGGAGAAACTATGGTGGCTAAGAGGACTGAAGAGTCCTCTTCTTTGTCAGGCTCCTCTATCTGCACCCCATTTTTCCTATAGTTATTTCTGGATCTCAGGAAACAAAGTTGGGGGTGGCTGAGTAACAGGAAAGATTGAAGGCAAAGAACATTCAGGCAGACTCCCAGTGTGGGGAAAAACCAGAATCGGAGGGAGAGAGGAAGAGAGTTCCAGGTGACAGGAGGGGGAGGGAAGGTGGGGGAGGAGGGCGGAAGCTGTGTCCTTGAAACCGTGAAGTCAGGCCTGAGAACTATAACACTCAGAACATCCTGCCCCATCCCAAGGTGGGGGTGGTGTCATTAATCTTCAGCACTTTGTTTGCAAAAGCATCATTATTATTTATTGGAGCAGTGGCCTTGGAGACCTAGGACTCGGGGTCTTTTTGACTTTACCTGAAATTATTCAGCTTTACGCCTCCTTCTGCAGGACTGAGCTTCCTGCTTCCTGAGCCACAGGCCTCGTGGGTCAATTGGTTGTTGTCCTTAGAATCAGTGACCCTAAGGGTTCAGGGAAGAGAACATGAGAGGCTGTCTAGTCTATGCCCCTATATTCAGGTAGAACCACAGTTAAACCAATCCAAACTCATGATAACTAATCCTAGTTTCTAACATCCAAAGCAAGAAATTCCTTTGTCTTCCTTAGGAAATTATTCTGGCGTTTAATGAATCTCATGGATTAGATGTTCTTCCATACATCTAACCTCAATCTCTCATGTTTTA
This sequence comes from Trichosurus vulpecula, assembly GCF_011100635.1. Classification (NCBI taxonomy): domain Eukaryota; kingdom Metazoa; phylum Chordata; class Mammalia; order Diprotodontia; family Phalangeridae; genus Trichosurus; species Trichosurus vulpecula. Next base: position 532,696,501 of record NC_050573.1, read on the forward strand.
TTTTGTTCTTCCCCCATGATGAAATTTGAAAGACTTCAGGAAATAAACTTTCCTTGTCCTCAGGCTAATAGTCTGCCATTTTTCACTGCAAAGCTTGTTGGTAGTCACATGATAGCACGTTCCTCTGAGCCTTCTTTACAGCTGACTGATTTCTGTCTTTCCCATTGCTAAGAGTTTTTGTTGAAAATGACCATCAAGAGCTCCTTTGGCAGCCATTTTGTGACTTACGAGTGACCTTGGTGGCTTAGGGAAGGCTGGGCCTTGAAAGGAGCCCTGGCCCTGAGAGGAAGGAAATGCTCATTCTAGTCCTGGTTTCTCCACTTACTGAACGTCTTTAGGCAAACCACTTATCTCTCTGGGTCTCGTTTTCCTCATCTGTAGCACGAGGGGGTTAGACTAAGATTCCTTTCAGCTCTGACATGCTAGGATTCTGTACCCCTCACCACACTTCCAAGGGAAACTCTGCTGCACAAGATGGACGCCATTCTCTCTTAATGTGCTAGAGTGAAGGCAAATTTCAATCTAATAATGTAAAGCAGCAATAACCATTATAATTAATTTATACAAAAGACATTATAAAATTACACTTTATGCATTCAAATCCCATCCAAGAGGCATGCTCGTTTTCCAGTTAAGCTATGGGGCCTCATGGAGACAGACGGGAAAAGAAGTATTTCAATATTTCTTATAATTTTATATTCTTTCTAATATCTCTCATGCTAATTTCATTATGCAACACAGTCAGCACGGTGATGTAATTATCGAAAAGTAATTTTGCAATAAATGGATTTAAATGTGTTCGAGTCCATTGTAAATTCAATCTCTTGGTGAAGGTGGATTGCGCAGGCGGGGGAGATGGGAGTAGGGATGAGTTCTGGGTGGAAACTGAGAAATCCTGTATGGCCCACGCCAGGGATCTAATTACACCTACTAATAACATCACTTGAGATGAAAACTGATCACCAAGCTTGCCCTTCTACCCTCCACTTTCTGTGTAATCCCAGAATTCTATGTATCTCCTTAGGAGTTTCTTTTCTGACCGCCCCCCCCCAGGGCCTTACTTAGATATTCTACTCATCTTTTCAACCTGTTCTCCACTCTCCTCTTACAGGAACCTTTTGCTTCAACCAGATTAATTCATTCGCCATTCCCCAGAAGGACATCTTGAAATTTTTAGCCTATATACCACTGACTTTTCCTCTCTTCCTTGGTATGTTCCCCACCCTTTCCCATTTCCCCACTCCATAGCTCCTATTTCCCAAGTCTTACTCATTGGTCAAGGTCCAGTGCAAATCTCAACTCTGCCATTCATGAGGGCATCTTTGGCTACCCTAACTGTTTACGTTTCCATCCTCAAGCACCTCTAGTGAAGGTCACCTTTAAATAAACTATGTACAATTGTCTTCTTGCTTCTTCCCAGCTGTCTATGCTACAAAGACCTACCCTATTATCAGAATCGCGACCTCCTTTCCAATAACCCCACTAATGAAAATCAAAAGAAAGGAAGGAAGGGAAGGAGGGAAATAGGGAGAGAGAGAGAGAGAGAGAGAGAGAGAGAGAGAGAGAGAGAGAGACAGAGAGACAGAGAGACAGAGACAGAGAGACAGAGACAGAGAGAGACAGAGAGAGAGAGAGAGACAGAGAGAGAGAGAGACAGAGACAGAGAAATATGGGAAGGAAGGAAAGAAGGGATGGAGGAAGGGAGGAGAAAAGAAGAAAGGGAAAGAGGGAGGAAAGGAGAAAAAGAGGGAGAAAATATAGAGAGGCAAGAAAAGATAGAAAGATAAAGACAGAAAAACAAGGAAAGACAAAAACAGCAAGAAAGAAAGGAAGGAAGAGAGAAAGAAAACAGAAACAACGGGTTGTTGATTTATTTTAAGGTAACTGCTTGGTTTCCATTAGATCTACTATCTGATTTTATTTTAAGCCTCAATTACTTAGAGTCTGTGTTTATTTTATGACTGTCTGACTCTGAAACCTGCAGTAGAAAATCCTTCCTTCATCTTTCTTCCAGGATGCTGGTAAGGGATTCTTCCTAAAGTCAAGATCATTCTTGGATATAACTCTAGAAATTTTTTGTTAATTTAAGAATCCTAGAATCTTAACATTGCAAGAGGCTGGTTCTCCAGCCTAAACTCCTACCTATTACAAGAATTTCTTCTACAGAATCTCTGGCAGATGGTTGTCCATCATCTGCATGAGGACTTCCAGTGATAGCATGGACACTGTTGAATATCCCTAATCATTAGGATGTTCTTCCTTATACTTAACTGAAAGCTGTTATCCTTGAACATCTTCCCCCTGGTCCTTGTCCTGGCTCCTTGAGCTATGCAGAATAACTCTCATGCGCTTTTATGTGAGTCTTTTGAATATTTGAAGCAGCTAGGTGGCAGAGCGCATAGAGGGCTGGATTTGGAGTCAGGAAGACCTGAGTTTGACTTCTGCCTCAGACACTTACCATTTGACCCTCAGCAAGTCACCTGACCTTTTTCAGTCTGAGTTTCTTCTTCTGTAAAGCAGGAAGAATAATAGCATCTATCTCACATGGTTGCTGTGAGGGTCAAATGAGATAACATATGTAAGGTGTCTAGTAAACCTTGAAATGTTATATAAACAGTTATTATTGTTTAGTCGTGTCCAACTTTTCCTCACCCTGTGGACCATAACCCACCAATACTATCCATGGGGTTTTCTTGGCAAAGACACTGGAGTGGCTTGCCATTTCCTTCTCCAGGGAATTAAGGCAAACAGAGGTTAAGTGACTTTCCCAGGGTCACACAGCTAGTAAATCTGAGGTCAGATTTGAACTCAGGTCTTCCTCACTCGAGGCCCGGCACTCTATCCACTGAGTAACCTACCTGTTTCCATATAAGTCATAGCTAATAGTATTTGAAAAGAGATATCAAATCTTCTTTGTATTCCTCACCCCCTCCCCATCCCTCACCCAATGCTGCCAAATCTTTTCTTCTCTCTAGGTTAAATGTTTACATTTCCTTCAACCAATCACCATATAACATGGCTTCCAGACCCTTCCCTAATCTTGTTCCCATCTTTGGATGCTCTCCATACCTCCCAGCAGGTGAGAATCTTGCCGCCCCCTTTTTATATGAAATGCCACAGGATGCTCCATAAGACACTCAGTGTTTGGTTTGTCAAGTGAGTTGCTATCTGGAAGCAGGCTCCTATGAGAGGGCTGTCCAGTCCAGGAAAGAGGCAGAGAGGTTGTTTATGTTGGCTGAATCCAGTCGTTGAATGGACATTCGGTGCAGGTCGCTGCGTTAGGTGTGGTGGGGAATACAAAGAAATGTACAAAGAGAAGAAAAGAAATGGAACATACGATCCCTGTCCTCTAAAGCTACTGGACACTGGAGAAGAGAGAAAAGAAGAAGGGAAAGAAAGGTGAGAGGGAGGAAAGAAGGAAAGAAAGAAGAAAGGAAAGAAAGGAAGAAGAGGGAGAGAGGAGGAAGGAATGAAGACAGAAAGGAGGAGGAAAGAAAGGAAGGAAAAAGAAAGAAAGGAAAGAGAGGGAGGGAGGAATAAAGAAAGAAAAAAGAAAGAGGAAGAAAGAAAGGAAGGAAAGAAGAAAGGAAGAAGAGGGAGAGAGGAGGAAGGAACAAAGACAGAAAGGAGGAGGAAAGAAAGGAAAGAAGGAAAAGGAAAAAGAAAAAAAAGAAAGGAAGGAGACAGAAGGAAGGAGAAATGAAGAAAAAAGAAAGGAAGGAAGGAGAGAAGAAAGGAAAGAGAGAGGGAGGGAAGGAAGGAGGAAGGAAGGAGGAAAGGAAAGAAGGGAGGAAGGGAGGAAGAAAGAAGGAAGAAATCAAACCTTTCCCAGTCCACCAAAGACCAGACACTTTTTTCCTCTTTCTCATGGTGAGCCCTAAATACATCTGGAGAGTTGGACATGACCACAGAAGGCTTTTGCATGGAGAAAGACAAAGCTTACTTCACTGCACATCAGGACCTACCTCAACAAGCCAGATACAAACATCTATTACAATTTATGGATTCACAGAATACCTGCCCTTGAAAGAATCCGAGGCTTTCTGGGCCTCAGTTGTTTAATGAATAAAAAGAGAGAACTGAACTCTCTGGTTGAGTTAAGATTAGAAGACAGATCTTTCGGTTCTAGTCTCCTTACTTTCTCATTTGGTTACAGTGAAGAAAGTGTTTTGTGAACCTTAAAGTATCATTTAAATATGGGATAGAGAATCGGCCTCAAAGTCAGGAAGAACTGGGTTCAAGACCAATCTGACACATATTGTCTGTGTGACCCTGGTCAGGTCACTTACACCTCATTGACCTAGCAAACTCTAAAATGATAATTTGCAACCGTTGCCCATCTTTATTGGTAGATGAGGAACTCCCTACGCTGGTGACATCATAAATCTGGACCCCTTTCCTTCCCTATCCCCAAATCTTTTTTGTTATCATTGTTACCACTGGGCCAGCTACCTTTGTACATGAAAATATAGATGATTCAAAGAGATCCTAAGATTTTAGAGCTGAAAGGTAACCTGGCTTATTTAGCAAATGGAGAAATGTAGGCTTCAACAGTATTCTTTCTACGATAGCTCACTGTCTTTCAAAAAGTATAAGACATTATCTTTGCCCTCAAGCAGCTTATAATTTATTTATTTGCTTATTAGGGATTATTCCATTCATTTGATTTTTAAAAAACAATTCAACTAAATTTTTTCAATTATCAAGGAAATCTATTATAGCTCCTTCCACTTCCAATTGGAAAAAGAAAAAGAAAAAGAAAAGAAACACAGAAGCTTTGTAACAAATACTCATAGTTAAGCAAAACAAATTCCCTCATAGGTCATACCCCAAAATTATATTTCTCATTCTTCTCCTTGAAACCATCATCTCTCAAGAGGAGACCTCATCGTCAGTTTAGAATAAGGGGTTAGTTATTGCGCTGATCAGAGTTCAGACATCCTAGGAAAGAGTGACCATGCCCATGCTCAGTTTTGCACTCTGCAAATTAAATAGTACGGTGCCTTGGTCAGTAAATTTTGTTAAAGGATTGGATAGGAGACATGGTCCCCCCTTTCGAGAAGCTTATGTGCTGGTTGATGAGATATATAGCTGTGGTTTCTTACAGTACAATAATGGGCAGCTAGATGGTGCAGTAGATAGATAGAACATTGGAGTCGGGAAGACTTATCTTTGTGGGTTCAAATCCAATCTCAGACACTTACTAGCTGTGTGACCCTGGGGAAGATGCTTAACCCTGTTTGCCTCAGTTCTTCATCTGTAAAATGAGCTGGAGAAAGAAATGGCAAACCACTCTATTTTATCTTTACCCAAAACATGAGGTAACTGAGACAGAACTGAAACAACCAAACATAATACAATAATAATATTCAAGTACCACATTTTATTTAGCCATTCCACAATCTGTGGGCAGCTGCTTTGTTTCTAGTACTCGGCTACCACACAAGCTATTCTATATTAATAAGACATATTAGACATGACAATTAGAAGACAAGATGAGGTAATTAATGGTAAATGGTAAACTATATGGTAGGGATGTTAAATCTTATGGAAGTTTGGAGAATGGGGAGATTAATGTGGCCTGGAGGAGTAGAGAGGTCTTCATGAAGAAGGTAGGCCTTGAAGGACAGATAGGATTTGGATCATGGCAGAGGATGCAAGCAGGATGTCTTATGTGGGGAACAGCATGAGCAGGGATACAGATGTGAAAATGAGCATGGCAGGAGCATAGGACAGTGAGGAGACAGACTGTGGGGGGATCCGTTTGGCAGTTTGTTTACATTTCTTTCTGGATTTTTTCATTTTTTCAAGTCATACAAGCATTGGCCTTCAGGCAGTTTGACAGCTTTGTGGCCACCTCAAACTGTGGGCTCCTCCGCTGGCTGCTGTGTCCCGCATAGAGTTCCTAAGGTCCCCGAGTCCACGGGAGATGGGGCTCACATATGCCCTGGACTGGGTCACTTCTGCAGTGTCAGTATTTGTGTGGCATCAAATTCTCAATTATAAACCAAATTGAATTTACAATTTGCTTTTGGGCAATGTGTAAATTGGCACTTCATTGATTATTAATGAAGTGCTAATTGCTCTTTGCAACCAATTTTTATGCAAATGATGCTGGTGCTGTTTGCACAATTTTGCAATTTACAGTTTTACATTTGCAGCGCTGGGCATAGGGCTGCAGAAAGCGGCAGGTTTGTCAAAAGAATTGCAAAGCTCAGAGTAATTAACAGGAAAGGACAGGATCTTTTAAGGGACAAATCCAGTTTTTTAATGATTGCCAGAGCTCTCAGTCTGACAGAGGGCATTGAGAACTTCACTGACCCCCCAAGTAGGCATCAGACATTTGAAGGGCTGTTCATTGGTGAGGTGAGTATACAAATCTGCCTGTGAGATTCTTGCAGGTTCATTAGTGCTGAGGCTATGTGTGTTTTTCATCTGAGGCATAGAGGAGGCTTTCCACTGAGAGAATGATGCAATATTGGTTTGTTGATTAAATAACTCATCAATTCCTCAGGCATCGTAACTTGCTCTCAGTTTCCCTCAGTGTGACCACCTACTCGAATAAGAAAGTTGAGCCACTATTTGGTCTTAGGTATTTGGAGGGTTGATTGGGTGGCTACCTTGCTAGCATCCTCCAAAAGTCAAGGTTGCCTCTCCTGATCTGAAAGAAAAGGGTTAGGGCTTTCCTGGTAAATTAGCAGTGACACGTCATAGCAGGAATTGTGAAATTAGGATCATAAAACTTTAGTGTTGCAAGGAAGAGATGAACTAGTCTAACCTTTTCATTTTTCAGATGGGAAAATGGAGGTAGTCCTAACACTGATCATCTCACTGAAGCAGAGATTGGAATTGAGGTTGCCTCTCCTGGTCCGAAAGAAAAGGGTTAAGGCTTTCCTGGTAAATTAGCAGTGACACGTCATAGCAGGAATTGTGAAATTAGGATCATAAAACTTTAGTGTTGGAAGGAAGAGATGAACTAGTCTAACCTTTTCATTTTTCAGATGGGAAAATGGAGGTAGTCCTAACACTGATCATCTCACTGAAGCAGAGATTGGAATTGAGGTGGATGGGTGATACGGGTATTTTCTGAGGCATCTGAGCCAACCAACAGAGTATAATGAAATGCGCTCTGGATTTAGAATAAGAGGACCATGGGCTTGAAAGTTTGCCTTTTCTATCTGCAGGACCTCAGGCAAGTCATCCTACGACCCTGGGTTTCCTCATCTGTAAAATAAGGAGGATGGCTTAGATGGCCTCTATGTTAACATTTATTAAGTGCCTACTATGGCAGGACTGCTTGGTGGTGCCATAGTGCGCAGAGTGCCAGACCTGGAGTTAGGAAGACTTATCTTTCTGAGTTCAAGTCCGGCCTAAGACACTTACTAGCTGTGTGACTCTGGGCAAATCACTTAACTCTATTGGCCTCAGTTTCCTCATCTGTAAAATGAGCTGGAGAAGGAAATGGCAAACATTTCAGTATCTTTGACAAGAAAACCTCAAACGAAGAGTCGGATAGGACTGAAAAAATGACTCAACAACAGCAAACGTGCCAGACACTCTGCTAAGTGTTAGGGCAAAGAAGGTAGAATGCACAGGCCTTGGCAATTTGGAGAGTGAGGAATCCAAGATGACACCTAGGTTCTGAGCTTGAGTGACTGGGAGGATGGTGTTACCTGCCACAATAATAGGAACGTTAAGAAGAAGGAAGGGTTTGTGGTAAAGATAATGGCTCTGTTTTTGACATTTACGGGACATCTAGTTTGAGATGTAAGCTAGGCAGTTGGAGATGTGAGACTGGAGGCCAGGAGAGAGGTTAGGAATGGAAAAATAGTTCTGAGAACCGTGCAGAGAGACGGTAATTGAAGCCATGTGCACTTATGAGATTACCAAATATAAAAGTAGAGAAGGAGAAGAGAAGAGGGCCCAGGACAGAGCCTCGGGGAGCACCCATGTTTAGTGGATGTGAGCTGGATGAAGACCTACCAAAGGAGTGGGTGGACAGGTAAGAGGAGAACCAGGAAAGAGCAGTGTCAAGGATCCCTTTAGGTGAAATCTGTAATCCTGCAATCTAGTAGGGGTATATATTCCACTCTTTGTATTTTTTTCTCCTTTTTTTCCTTCATATTTTTCCTTTTCCTTTTCCTTTCTTCTCCCCATCTCTGTTTTAGGCCTACTGCTGTCTCCCATGGGCATTGCTTAGCCTAAAAATAGCCCCTCAGGTTTAAAAAGCTATTAATGATCCCTGTGCTAAAATCTCAGATGGATGGACATGCTGTGGGGGTTTGCAGAGGCCTTTACTTGATCCTCTTTCCCTTAAATTCTGGAGGGTAATATTTGAGGTTGACTACTGCCAAGGTGACTTTTGCCACCTAAGGACATAAAAGCATCAATTCATTGTTGTTCGTTTGTTTCAGTCATGTCTGACTCTTTGTGACCCCATTTGGGGTTTTCTTGACTGAGTTACTAGAGTTATTTGCCATTTCCTTCTCCAGTTCATTTTACAGACGAGGAAATTGAGGCCAATAGAGTTAAGTGACTTGCCCAGGGTCACACAGCCAGTAAGTGTCTGAGGCTGAATTTGAATTCAGGCCTGCTGTTCTGTCCACTGTGCCGCCCAGCTGCCCCTTGAACTTGGTTTAGGGTTGACCTAACACATAAGCGGTCATGTTCATTGTGTAATTTCAAGATGTCAGAAAATTCTTCTGGCCCTCCAAAACTGCCCTCTCTCTCCAGCTTTGAGATGCCTGAAAGTGCATCCTCATCCATCAAATTCCTTTGGCTTAAGTCAAACAATGTGGCCTCTGTTAAAAACACATCTCCTTCCGGGAGAGGTAACACTTTAAAACTTATCAGTGTGTGTGAATGTGCTTTCGTAGGTTTTCTGATGATTCTTTTTGACAGGGATGAATGTGGACATAGCCATTGACCCCTAGAATCCTGGAGTTGGAAGAGGCCGCAAAAGCTCCATTCTCAGTTATATACTTGAAGTCAGGGATCATTTCTACACTATGCATCTTTGACATTTGCTCATCCAGTCTCTACTTTGAGATGTCCAGGGGCAAAGAATTCACTGCCTTTTGAAGCAGCCCATTCCATTTGGGGGCAGCTTATTGTTAGGGAGGGTTGGTTTTTTGTGTGTTGTTTTTATTTTTTGTTTATGTTATGTAGAACCCAATATTGCTCCAAAGCCTCCATTCTGGGGATAGGCCTAACAAATCTAATCCTTTTTTTCCACTTGACAATCTCTCCAATGCTTGAAAACAGAGGCCATTTCTTCAAAATCACCTCTTCTTCAAGCTAAATTTCCCAAGTCCCTTCACCCCATTCAGAAGGGGAATCACTAGGTGAGAGTGTCCAACAAGTTTAGAAAAAGTTAGTGATGAGTGAGGAAGCAAACTGCAGCCGGTTTGCAATGGTCAGCCCTGAGTGGGCGACTTCCTCTCCTTTGCCACACCCTATTTTGGCTATTGGTTCCAACCTCCTTCTAATTTGGGAGCAAAATAATCTCTTCCTTGAGGGGTTTGGAAGAAATGACACACTAGGAACTAACAGCAAGATGGGGAGTCCAGGAGAGTAGGGATCACTGGAGGTGTGAGGTGGAAGGGGGTGTTGCCTTGGACACTGGAATCAATCAAGATGGCGCTTGCCAAAGGCTGCTTTAGTTGGTTGCCTAGCAATAAGCACCAAGGGACTGTAGCACAGAACAGGAGGAGGCTGGTCAGGGGAGTGGCTCCCAAGGGAAAATCCTCCTTGATTTCCCCCTGGAAGCTTTCTCCAAGTGTTTGGTTAAGAGTATGTGAACCTTTGGTCAGACACTTCACAGCCATTGGTAGCGATGAGAGGGTTGTGAAAGAGGACTGAGAGTCAAAATTAGACCTTACCCAGAGAGAATCCTTCTCCCCTGAGCCTGTGTGGGGCTATTAAGGCTCACTTGTCACAAAGTGTCACACACATCTGAATTCACTTAATTTGCTGTGTCTCCAAAGTCTAGGCCCATTCTGGGGTGGAACCGAGGCTGTAACTCAGGAGGATCAGCAGTGACAGTCGCCCCGAAGGTGGATTTTAAGAACAGAAGCACTTTCCAATCTAAAGTTAAGCAAATGACAGTCACTCCATGGATGACCAGAGAGCATCCGGGGCCAGGGTCAGATCTGGCGTTAGATATCAATACAGGGCAGCTAGGGGTGGCATACTAGATAGAGTGCAGGGCCTGGAGTCAGGAACACTCATCTTCCTCAGTTGAAAATTCAGCCTCAGACATTTACTAGTTGTGTGAGCCTGGGCAAGCTATTTAACTCTCTTGGCCTCAGTTTCCTCATCTGTAAAAATGAGCTGGAGAAGGAAATAGTAAATCTCTCCAGTATCTTGGGGAAGAAAACCCCAAATGGGGTCATGAAAAGTCAGACATGAGTGAGCAACAGCAAATAGATAATAGAAGGTAGCTCCTTCTGTGGTGAGTTAATAAAGGGGAAAAAGGCCCCGGACACTCCCTCACCTTCCTCATCCCTACGCACTAAAATCCTGGACCAACTGCAAGGCTATTGTCTACAATTTTACTTCAGAGTATGATACTTCTAACCCAAGGGTTCTCAACCTTTTTTGGGTCATGGATCCCTTGTGCAGTCCAGTGAAAGCTATTGGCCCCTTCTCAGAAAAAAAAATTGCATAAAATACATAAACAGCCTACATAGGATTATAAAGGAAACCAAATATAATTAATCAAAATAACAATTAAAAAAATATTCATAAAGGGCACAGAGCCAAGATGGCAGCTGGAAAGCAGGGACTTGCCTAAAGGTCCCCACCAGGTCCCTCCAAACACCTACAAAAAATGGCTCTAAACAAATTCTAGAATTGCAGAACCCACGAAATAGCAGAGGGAAGCAGGGCTCCAGCACAGGACAGCCTGGATGGTTGCTGGGCAAGGTCTATCACTCAGACCTGGGAGCAGAGCAGAGCAGAGCCCAGCGTGGGCTGTGCCTGGACCAACCAGACCGGGAGTCAGGTGGAACAGGCCCTAGCACCCTGAATCAGTGAGCTGTGGCAGTTACCAGACTGCTCAACCAACAAACACCAAAGACAACAGGGAAGGTTAGTGGGAAAAAACTGTGGGGGACAGAGTGAAAGGAATTCACAGCTCGGCCACCACCCCAGGGGCAGTGGAGGTGGTGCAGCTACAGAACTAAAGCTGCAGTTGCTTACAGCCCCAGGCCCACCTGGTGGGAAGAATTAAGTGGCAGATCAGAGCAGGAGTGCAGAGCCTGTTCAGATCTGAGTTGCGTTCCGGGTTGGTGGTTCTTGGGGGAGGAGTAGCGCTGGTGTGGCAGAGCTTGTTGTGTAGAAATAGCTCTGAAAACAACAGCACAGCCCCTCAAGCTTGTGACAAAATACTCTCTACTCTACAAGCAGTCATACCCCAACGAAAAACTCAAGGGTCAAGTAGTTGGCTGGGAACATAAACAGGCAGTGAAAATGGATTCAGATTCAGACTCAGACTTTGGAATCTTTCTTTGGAGACAAAGAAGACCAAAATATACAGCCAGAAGAAGCCAACAAAGTGAAAGAGCCTACATCAAAAGCCTCCAAGAAAAACATGAACTGGTCTGAGGCCATGGAAGATCTCAAAAAGGATTTGGAAAAGCAAGTTAGAGAAGTAGAGGAAAAATTGGGAAGAGAAATGAGAGTGATGCAAGAAAATCATGAAAAACAAGTCAATAACTTGCTAAAGGAGACCCAAAAAATACTGAAGAAAATAACACCTTAAAAATAGACTAACTCAAATGACAAAAGAACTCCAAAAAGCCAATGAGGAGAAGAATGCCTTGAAAGGCAGAATTAGCCAAAGGAAAAAGGAGGTCCAAAGACCACTGAAGAAAATACTACCTTAAAAATGAGATTGGAGCAAGTGGAAGCTAGTGACTTTATGAGAAATCAAGACATTATAAAACAGAACCAAAAGAATGAAAAAATGGAAGACAATGTGAAAATATCTCATTGGAAACAACCGCTGACCTGGAAAATAGATCCAGGAGAGATAATTTAAAAATTATTGGACTACCTGAAAGCCATGATCAAAAAACAGCCTAGATATCATCTTTCAAGAAATTATCAAGGAGGACTGTCCTGATATTCTAGAGCCAGAGGGTAAAATAGAAATTGAAAGAGTCCACCGATTGCCTCCTGAAAAAGATCCCCCAAAAAAACTCCTAGGAATATTGTTGCCAAATTCCGGACCTCTCAGATCAAGGAGAAAATACTGCAAGCAGCCAGAAAGAAACAATTTGAGTACTGTGGAAACAGAATCAGGATAACACAAGATGTGGCAGCTTCTACATTAAGGGATCGAAGGGCTTGGAATATGATACTCTGGAGGTCAATGGAGCCAGGATTAAAACTAAGAATCACCTACCCAGCCAAACTGAGTATCATTCTCCAAGGCAAAATATGGATTTTCAAAAAAATAGAGGACTTTCAAGCTTTCTCAGTGAAAAGACCAGAGCTGGATAGAAAATTTGATTTTCAAACACAAGAATCAAGAGAAGCATGAAAAGGTAAACAAGAAATAGAAATCATAAGGGACTTACTAAAGTTGAACTGCTTTGTTTACATTCCTACATGGAAAGATGATGTGTGTAATTCATGACACCTCAGTATTAGGGTAGCTGAAGGGAATATACATACATACATACATACATACATATATACATATGTATATATATATATTTATGTGTGTGTATATATATATGTATGTATGTGTGTATATATATGTATGTGTGTATATATGTATGTGTGTGTGTTTGTGTGCATGTGTATATATATATATATATAGACAGAGGGTACAGGATGAGTTGAATATGAAGGGATGATATCTAAAAAAATAAAATCAAATTAAGGGATGAGAGAGAAATCTATTGCGAGAGGGAGAAAGGGAGAGATAGAATGCGGTAAATTGTCTCACATAAAAGTGGCAAGGAAAAGCAGTTCTGTTGGGAGGGAAGAGGGGGCGGGTGAGGGGGAATGAGTGAATCTTATTCTCATAAGATTTGACTTGAGGAGGGAATTACATACACACTCAATTGAGTATCTTACCCCATAAGAAAGAAGGAGGAAGGAGATAAAAAAGGGTGATGATAGAAGGGAGGGCACATAGGGGGAGGAGGTAATCAAAAGCAAACACTTTCAAAAAGGGACAGGGTCAAGGGAGAAAATCAAATAAAGGGGGATAAGATAGGAAGGAGCAAAATATAGTTAGTCTTTCACAACATGAGTATTGTGGAAGGGTTTTACATAATGATACACATGTGGCCTGTGTTGAATTGCTTGCCTTCTTAGGAAGGGTGGGTGGGGAGCAAAGAGGGGAGAGAATTTGGAACTCAAAGTTTAAAAGCAGATGTTTAAAAAAGTTTTTGCATGCAACTAGGAAATAAGATAAACAGGCAATGAGGCATAGAAATCTATCTTGCCCTACAAGAAAGTAAGGGAAAAGGGGATGGGGGGAATGGGGTTACAGAAGGGAGGGCTGACTGGGGAATGGGGCAATCTTGGAGTGGGGGGAGGGTAGAAATGGGGAGAAAATTTGTAATTCAAACTCTTGTGAAAATCAATGCTGAAAACTAAAAATATTAAATAAATAAAAAAGGACAATGACCAATTAAAGAAAAAAAAAAACATTCACAGATGCCAGGTTAAGAACCCTTGCTTTAATTTAAGGCACTGGTCCCAGTGAAAATGCAATTCTTCCAGAAGAAATCATGTCTTAAGTACACATTCACTAGCTATGTGACCATGAGGATGTTATTTTTACCTTTCTGGGTCTCAGTTTCTTCATCTATAAATGGGAATAATTTATATCACTTACCTCACTGGGTTGTTCTTCGGAAACTCCTTTTAAAACTTGAGGAGATTATAGGAGTGTGAATTTGGAGGATTACAATGGCTCTATTACAGAAACACAGAATCTCCAAAACAGAAAGGACCCCAATGTAATGCAGATCTGATTGTTAGGTAATTTGTCCATATAAGACACCAAAATCAGGGGCAGCTAGGTGGCACAATGGATAGAGCATCAGCCCTGGAGTCAGGAGAATCTGAGTTCAAATCTGGCCTCACTTACTATATGTGTGACCCTGGGCAAGTCACTTAACTGAGATTGCCTCCCAAAAGACAAACCAAAATCAGCCTCTGCTTATTCAACTCAATTCGTCCTGGTTCTTCCTTCTGGGGGAAAGATGAACAAGTCTAATCACTTTTCCACAGAACAGTCCTTCACATACTTGAAGACAGTAGTGCTTCTGGCCCCTCCAAGTTTTCTCTTCCCTGGACTAAACATTCCCAGCTACTTCAATGGATTCTCAAGAGTAATGGTTTCCGGCCCTTCACCAGTCTGGGCACAAACCTCACTCTCCAACATATCATTGCCCTTCGTAGAATGGAATATCTAGAACCGCATGCAGTATTACAGGCTATGCCCCTTCAATATGGCACAATGATGCCATGCTAATCTTCCTAAAATACCACTTTTATCTTGTTACTCTCCTGCTTAAGATGCCATGGTAACTTCCTATTTCCTATCAGATTAAATTCATATTCGTCATCCTGGCTCTAATACTCCCTTCATTATCTGGCCTCATGATACCTATACAACCTCATTGGCCACTGCTCCCTGAAGAAGCTTCCTTTGCTAACTGACCAATACTGCCTTTTCTGTGTCCTCTATCTGAAATGCTTTCATCGAGATCTTAGGATTTAGGATTGGAAAGAAACTTAGAAATCACTCACTCCAACTTCTTTTCTGCCTTTCTAACCATTATTCATCTAGCTATGGTACAGTGGGAAAAAATTGGATTTTGAGTCAGATGCCTTGGGTTTAAATCTCAACTTTATAATTTGTGACATTTGTGAGCTTATGGAAGTCACTTCTCTTTGGGCCTCAGTTTTTGTAAAAGAAAAATGGGAGGTTGGACTAGAACAGGGATTTTTAACCTGTTTTGGTCATGGGCACCTTTGGTAGACTGGTGAAACCTATGAAGCCCTTTTCAGAAAAATGCTTTTAAATATATAAAATAAAATGCATAGGATTACAAAGGAAGCCAGTCATATTGAAATACAATTATCAAAATATTTTAAAAAAAACAAGTTCGCAGACACCAGGTTAGAAGTTTCTTCTGGATCTATTTCCTATGGTGCTTCTTTAACATTCTCTACCAACACTTATCACTCTGTTGAACTTCTATGACACTTAACCACAGAATTTAGCCCTTAAAGTATGTAAATCTATATCTATGTCATCTGTATTTCATCTCTGTCTATCAATCAATTTATCTCTCTAACGTTTTGGACTTTTGTGGGCTTGTGTAATTTACATGTGCTGGACCCTACCCTGATGGAGTTAAAAGTCAAGGTAAATAGACAAGAATAAATCTTCAGAATTTAGAGTAACATGGGAAGACTTACATGAATTGATGCAAAATGAAATAAGCAGAACCAGGAAAACAATATATGCAATGGTTACAACAATGTGAATGAGAAAAAGAAGCAAAAAATAAAAACTCAATGTTATATAAGTATAATGCTCCTGAAGAGGAGATAGGATGATGTACTTCCCTTCTTTGCTTAGGGAAACTATGGATGCAGAACACTGTGTAGGCTGTTGAAGTGTTGGTTAGTTTTATTGGACATGTTTTTAGTTCTTTTTAAAAATAGATTTTTATTGATATATGTTGTTTTTATATATTGTAGATTTAATCCTGTGTCTCTTCTCTTTATTTCTCCTAGAAAGCCATCCCTTGTAAAAAAGAATTAAAAAGAAAAGAAAAAAATCAGCAAAACATATCAGTACATTGAAAAAATCTGCTGTTCTATGCAGCGTTACATGCTCACATTTCTTTTGGGACCAATTTGTTCTTTACATTTTGGCAACATCCATCTTCAGTTGTTTTGTGTTTCTCTTTTTCATTCTTTGTCATAAGGGGTGGCTCTCTGGGTGAGAGAAGGAGAAGGAATTTATTGGGAAATGAAAGTGATAAAAAGATAGCAATATTATTTTAAAGAATGAATCTTCCTTGTGTCTCCTATAGGAGAAGCGTAAGGTTAAACATATAATAGGTTCTCTACATGTAAGTGTGCAGTGCATAGAGCTCTGGATGAGGGAACCAAGAGACTGGGGTTTGAATCCCAGGTTGCTTACACAGTGGGCCTCAGTTTCTTCATGTATAAAATAAAGGAGTTGATGATCTCCAAGGTCTCATCCAACACTAACATTCTGTGACTCTGTGAAATATGAATTGAATTGAGTCAAATAGAATAACCACTTGTCTTATACATAACATTAATACCTTGGAGTCTGTAATAATTTTATCCCCAGGGGCCAAGCTAGGGAGCTCATTGTAAGTGAAAACACTTTTTAATGAGGTCCTTTTATTATTCCATTAAGCAACCCCCTTGGATAGAAGTTCAAGATGGATCCGCCTTATACTGAATCTCCTCCGTAGCATTACAGGGAGGTTCTAGTAAAGCAAGGGCTCGTAACCTGGAGTCTGAGAACTTTTTTATTGTTATTGTTTTGATCAGCTGTGCTTCAGTAGAATTGATTCCCTACGTAATCTTACATATTTTAATTTATGCATTCAAAAAATTGGTTCTGAGTGGGAGCCTGTGGGCTTCACAAAACTGGCAAAACAGCTCATGGTTCCCAAAAGGGTAAACTAAGAACTCTTATATCTAGTGTATGTCATCTTGTTTGTGTGAATATTAAGAGTTTTCTTTGTACCCTCTATATATTTTAGGATGTAAGCTTTTCGAAGTCAGGAAAACAAGTTCCTTTAAGTACTGCCTTTTAAAGAGAACACCCACATCCATTTGGAGAGTGGCTAAACAAGCTGTGGTATATGATTGTAACGGAATATTATTGTGCTATAAGAAAGGACAAGCAGAATGATTTCAGAAAAACCTGGAAAGACTTACATGAACTGATGCATAGCGAAGGGAACAGAACCACTAGAACGTTGTACACGGTAATAGCGATATTCTTCAATGAAGAATTGTAAATGACTTAGCTATTCTCAGCAATACAATGATCCAAGATAATCCCAAAGGACCAATGATGAAGTATACTATCTGCCTCCAGAGAAAGAATTGCCATGGATTGAGGCATGCTGCTTTTCACTTTAGTTCTTCCATTTTAAAAATTTTATTCATCTTCTTGTACAAAATGCAAATGTTTTACATAATTGAAAATGTATAATCTATATCTGATTGTTTACCATCTTAGAGAAGGGAGAGGGGAGGGAGAGAGGAATAGAATTTGGAACTCAAAACTTTTAAAATGCTAGAGAGAGAGGGAGAGAGAGAGAGAGAGAGAGAGAGAGAGAGAGAGAGAGAGAGAGAGAGAACCTGGACTTATAAAACAGATGTTTAAGGGGTGACTATTTAGATTAGTAAAGTATAAGTACTTTTCAAGGTACCTTGCTGTGAAGTCTTCAGACTAGGCTCACCCAGTGTGTTCAAGGTAGGATTCACTTTATTAAGACTAGGTAACATTTATGCAGTGCTTACTACACACCAGGCTCTGTGTTAAGCGCTTTTACAAATATCGTCTCATTTGATCCTCGCTGCAGTCCTAGGATGTAGATGCTGTTATTTTCCCCATTTTACGGATGAGAAAAACTGAGGTGCACACAGGTTAAATGACATGCTCAGGGTCACCCAGCTATTGAGTGTCTGAGGCCGGATTTGAACTCAGGACTTCCTGACTCTGAGCCCAATGCTCTATCCACTGCTCGACCTAGCTACTTTATAAAAACTTGATGTGCACATACTTTTTCAGGATTACATATATTTCATAAAGCAGAAGTATATTTGTAATTGCTGTTTCAAGATAAAAACAAGGCCCTAAAGGGGGGATTTGGGGGAGTGCTCACTCTATAATCAAAGCCAACATACTTGGCAAGGTGTCTAGAACTAGTTCCTGAGTTTCCAGTTCCTAGTTCCCATTTTCTAGGTTCCTAGTTCCAGTTCCTAGTTCCTAGTTCCAGGTCCTAAGTTGCTAGTTCCCAGTTCCTAGTTTCCTAGTTTCAGTTCCTAAATTCCTGGTTCCTAGTTCCAGTTCCTAAGTTCCCAGTTCTAGTTCCTAAATTCCTAGTTCCCAGTTTCTAGGTTCCTAGTTCCTAGTTCCAGTTCCTAACTTCCTAGTTCCTAAATTCCTGGTTCCTAGTTCCTAAGTTCTTAGTTCCTAGTTCCTAAGGCTCCTAGACAATTCTCAGAGGACAATGGGAAAAAGAGTTTAGAAGCTCAGGTTGTGAGCCCTCAGAGAACGCAAACCCCTCTCCAGAAACCCTTATTTATCTGGAGGAAGTGGCCTTGCTGGAGCACATGAACAGCCAGGGACCATGAGAGCTCTTTAAAGCCAGGTAGCATTGCTAGGCAGGGCTGGGTTTGGCCGGTGGACCTGGGCAGCTGCACATTGAAAGACAGGCAAGGCTGTTGGACACCTGTCAGAGCAGTTACTGCCACAGATCTCTGTTGGGTGCTATGACCACAGGTTCATGGCTTGTGTCTGCCTTTGAACTCCAGTTCTCAGGACTGTTCTGAAAACTTCCTAAGCACTACTCTGCTCGGCCTTTTGGATAGAGGATTCTGGCTTCATGTCCTAATATGTGGTTTCAGTGACTTTCTTACCTGGACAGGGCCTGACTCTGAAAGCGCCCTGGTAGTTTAGGCTCAATATTGTAACAAAATGGGACAGTCACTGGTTAACAAAAACAGATTTACTTAGCCAGAGCACAGGCAGGATGTTAAACAAGGATTGGCATGGAGGACATCTCAAATTGGTTCAGATTCAGTTCTCTTGCCTGGGATGCCCATCATGCTCTGCCAGCCACGCATCAGAGAGAACCTCCTCAGGGCTACTTTGTACTCAGGCAGCCAGGGAGTGATGTCAGCACTTTGGTCCCCTGAGCCAACCAAGCCTTGAGGATAGTTTCAATATACTTTAAGGGAAAAATTAGCCTAACTTGGATGGGGTTATTGCTAGGTTATTGCTCCTCCCTACCCCATGGCCCTAGCTGAACCCAACATACTATGCCTTAGACTTAGATTCCTCCATGATCCAGAACAATAAACCAGGACGACTAGTCAGCTGCTTAGGCATAGCGAGTACCACTGCCAAGTGAATGAATGAAAAGAACCAGGTACTGACCGCCAGGCAGCCTGGGTTAAAATCCATGTGGCCTTAGACAAGCCACTTTGTCTCTTTTGTTGTTGTTGTTCGGTTGTTTCAGTTGCGTCTGATCCGATTTGGGGTTTTCTTGGCAGAGATACTGAAGTGGTTTGCCGTTTACTTCTCTAGCTCATTTTACAGACGAAGAAACTGAGGCAAACAGGGTGGAGTGACCTCCCCAGGGTCACACAGCTAGGAAGTGTCTGAGGCTGGATTTGAACTCAGGTTTTTCTCATTCTAAGCCCAATGGTTCTATCCACTGGGCCATCCGTTTGCCTCTCGCCCTCCATTTAATAATAATAGGGACTAATCTTTATAAAGTGTTTGCAAAAGATTTCCATCTATCATCTCACTTGATTAATAATACATTGACCCTATGAGGTAGGTGCTATTACTCCATCTTACAGATGAGGATAACCAATGCTGAGAGGGTCAGGTTACCTGCCCAGGGTGATACAGTAGTGATATCTGAGATGGAATTCAAATTTAGGTCTTCCTGAGTCCACATCCAGCATTCTCTCCATCGGGTCCCCTAGCTGCTTCAACATTTAGATGACTTTTTCAGGCTTGATAAGTACTTTACATGTATTATCTTATTTGATTTTCATAGAACCTGGGAGCTTATCTGTGTTTTACAGATGGGAAGAATGAGGCTAATAATTAATAATAATACATAGCTAACATTTACTGTATGCCAGGCATGATGCTATGTGCTCTATAATTATTATCTAGCCAATCCTCACAACAACCCTGTGAGATAGGTGTTAACATTATCATCAATTTACAAATGACAAACGAAGACAAACAGGAGGTAAAGTGACTTGCCCAGGGTCACACAACTAGGATGTATCTGAGGTTGGATTTGAACTCAAGTCTTCCTGACTAGATCCAGTGCTCATAGTAAGTGGCGAGGCTGGGACTTGAACCCAGCTATTCTGCCTAGAAATCCAGTCTTCTTTCCATGGTAATGCAAATGATTCAGGAGCTTCAGAAGTATAAGCTTTGGGGTCCGGTCATCCAGAGTTGTAGTCTCAGACCTAATGAGAAAAGCCAGTTCTGAGCATGGGCGCTGGAAATACACCAGATCCCAGAGATGAGATCATCGCATTGGTGGCCCGGAAATTTCCATTCGTCAACTCATCCTCAGCAAAGGACAATACATGGGAAAGGTGGCAGATTTCAACCTTTTTACTCTTTTATCTGTGAATCTCCCCCAGAGGGGAAAGCATGCCAGAAAAAAATGAAAATTGTGTGAGCTGGTAAAATGTTGGTATTTGCCGATAAGACTTCATATCAGAACAGCAATCCTCATGAAGTTATTTTCTCCAGATACGAGCTGCTGTGGATTCTTGCTGCGATAGGGACCCTCTCCTATACATTCATCTATTTTCTATTAAGAGGTGGCCTGTCTTTTTAATGAGTATCTTTCCTCTCTAACTCCCCTTCCATTTCCATCAATAAATCAACATTTACTAAATGCCTACTGTATGCCCGGCACTGTGCTAAGGGCTGGGGATACAAAAAGAGGTGAAAGACAGACCCTGCCCTTGAGGAGCTTACAGTCTAATGGGGAGATAACATGCCAACAAATATATACAAAGCAAGCTATATACAGGATAAGACAGAAAGCACAGAAAAGAAGAGGGGTTGGGGAAGGCTTCCTGTAGAAGGTGGGATTTTAGTTGGGACTCAAAAGGAAGCCAGGGAGGTCAGTAATCAGAGGGGAGGAGGACTCAGATGAGAGCCAGCCAGATAAAATGCCCAGAGCTGAGAAATGGAGCATCTTATTCATGGAACAGCCAGGAGGCCAGTGGCACTGGATCGAAGAGTAGGTATTGGGGAGATTGTATTTGACCTGAACTTTGCCTTCATCGGAAAGTCTTCACCTTCCTGGCTTCTTAATCTTGGCTCAAATTATCCTGGTCATGGATTTTATGCCATAGGCAAACTGACCCACTAGCCCTCTGTACGTAGAATATTTTTTGAGGAAATAGGGTTAAGTGACTTGTCCAGGGTCACACAGCTAGTAAGTGTCTGAGGTCAGATTTGAACTCAGTTCCTCTTGACTCCAGGACTGGTGCTTTATCTACTGCACCCCTTAGCTGCCCTTCGTATTTGTTTTTTATGCATCCTCTATTTACTCATCTGCAAACATATTGAGAGTAGATGGGAGCCGCAGTGCATAGTGTTGGATTTGGAGTCTAAAAGACCTGAGTTTGAATTCTGTCTCAGACCCTTATTGGCTGTGTGATCTTGGATTAAGGCACTTAACCTCAGTGTGCCTAGGTTTCACCATCTGTAAAATGGGGGTAATTTTAGTGTCTAGCTCCCAGTGTTTTTGTGAAAGTCAAATGACTTAAATGTATAAAGAGATTTTCAAACCTTAAATGCCGTGTAAATGCTAGTTGTTATTTTGTGGTCGTTTTATCTCCCTAGCAGAAGGTAAACTTCTGGAGGTCAGGGACTGTCTTTTGTATGTGTAAGTGCCTTAGCCAGTGCCCAGAACATAGCAAACGCTTAATAAATGCTTGTGACAAATTGATTGATTTGAAATGTCCTTTCCCCTTCTCTTTCCCTTTTTTTTTCTCCTTTGGCCCATTCTCCAGGTCTCTCGGAGCTTCCTCTGATGGTTTTATCCCTCTACTACCCAAAAGGGTAGAAAATTTCCTGGAACGAAAGAGGACAAGGTAGATTGTTTATGGGCAGGAGTTCAGGAACTTATATCATTCTTTTGGCACCTCTAAGGCATAGTAGGCCTCTCCTACTTCCTCCCCCTCCTCTTTTTCCTTCTCTTCTTTCTCTTCCCTTTCCCTCTCCTTCTATTCCTTCTCTTCTTCCTTTTCTTCTTCTTCCTCTTCCTCCTCTTCCTGCACAAAGGCCTATCTTAGGGACTTGGAAAAAAACACCCAAAGTGAGGTACAGTCTGTAGACAAATATCAGAATCTTTCCTTGGGGAATCGATTCTGACTCAGGGCATGGGCCCCAGGAAACCTAAGGAAAACACACACACACACACACACACACACACACACACACACACACACACACACATCCTTAGAAAGTAAACCAGCAAAGAAGACTAAACATTTCAATGTCCATAAAATATTTGTTCAGGTTTCAGGTAGGTGAAAGTCCACAAACACCATTTGTTGTTCTATCGTCTCAGTCAGGTTCAACTCTTTGTGACCCCGTTTGGGATTTTCTTGGCGAAGATACTGGGCTGGTTTGCCGTTTCCTTCTCCAGCTCATTTTACAGATGAGAAAACTGAGGCAAAGAGGGTCAAGTCGCTTGCCCAGGGTTATACAGCTGGTAAGTGTCTGAGGCCGGATTTGAACTCATGAAGTTGAGTTTTCCTATACACTGTCGCCTAGCTTCTCTGTACAAACACGATTTATGCATTGTAAATAGCTGTCCTTGCACAGGTAAAATGGAGTGAATTAAGACAGCCGTCTGAATCCTATTAGAGCAGGAAAGGAGATCAAAGTTCATCTAGTCACTTTATAGATAAGGAAGTGAAAGACCATAAAAGTGAAATGACTTAGATAAGGTAGTAACACAACTAGGATTCAAACCCAGGCTTTCTGACTCCATTATGCCATGCTGATTATTCGTGCATAGAGCAACCTTGATTGCTCATTTTGAGGAAGAAGGGTTAATAAGGATAGGCCCTGGTTATTTCAGATTCAAGATTAGCACTGATTAGACTATCCAACTAATTTTATTATTATTATTTTTTTGATTATCCAACTAATTGTCAAGTTTCTACTCCCAAAATAGGAATCCAACCCATTTAATTGTCTTCTCTCTCTCTCTCTCTCTCTCTCTCTCTCTCTCTCTCTCTCTCTCTCTCTCTCTCTCTCTCTCTCTCTCTCCTTCCTTTCTCCTCCCTTCCTCCCTTCCCCTCTACTCCTCCCCTTCTCTTTGCCCTCCTCCCTTCCTCCTCTCAAAGCTATTGATTAATGCGGAACAATCTCTATGTCAAGCATTCTTTATATCATGGACCCTTGGCAGGAGAATGTTTTTAAATGTATAAAATCCATAAAAAAGACATAGGATTACAAAAGAAGGCAATTATATCAAAATAAAGTTATCAAAGTAGTTTAGCCCAGGTTAAGAACCCCTGGTATAAGATATACACAATTTTGATGATTCTAGCTCTCAGCACCAAAGGACTGTAATGGTAGACCACCTTTTTTCAATCCTGTAGGATTATCGTGTTGACTTTGGCTAAATCAATGCTCTATATACAGGTTCCTTTTTTTTATTAAAAAATTTTTTTCAGTTAATAAGTATTGTTTTTCCTCTCCTTCTCACCTGTTTCCTCAAAACCTAGTCCTTGATCTGGGGCATGCTGGACTTGCCTTCCTCAAGAAATTATAACTAAATTACCCTTCATGGCTTATTCAGTGGTTGAGGGGTCCTTGATGATAACATATTGATAAAGCTTGTTCCTTCTGGGGGCAATTTCCAGGGGTATTTGAGCTTCCATTAGAACTTAAGTTTCTTGGAGTGCAAAAGGTAGGGATGTTTGGATTGTGACTGTGGACAACTCTACTCTGGACCATCAGGGCCTGTGCTCTCCTTCCTGTCCCGAGTGGGACAATTTCCTTCTTTGCCTTTGTCACTATTATGGGGGGAAAGGTCTTTTCCTTATTTCTCTCTTCCACTTTCTTATTTAGATAAAACCATCTTATCTAAACTTTATGCCTTTCCTTATGCTCTGTAAAAAAAAAATTCTTGTAATAAATATTTGCTATATTCTTTCCCTATACTGCTTTCTTATGTCTCTCCCCACTCTGACCATGCTCGTTGGCCATCTACCATACCAGGAAATCTCTCCCTCATCTCCACCTCATGGCTTTCCTTCAAATTTCAGCTCAAATCCCAGCTTCTGTAGAAAGCCTTTCCCAGATTCCCCTTAATTCTAGTGCCTTCCCTCAGCTGATTATGTGCTATTTATCCTGTATATAGCTTGTTTGTATGTATATGCTTGTTTGCATCTTGTGTCTCCCCCATCATATTGTGAACTCCTCATGGGTAGGTCCTGTCTTTAGCTTTTTGTTGTATTCCCAACACTTAGCACTATGCCTGGCACATAGCTGCTTAATAAATGTTTATTGACTGACTGACTGACTGACTTATGGTCCCAGAAAGTTGCCTAGGGCACTGAGAGATTAAGTGAGTTGGCTGAGGTCACACAGTCAACAGGTATTAAGAGGTGAGGCTTGAACCCACATCTTCTTGACTCCTAGGCTGGCTTAGTCTACCATGAAACTTCTCATCACTAACTGTGTAATATGATGACCTCAGGGTCAATCCTCAAAGTCCAGAGGAGGTAGGTAACACAGGGAGCGCTGCTCTTCCTTGGGTTGGAGATTCTGCCTGGGAAAATAAGCTTGGTAGGGATGTAAGATGTAAGAAACCTGGAAAGGTTAGTGGTGGGGAGTAGCCATGTCATGAAGAACTTGGAATCTCAAGCGTAGGCTTTTATATTTGATCCTACAGGGGATCCAGAGGAGCAGCATGGAGTATCTTGGACTCAGAGTGGAGAGTCTGAACTCTGCCACTAATGGTTTGTGACCACGTCCCCTCTGCGGGCCCCTCTGAGAGGCCTGGAATGGAGGATCTTTAAAGTCCCTTCAAGGGCTAAATTCCATGATCTTTATATTCATGTCAACTAAAACCTTATTTATGAGCTCATTTCAGGCAATGATGAGCAGGCCAGGTGCAAATTGCTGTGGAAACTGGCCCCCACGGGAGCCCATGCTCCCTGAAGCCCGTGCTTAGACAGGGGATGTCATCTGGGGAAGCATTCACTCTTTGCTTTCTGTCTCCTGGCAGAAGGGGCTTCTTCTTCCCCCCTCCCACCCCCACCAACTGGCTCCATAGGAAAAGAAGCCATGCCCTGTAATCAAGATGTCAGCAGGGCTCTGCCAAGGCACGGGGCAAGGGGAGGCTTCCATTTTGTTTTCCATAATTGTTGCCTAGGTTTCCAGCAGTGACCTCATTAGTATCCTAGAGAGGGGCCCCTTGTTGGTTGGGGCTGCTCTCCTGGGGACACCCCTTCCCTGCTAGGTTGCCAAGATGCCTTAACCCCAAGGGATGCCCTGACACCTCCTGCTGTTCTTTCTTGTCCTGCTTCTGTTATTACAAGACTCAGGTAGGGCCTCACTCTTCCAACTTCAGAGTTGATGGTCCCCCTGTATTTGGCTCTGGTTGGACCACATGTGGGGTTCTCTGTTTAGTTCTTGGCATCACATCTTAGGAAGGATACTGACAAGTGGGAGAGCATCCAGCCGAGGGCAACTGTCTGGGACGGCAAAGGGCCTCAAGTTCACGTCATAGGAGGATTGGTTCAAAGTAACAGAGGGTATTTCACCTGGAAAAGTGAAAACTTGGTGGGGGGAGGTGCATTGAATCATAGTTGTTTTCAGGTGTTTTAAGGACTGATTCCAGGAAGAGATTTATTCTGCACGGCCCCAGAGGGAAGAAGTGGAAACTATGAGTGGAAATTACCAGGAGATAGATTTAGGTTTCATGTAAGGAAAATCTTTCTAACAATTAGAGAGAACAACTAGGTGGTGCAGTGAATAAAACACCAGGCCCAAAGTCAGGAAAACCTAATTTCAAATATAGCCTCTGACCTTTCCTAACTGTGTGACCTTGGGCTTAACCCTGTTTGCCTCAGTGGCCTCATGTGTAAAACAAGCTGGAAAAGTGAATGGCAAGCCACTCCAGTATCCTCGCCAAGAAAACCTTGGATGGAGTCACGAAGAGTCAGACACAACGGAAACAGCTGAACAACAACCAAAAAAGTGAGAAAAGCCCTTTCAGGAAGGTAGCAGATTCTACATCACTGGAAAGGTTGAAGGACCACATCATTGTGGAGGAAATACTGTGACTAAAATGTTTGTGTGTGTGTGTGTGTGTATGTGTGTATGTGTATGTGTGTGTGTATGTATGTGTGTGTGTATGTGTGTGTGTGTGTGTGTGTACACATAGATCTCTTACTTCCTCCAGGTATGACCCGACTCCTTTCTAGACAGGCCACACATTCTACCTATCTCTCTCTTGCTGGCATGGTGTATGAGACACAACCCAAGCATCAGAGGCCAAGTAAGGGTTAGATGCCCCCCTGGGCCTGATGGTCAAAAGCAGGTTTATAGTCCTGTGTCTTGGTTCCTTAGGGGTAGAAAGGAAGAAAGGAAACAAGTATTAATCAAACACCAACTATAGCCTGGCCCCAGATATTTATCTCATTTGATCCTTACAACAACCCTGGGGGTGGGGGCATGGGGGGAGAAATGCTGGTATTATCCCCATTTTACAGTTTGTGGAAACTGAGGCAGACAGAATTTAAGTGACTTGCTTAAAGTCACATAGCAAGTGTCTGCAATAGGAATTGAACTGAGGTTTTCCTGAAAGAGCCAGGGCTCTCTCCATTGTATAGTTCAGCTTACTCCTTGGAGTAAGGAGACCTGAATTTAAATCCTGTCTCTAGTTAGATTTGTGACTATGGCATTTCTCTGAACCTTTCTGCATTTCAATTTCTTTGATCTATTGATTCAGTGACACACCTCAGAGGATCGTTGTGGGCAAATGCTTGTAAACCTTAAAGTACTAGGCAAAATGTCCCAATTAACTATACAGTAGCACTTGTATACAGCAGCTCAAGGTTTGCAAAGCACTCATAACAATCCTCATAACAATTTTGTGCTATCCTTATTCCCATTTACAGGTGAGGAAATTGAGGCAAACAGAGGTTAAGTGGATTGCCCAGGGTTACATAGCTAATGAGTGTGATTTGAACTCAAGTCTTCCTGACTCCAGGCCCAGCGCTCTATCCACGGAGCCACCTTGCTGCCTCAAATGCCTTGTCTTCTCACACATCGATTTCTACCATAGCTTTCTAACTGTTCTCTCTCTCATTTGCATATCCTCCTTTAATCTGTTTTGTATAACTATAAGCTGCATCAACCAAAAAAAAAATCTGTTGCAAGACTTTGGGTTAAGCTAAAAAAAATCTGGGCTCTGTAAACATGTCCATTTCTATGCTTTTATGTTTGTTTTCTTTCTCAAGGGATGGTTTACTAAGAAAGTAAAGGGAAATTCAAATTTTGTCTCAGCTAAACTAAGGAAAGTAAACTTGTTTGCACTCCAAATCCACAGCTGTATAGGAGAAGTATAACTTGAGAGGTGAGGCCTGCTTTGGGCAGAAGCCATCACAATTTAGAACCTAAGGAAGAGACTGAAACTAAGGCAAATAGATGAGTGATATAATTGGCATGTCCCCAGTCCTTGGTAGAGTTGATCCTCTTAGCTGTGAAACTCTTGCCTTGGGCTGATTGGGAAATGGGTGAGAACCAACTCAACCAGTCATGATATCTAGCTGGCCATAGACAACCAGATCAGACCAGGCATGTTTCTCATCCAATCTAGTGGTCCCTTCCAACAATTCTGCCATCGATCCTGCCATGGCTCCTATCACATGCCCCCACCACACTAAGCTACCATTGCTTCTAGAAAAGGCGTATCATTTGACTCACCCATTGGTCAACTCACCATACCAGTGAGTCCCAGACGTGCCATTCTCTGTCACTATGTCCCTATATGTGTTGACTGTCTCATTAGAATGTAAACTTCTTGAGAGCAGGAAACATCAGCCTTTTGTATTTGTAGCCTCATCTCTTAGCACAGTGCCTGACTCATAGTAAGTCATAACAAAAATAACTCATAATCATTCATTCAAGGAAGATAGTGATGGTGCTAATTCCCTCCCTCCCTTCGGGAATTTTCCCTTATGAGATCACTAGAGACTTTGGCTTGGAGGCTGGAATACTCTGTCCACTCTTGGTTGTTTCATTATTCTATCTCCCCTCTGGCCCTTAGACCTCAACTCTGGTGACATGCTGGGAACAACTTTCTCTGCTTTGGGATAGGGTAATCCTTGCTAATTACGTTCCAAAGGGCAGGTTTAACCAATATTTATTGAGAACCTACTATGTGCAAGTATAGGTAGTAAGCATTCATAGAGAAATAGTAGATGTGATTGCTGACTTAGGGTCTAATTGGATAGTGAAAGTTGAGTTGTATTACTACAAGCCACAAGACTGGTTTATTGCAAAAGCCTTCCAAGAGATAAAATATATAAAGCGCTGAACAACAACAAACATATACAGAGATACACATGTAAATGTTGTACATGTAAAATAGGTGCACATGTATAAACAGAGGCAGGCATGCACACAAATGTTTATTGATGCTGCCATCATTGATAGAATGGAAGCGCTTTAAAGAGTAGTTAGTCAGTCAATGAGCATTTATTAAACACTTACCATGTGCCGGGCACTGTGATATTAGGTATTGTTTCATTTTTTTTTTTTGGTCTTTCTATTACCACTGCCTAGCACAGTACTTGACAGATGGTAGAAACAGTAAATGCTTGGTGATCGATTGATATAAATGTTCATTTAAGACTAAAGTATGAGAGATGGCATAATGTAGTAAGTCCTATTGTAGTGTTGAATTGGTATATATTGTATTATAAACTCTAAAGTACAGCAGACAGTTTTTGCTGGAGTTCAGTGGAAGGAGAAATCATCGGGTCAGAGAAGAAATAGGATTTGAGCTGGGTCTTGAAGAATGGATATGATTTGGAGAAGAGTTGGGAGAGCATTGAATGGAGCAAAGATATAGAACTGGTATGACATAACTGATAATAAATAATAGAATTGCAGCAAAGGTACTGCGTGAGCAGACATACAGAACTGGTATAACAAGAGGCATGTTCAAGGTACAGTAAGTGTGACTAAAATAGATCGTTTGAGAAGGTGACCAGTTGAAGATGAAATGCTTCCCAGCTGATTTTTGTCATGCATTGTCACCCTGGGTCATGGGCAATGGTGAGTCAAGGAGACAGGGCCAGAAGAGCCAAGACAAAGGCTGGAAATAAGGTGTGGGAAGTAGTTGAGAACATGGACTTGTTCCAGGGAATTGAGAGCTAGAGTAATATGAAATACACTGAGCCCAGGCAAGGCCCGCTTCAGGCAGGAACCTATTTATACTCTTCCCACTAAAATAGGAGCCAATGCCTGGCTTCCCTGGGTGTGGGGAGCCCAGGACCTGAGGCTCAATGGCTAAGTCAGTCCAGCAACTCACCACAACTGAGAGACACTGAAACTCTCACGTAAGGGATCTTAGGGATTTTCCTCCATTAAACTGGATCATTTTCAAATTGATTTGGAGTAAGAAGGGACTGAATAGGATCTAAAAGGTGAGGAACTGGAAAAATATGATGCTCTCTGACTCTCCTCCTTTCATCTTCATTCCTCTTCTCTCTGCCTGTTTCTCTTTTCTCTCTTCTTGCCTTTCTTCTTTCTTTTCTTTCTTTCTTCTTCTTTCTTTCTTTCTTTCTTTCTTTCTTTCTTTCTTTCTTTCCCTCCCTCTCTTCTTTCCTTCCTTCCTTCCTTTCCTCCTTCCCTCCCTCTCTTCCTTTCTTCCTTCTTTCCTTCCTTTCTTCCTCTCTTCCTCCCTCCCTCCTTCCTTCCTTCTTTCCTTCCTTCCCTCCCTCCTTCCTTCCTTCCTTCCTCTCCTCCTTCCCTCTCTCCCTCCCTCCTTCCTTCCTCCTTCCCTTTTTACCTTCCTTCTTTTCCTCCTTCCTTCCTTCCCTCTTTCCCTTCCTCCCTCCCTCCCTCCCTTCCTTTCTTCCTTCTTTCCTTCCTTCCTTCCCTCCTTCCTTCCTTTCCTCCTTCCCTCCCTCTCTTCTTTCCTTCCTCCTTCCCTCCCTCTCTTCCTTCTTTCCTTTCCTCCTTCCCTCCCTCTCTTCCTTCCTTTCTTCCTTTCCTCCTTCCCTCCCTATCTCCCCTCCTTCCTTCCTTCCTTTCCTCCTTCCCTCCCTCTCTTCCTTCCTTCCTTCTTTCCTTCCTTCCTTCCTCCCTCCCTCCTTTCCTCCCTCCCTCCCTTCCTTCCTTCCTTCCTTCCCTACCTCCCTCTTTCCTTCCCTCCCTCCTTCCCTCCCTCCCTTCCTTTCCTCCTTCCCTCTCTCCCTCTCTCCTTCCTTCCTCCCTCCCTTTTTACCTTCCTTCTTTTCCTCCTTCCTTCCTTCCTTCCTTCCTTCCTTCTTCTTTTCCTCCTTCTTTCCCTCTGTCCCTTCCTTCCTTTCTTTCCTCCTTCCCTCCCTCTCTTCCTTCCTTCCTTCTTTCTTTCCTTCCTTCCCTCCTTTCCTCCTTCCCTCCCTCAGTCCCTTCTTTCTTTCTTTCTTTCTTTCCTTCCTTCCTTCTCCCCTTCCTCACTCCCTCCTTTCTTCCTTCTTTCCTTCCTTCCCTCCCTCCTTCCTTCCTTCCTTCCTCCCTCCCTTCCTTTCCTCTTTCCCTCTCTCTCTCTCCTTCCTTCCTCCTTCCCTTTTTACCTTCCTTCTTTTCCTCCTTCCTTCCTTCTCTCTCTCCCTTCTCCCTCCCTCCCTTCCTTTCTTCCTTCCTTCCTTCTTTCCTTCCTCCCTCCCTCCTTCCCTCCACCCATCCCTTCCTTCTTTGTTTCCTTCCTTCCTTCCTTCCTCCTTCCCTCCCTCTGTCCCTCCCTTTCTTCCTTCTTTCCTTCCTTCCTTCCCTCCTTCCTTCCTTCCTTCCTTTCCTCTTTCCCTCCCTCTCTCCCTTCCTTCCTTTCTTCCTTCTTTCCTTCCTTTCTTTCTTCTTTCCTCCCTCCTTCCCTCCCTCCTTCCTTCCTTCCTTCTTTTCTTTTTCCCCTTGTTTCATATTCCTTTCTTCCTCTTTCTGTCATTTATCATCACATCTTCTCAGATCTCCCCTCTGCTATGTGGCAGGACAACAGAGTTAGCCAGGGGAAGTTCAATGTTGAAATCCTGGGGAAAAATGTGTTTTAAATACAATGCTGTAAAAAATGTAATAAATATTTAATTTTATTTTTATTAAATACTAAATTGATGATGGCTGACACTTTATTAAAGTGTCAAAGTGAGTGTTCCTACATTCTAATTACTTATTCTAACAAGGAGGCAAAAGGCTTTGGGAGTGGAGCTGGCTGCCTGAGTATGTGTGTGTGTGAGGGCACTCCCGTTAAGTAACACCTATTAAACTATCATTTGCACCTAGAGGCATCTCATTAATACCTCAACTAGTGAAATCACACTGCCTCTATCTACCTGCCCTGGGGCACTGGGAGAAGAAACAGCTCCAGGATTCCATCCCCAGCGCCTGCATCCCCTGACCAGTAATTCCTACAAAATTAATAACAACTCTTCCCACCTAATTGAATTCCTGACAAATAAAGAATCTTGCCTGCTTTATGCTAAATGCATTCTGGGATGGCAGGGTGCGGGTAAGGATAGGGGCAAACCATCAGACAACAAATTTCTAAGAATTGACACTGAGTCAGCACCATGTCTAGACCAGTGTTCTGTTCTTAAAGGGCATGAAGGAGTGTACCATGGCTGTTGTCCTTGATGGTGATGTTATAGGTGAGGACTGTAACCCCTCCCCTACCAATACCTATGATTTCCTTAAGTATCTATTATGGAATGATGCCTACAAATTTATTTAAGCATTCATTAAAGCCATTTCTGTGCAATCTCTTGGGTATACTGTGTCCTAATGTCTGATATATATTGTATGTATGTGTGTATATGTATATATGCATATATACATATACACATATACATGCATACACACATATACATACATACATACACACATATGTATATATACTGGCATTTCCTTTTGTTAGTCTTAAATTTTGAAGTTCATTGGGTACCCCCAAAATATATTGTTCTGGAATTGGTGTACAAGTCCATAATCATCTTTCCTCATCCTTATCTCTTCCTTCTCTCTTGCCCAGGACCCATTCCCTTCTTTGTGTCTCCTTTTGTTCCTTCTTTCTTGTTCTCCTTCCCCATTTCTTCTTCCTCCTTCACATTCAACTCTTTTCTGAATCCTTCACACTTCTATTTTACAAACTACCCCTCTCCCCACACATGCCAGTCTTTGTCTGCCTCATCCATCTCTACTTCTGTGGTCCTTCCTGTCTCCTCCTCTTTTGGGGATGTAATTCCTCTTCATCTCTATTTTTCACACTTGCTCACCTATACCCTGTAGCACCTTCTTCTATTAACTCTTTTTTGACTCTGGGTTGAGTTATAGTAGGTAGGGCTGACATAGAAAGTTATCCAAGTTGGGTGGGCTAACTCAAAAGACTAAATACCACAGGGTTAAGAGGAAGCCTAGGGCAAAGTTTCCTAAGAGGGACAATTCTAATCCCCACCCTGCCACTTACTAACTTTGTGACCTTGGGTGAGTCACTTCCACTCTGTAGACCTGTTTCCCCATCCATAATGAAGATGTTAGATTAGATTATCTGTAAGATCCCTAATAGCTCCAGATATTATTACCTTACATAGGACTAACATGCCTTCATCTGTGGGGTCAATAGCATAGAACAGAAGAAGGATGAAGGAAAGGATCTTACTATTGGGTTTCTCCCTAGATACAGTATATTGGGAGGGAATAAACCCACCCCTGGTGAACCCACTCTCTCATAAGGTAAATAATCCAAGTGCTAAGGACCTCCACTGTGCCTGATCTCCTGAGAAGTAAGATAAGATTAGTCCGTCATTCACACTAGCGCCTACTAGCTGATCATTTGGTATCTTATCATCATGCTTTTAACTCAGCTTTGGATACTAATGCCTTCCCACCTCCCTCAGCTTCCTCTGCGCTCTGCGTGGAGGTCTGCAGTGTGGAGCACTAAATTTCTCTTAAAGCTTGGCAGTTGGGTGGTGTAGTGGATAGAACACCAGTGATGAAGTCAGGAGGAACTTAGTTCAAACCCAGTCTCAGACACTTACTAGCTGCATGACCCTGGTCAAGTCACTTTAACCCTGATTACTCTTCCTTCTCCCCCCAAAGAGAGAGCTTTGCTTTGTAGAGGGCTAGGACCTGGATTTTCCAGCTAGCTTTCTGCAGAGTGTAACCCTTTCAGCTTCCTCTGGTGTGTTGTCTTCCTCCATTATATTGTAAGCACATAGTTGGCACTTAAACGTTTATCATACTGTGTTGTGTTGTATTGCCAGGCTAAGCTCTGGGGAGACAAAGAAAGGCAAAAGATGGTTTTTGCTCTCAAGGAGCTTACAATCAAATGAATGAATGAAAAATATTCAGTAATAGCTAACATTTCTATAAGGAAACAGGTAGGTGCTTCAGTGGATAGAATTCTAGGCCTGGAGTCAGAAGTACCTGAGTTCAAATCTGGACTCAGACACTTACTAGCTGTGTGACCCTGGGCAAGTCACTTAACCTCTGTTTGCTTTAATCCACTGGAGAAGTAAATGGCAAACCACTCCAGTGTCTTTGCCAAGAAAACCCCACAGATGGTATGGTCCTCAGGGTCAGGAAGAGTCAGGTGCAGCTGCATAGCATTTATATAAGACATAACATTTTATAAGTATCATCTCATTTGATCTAAACAACAGTTTTATTAGCTATTACTACTCCCCCATTTACAGAATAGGAAACTGAAACACAGGTTAAGTGACTTGCTCAGAGTCCTACAGCTAGTAAGTATCTGGTCTTTCTGATTTAAAATCTTGTTTGTGCTTTATCCACCACATCACCTATATACCTCAAGCTAGGTACTGTCCAAGGTGCTGGGGATATAAATATAAAAAGAAAGACAGTCCCCACCCTGGGTGAGCTTGAATTCTAATAGGAGAGGACAACATATGTGGGGAAGTGGCGGCTACAGAGGGGTGTTTTGGCCTGGGTAGTCACAGAAATGGTGAATGGAGGCATAAGACAATTGACTCATCCTTTTCAGGAATGGAATGATTACCATTCTGAGAGTAAGAGATAGAAAGAACAAAAGAGGAGCAGGGTATATTCCAACCTTTCAGCAGTAAAAAAGATCAGAATGCATTGGGTTATGGGTCTCGGAACACTGAGACTTGGTGAACTCTCTCCATTCAGGAGCCCAGGGTCTCAGGACAAGAGTTGGAGTATTGAGTGGGAATGAAAAAACTTAGTAATTAGATCTGTTCAAAAGTAGAATGGGCTATCCTGAGAGATAATAAGCTCCCCTTCAGTGAAGATCTTCAAATAAAACCTGGAAAGCCACTTGTTGGTTGGGTATTTTGTAGAGGGAGTTTCCATTCAAGTCTGGGTTGGACTACCTGGTCATTTCTGGTGCCTTCTAATTCTGACATTCAGTGATTCCTTGACTTCACCCTGTAGACAATGAACAGAGGCTGTTTGTGAAACATGGGAGTGAAATGATCAAATGGGTATTTTAGG
The DNA here is from genome assembly GCF_011100635.1 of Trichosurus vulpecula. Classification (NCBI taxonomy): domain Eukaryota; kingdom Metazoa; phylum Chordata; class Mammalia; order Diprotodontia; family Phalangeridae; genus Trichosurus; species Trichosurus vulpecula. Next base: position 532,731,014 of record NC_050573.1, read on the forward strand.
AACAGTCTTCTAGCAGTGGCGTGTAGGACAGTTTAGAGAAACATTTCTTAGCCTTCCTTGTGTTATGGACCTCTTGGGCAGTCAGATGAAACCTACAGACCCCTTTTCAGAAGAATATTTTTAAATGCATGGAAGAAAAGAATGATTAGAAAAGAAATGATAATAGTTCAAAACTGATAATATTGAACTAAAGATATGATTTTCCTAATATAATTAGAGGTCTGTGGACCCTAGTTTGAGAGTCCCTGGCCTTGAGGGAAGGGAGACCAAATAGAATGATATTGTAGCAGTCCAGGTATTGTATGATAAGAAACTGAACTAGATTCATTTTCATGGTGAAGAAGTCATGGGGAAAAACAAAATGGGATTTAAGAGTCCTTCAGGGCTTCTTCATGATAAGAGACTGTTGAGTAGATTGGGGAGAGATTGGCAGTAGGAGAAGGTGCAACTTGAAGGGCTGAGAATTATTTCAATGAATGAGAAGAGAAGAGAGGAGAAGAGAAGAGAAGGGAAGAGGAGAGGAGAGGAGAGGAAAGGAGAGGGGAGGAGAGGAGAGGAGGGGAGGGAAGGGAAAAGGAGGAGAGGAGAGGAGAAGAGGAGAGAAGGGAAGAGAAGAGAAGGGGAAGGCAGTGTGATGAAGGTCATGGTGTGGTATATAGTAGTTCTTTGCTCAGCAAGATTATTCCACCTCCATCTTGTCTTCCAAACCAACATCAAATTATATATAAACATATATGTGTGTGTATATATATATATATAGTTGAATATATCAACTCTTTCTTACATAGGATCATAGATTTGAAGTTGGAAAGGACTTTCTTGGAGAAGAGGTTAAAACACTGTTTAACTTTTGCTGAGAAAGAAGAATAATTAGAAAGAAAGCCTTGCTCAATTCAGAGCCTCAGCATTGACCGTGGCCAAATTCTATGATGCTAATAGAACTACATGGTACAGGGGAAGCAACACTGTCTATACAGTCAGAGGATATGGATTCAAGTCACACCTCTGACATTCCCTACCTGAGTGAGCTTGGGCAAGTCACTTAATATTAGGCAACTAGGTGGCATGTTGGATAGAGTGTCAGGTCTGCAGTCAGCTTCAGACACTAGCTGTGTGGTCATGGTGCACGTTAGTTAATCCAAGCATTTTCGTGGGCTTTCCCCCATGCCTATAAAGCTCTCCTTTCTCATCTCTGCCTCTGAGCTTCCTTGGCTTTCTTCCAGTTCCAGCTAAAAATCCCACCTTCTACACGAAGCCTTTCCCCATCCCTCTTCACTCTCTGGATTATTTTCTCATATCCTGTATATAGCCTGTTATCTACTTTATCTACTTTATTAGCTTATGAGCTCCTTGAGGGCAGGCGCAGTCTGTTGCCTGTCTTTGTATTGCCAGTGCTCAGGACAGTGTCCGGTGCAGAGTGGGAGCTTAACAAATGCTTATTGACTGACTTAACCTCTGCTTGTCTCAGTTTCTTCATCTCTAAAATGGGGATAACAATGAGGATAAAATGGGGTAATGTTTGTAAAGCATCTTGAAAACCTTAACATACTATATAAATGCTAGTTAATAAGAAGAGTAATGACAATGAACTGATGGAGTCTAAATGCAGATCGAAGTGTACTATTTTTCACTTTCTTTATTTTTTCATGTTTTTCCCCTTTGGGCCTTTCGCAACGTGACTAATATGGTAATATGTTTTGCATGATTGAACATGTATAATCTATATCAAATTGCTTACCATCTCAGGGAGGAGGGAGATGAGGGAGGGAAGGAAGCAGAAAATTTGGAACACAAAATTTAAAAAAAATGAATGTTGAAAATTATCTTTGCATGTAGTTAATAAAGTAAAATATTATTAAAAAGAAAATAATAATAATAATCTCTTTGACTTCAATTTCCTTATCTGTAAAATGAGGAGGTTGGACTAAATTAGAAGTTTTAAAAGAGTGGTCTAGGGACCCCTAAGTGTCCCTGAGACCCTTTTAGGAGGTCTACAAGGTCAAAGCTATTATCACAATAATACTAAGAGGTTTTAATTTTTAATTCAGTAAATATTGATAGATATAATTCACATAAACAAAAGCTCTTTAGGGTATCCTCGATACTTTTTATGAGTGTAAAGAGGCCCTGAGACCAAAAAAGTTTGTGACCTGCTGGACTCCACGGCCTTGGAGATCCCTTACAGCCCTGGATCTATGAGCAGTATGAGTGCCCAGACTGGTCCTGCCTATACAAAGGTCTTAAGTTCATTTTCTGTAGAAATGTCTTCCCCTTTCATTACACTTGCTGAAATTTCTACCTGTCCTTCAAGGCCTATCTCAAGTTCCATGTCTTCTTTAACCCACCTGCAGTGATTGCTTCTTCCTCAATTTAGTTTAATTTTTAAAAAATTTAAATAAAAAAATTAAAAAGTTGTTAAGCACTTACTGTATGCAAGCAGTGACCTGGGCTGGGATCACAACGAGAAAACTAAAGGATCCCTGCACCGAGCAAATATACATTCTACTGGGGGACATAACAAATAAGCCAATGAGTAAATGCAAGATAATTTGAAGAAGGTGGAGAACACAACAAATAGAGGAACCAGAACAGGCTTCATGTAAAAGGTGGCAATAAGCTAAGTTTCAAGGAAGATTCCTCAAGGAAGTCTAGGAACCCAGACTAGGCACTTTTAAATTTCCAAGCATAACATGGTTTGACTCTGACTCCACTTTCTTAGGGCTAAACCTGTTTGATGTTTTATGCCCGTTGGTTTCTCTGGCACTCCAGAAGCATTGAAGAGTCTCTCTTCTCTACAACTGGCTCTAGCCCCCACTGGTTATGCTTTCCCATTTTTAGGGGCCCAGTGACTAGCATTCCAATTCCGTTTAACCACTTAACATCAGATTGATTTTTACAAAGGGATATTTACTTCAAAGACACAGCAAGGACAAAATATCTCTCAACACCTTGGAAAATAATCTCTATCACCCTTCATCCCCACCCCCCCTCCCACAATACCACTGTAGGCTCTAGGGAGGGAGCTACACAGAGTATGGAAAAAGGCTGCTTCTAACCACATGGTTAGCCAATGTAGAATGTCCATGCGTGCTCCTGTCTTCTAGTCTCCAGAAAAGAAGCTTCTAGCATCTTGCATGTGGTTGATGCCATCTTAGACTGTTTAAGCATTTGCAACACCCCCATTATACTAGGTTTCTAGGGGATAAAAGCCTTTCCAGTTGCCTATCTGCAATATCTTCTAATGGGGCCCTTCTCTAACACCAGCATTCTGCAACTGTCACCACCACCGATTGCCTAATGACCAATTTATCTACAACACAGTTCTTAACAACAACTTTAGACATTTTGATGGAATGTATGATCTCATTGGATGGATCTCATCTCATTGGATGGTCACTGGTAATATGCTACATATATCCATCACATACCTCTACATTGTCCTTCGTGTGTCTCACAACTTGAATTATAAGTAATTGTGGCATTTTGTGATTTACAACCATGGGCAATTTTGGGAGACTATTGGTGTTAAATTACCTTTGTCCCAAGGAGAAACTTTGTGTCATTAAAAGCACTATGCAATTTTCCAAATACAATCCAGTCTGATCTCTTCCTTCTCTTCAATTCTGGGACTGATTCATTGTCTATCCAAGATATGTTTATTAATAAACCTGTCTGGCCACTCAACTGTATATCATAGTCTGGACTGTAGACATTCTTCATCTACTTGTTTTTTTCCTGTATGGATAGTTAGGTCAAAATCTTCTTTGCATACATGTGTGTTTGTGTGTATGTGTATGTGTTTTAGACTAGACCTATTTCATGGGTATAGCAAATGCTAGATGAAGAAATTCCCTATGTTCTCATACTTAGTCTTAGAAGCTACCTGAGGGCAATGACAAGTTAAGTGAAGAATTGCAGACAAGAATGGGTGCTGAAGATATCATCAAAGACATGCAAGACAGGGAGTAGAAGTGGACCAATCAGATACTGAGAATGAGCGTTAACAAAGATTGCCTACATTGTCCATTGATACCCACTACTGTAAAGAGTTCTAGAGCAAGGCACCCCAGAAAAATGGATGGATTCCCATTGGAGCATTTATGGGAGAACATGGACAAGAGTCACACCATTTACGTGGGGGGTGGAGCCAAGATGGTGGTGTGAAAACAGGGACTTGCTTCAACTCTCCCCCAAATCCCTCCAAACACCAGTAAAAAATGACTCTAAAAATTCTAGAGCTACAGAACCCATGAAATGACAGAGTGAAACAAGTCTCTAGCCCAAGATGGCCTGGATGGTCTCTGGGAAGGGTCTATCACACTATGCTCAGAGTGGAGCATAGCCCAGTGTGGGCCATGCTGGAAGAGACCAGGCCAGAGCAGAATGAGCAAAGCAGGCCTCAGGACGCTGAATCACTGGCAGCTGTGGCAGTTTCCAGACTTCTCAACCCACAAATGCCAAAGACAACTTAGCAGGTCAGTGGGAAAACTGTTGGACCTGGTGAGAGAAGTGGGGGTCCTGCCCTAGCCCCAGGGCAAAGGAGGTGGCTGCAGCTGCCCAGCTGCCTCCAGAGCTCCAGGCCCACAGAAGGTGGGGGGAATCAAGTGGCTGATCAGAGAGGGAGTGCAGGGATCTCTTTACTACTGCTGAGGCAGTGTTCTCTTGCTTTGCCCTGCTTGGATCTGGGTCGCAGTCCTGGTTGGTGGTCCTTGGTGGAGGAGGAGTGCTGGTGTGGCAGAGCCTGTGGTAGCTGTGAAGAGGGAGTCCTCCCGGTAGTTACACAGTAGAAAGGAGTGCTTGCACTCACAGATCAGAGCATAGGCCAAGAGAGGAGTATCATACCACCTCAAAACAGATGTAGCTCTGAAAACAGCAACACAAAACCCCTAAAGCTTGGGACAAAGCACTCTCCACTCTGGAAGCAATTGGCTTCCAGTCAAGTAATTGGCTGGAAAAATGAGCAGGCAGCATAAAAGGACTCAGACTACAGAATCTTTCTTTGGTGACAAAGAAGATCAAAACATACAGCCAGAAGAAGTCAACAAAGTCAAAGATCCTACACAAAAGACTCCAAGAAAAATATGAATTGGTCTCAGGCCAAGTAAGAGCTCAAAAAGGATTTGGATAATCAAGTAAGAGAAGTAGAGGAAAAATTGGGAAGAGAAATGAGAGTGATGCAAGAAAATCATGAAAAACAAGTCGACAACTTGCTAAAGGAGACCCAAAAAATACTGAAGAAAATAACACCTTAAAAATGGACTAACCCAAATGGTAAAAGAGCTCCAAAAAGCCAATGAGAAGAAGAATGCTTAAAAGGCAGAATTAGCCAAAGGGAAAAGGAGGTCCAAAAGACCACTGAAGAAAATACTGCCTTAAAAATTAGAATGGAGCAAGTGGAAGCTAGTGACTTTATGAGAAATCAAGACATTATAAAGCAGAGGCAAAAGAATGAAAAAATAGAAGACAATGTGAAATATCTCATTGGAAAAAACCTCTGACCTAGAGAATAGATCCAGGAGTGATAACTTAAAAATTATTGGACTACCTGAAAGCCATGATGAAAAAGCCTAGACATCATCTTTCAAGAAATTATCGAGGAAAACTGCCTTGATATTCTAGAACCATAGGGTAAAATAGAAATTGAAAGAATCCACCAATATCCTCTTGAAAAAGATCCCAAAAAGAAAACTCCTAGGAATATTGTAGCCAAATTCCAGACCTCCCAGATCAAGGAGAAAATATTGCAAGCAGCCAGAAAGAAACAATTTGAGTATTGTGGAAACACAATCAGGATAATACAAGATCTAGCAGTTTCTACATTAAGGGATTGAAGGGCTTGGAATATGATATTATGGAGGTCAAAGGAACTAGGATTAAAACCAAGAATCACCTACCCAGCAAAACTGAATATAATACTTCAGGGCAAAATATGGCTTTTCAATGAAATAGAGGACTTTCAAGCATTTTTGATGAAAAGACCAGAGCTGAATAGAAAATTTGACTTTCAAATACAAGAATCACAAAAGCATGAAAAGGTAAACTGGAAAGATAAATCATAAGGGACTTACTAAAGTTGAACTATTTTGTTTACATTCCTACATGGAAAGATGATATTTGTAACTCATGAGATCTTTCTCAGTATTAGGGTAGTTGAAGGTAATATATATATATATATATATATATATATATATATATATATATATATATATATATATATATATAGACAGAGGGCACAGGGTGAATTGTATATGAAGGGATGATATCCAAAATAATAAAATTAAGGGATGAGAGAGGAATACATTAGGAGAAGGAGAAAGAGACAGAATGGGGCAAATTATTTCCCATAAAAGTGGCAAGAAAAAGCTGTTGTAATGGAAGGGAAGAGGGTGCAGGTGAAAGGGAATGAGTGAATCTTGCTCTTATCAGATTTGGCTTAAGGAGGGAATAATGTACGCATTCAATTGGATATCTTACCTTACAAGAAAGTAGGGGGGAAGGGGATAAGTGAGGGGGGACGATAGAAGGGAGGGCAGATCGGGGGAGGAGGTAGTCAAAAGCAAACATTTGAAAAGGGACAGGATCAAAGGGGAATATTGAATAAAGGGGAACAGGATAGGATGGAGGGAAATATAGTTAGTCTTTCACAACATGACTATTATGGAAGTGTTTGCATAACGATACATGTATAACCTATACTGAATTGCTTGCCTTCTCAAGGAGCGTGGGTGGGGAGGGAAGAAGGGAGAGAATTTGGAACTCAAAGTTCTTAAAACAAATGTTAAAAAAAACTTGTTTTTTTCATGCAACTGGGAAATAAGATATATAGGCAATGGGGTATACAAATCTATCTTGCCCTATAAGAAAGTAAGGGGAAAGGGGATAAGGGAGGGGGGAGTGGGGTGATAGAAAGGAGGGCAGACTTGGGAAAGGGGCAATCAGAATACATGCCATCTTGGGGTGGGGGGGAGGGAAGAGATGGGGAAAAATTTATAACTCAAAATCAAGTGGAAATGAAAGTTGAAAACTAAAAATAAATTTAAAGCACAATCATATACCACAAAACAAAACAAAACTGAAACAAAAAAAGAGTCACACCATTTGAAAAGGCATAGATGGGTTACAATCTGTGCTTTTAGAAGCAACATCTAAAGCAATGAGATCACAGAGCCATTCAAGTGTTTACCTCGAAGTCAAATAGCCTTCCTGATTCAGAGGCTAGCTCTCTATGCACTATTATTATTATTTTTTTTAACAATTATTTTTTTTAAATAATTTTTTTTATTTATTTAACATATTTAGTTTACAGCATTGATTTTCACAACAGTTTGAATTACAAATTTTCTCCCCATTTCTACCCTCCCACCCACTCCAAGATGGCATATATTCTGCTTGCCCTGTTCACCAGTCAGCCCTCCCCTCTGTCACTCCACTCCCCACCCATCCCCTTTTCCCTTCCTTTCTTGTAGGGCAAGATAAATTTCTATGCCCCATTGCCTGTGTATCTTATTTTCTAGTTGCATGCAAAAACATTTTTGTTTGTTTTTGAACATCTGTTTTTAAAACTTTGAGTTCTAAATTCTCTCCCCTTGTCCCTTCCCACCCACCCTCCCTAAGAAGTCAAGCAATTCAACATAGCCACATGTGTATCATTACGTATAACCCTTCCACAATACTCATGTTGTGAAAGACTAACTATATTTTGCTCCTTCCCAACCCATCCCCCTTTATTGAATTTTCTCCCTTGACCCTGTCCCCTGAAAGTGTTTGTTTTTGACTACCTCCACCCCCATCAGCCCTCCCCTTCCTCATCCCCCCCATTTTTTTTATCTTCTTTCCTCTTCTTTCCTGTGGGGTAAGATTCCCAATTGGGTATGTATGGTATTCCTTCCTTAGGCCAAATCTGATGAGAGCAAGGTTCACTCATTCCCCCCTTACCCGCCCTCTCCACTCCTCCCACAGAACTGCTTCCTCTTGCCACCTTTATGCGAGATAATCCACCCCATTCTATCTCTCCTTATCTCCCTCTCTCAGTATGTTCCTCTCTCATCCCTTAATTTGATTTTACTTCTTTTTGATATCTTCCCTTCATCTTCAACTCACCCTGTGTCTGCTCTCTCTCTCTCTGTCTCTCTCTCTCTCTCTCTCTCTCTCTCTCTCTGTCTCTCTCTCTCTGTCTCTCTCTCTCTCTCTCTCTCTCTCTCCCTCTCTCTCTCTCCATATATATATATATATTATGCACTATTATTATACTGCTACATTGACTATGTGACGTGATCTCATTTATGGGACTTTGTTATGTTCCAATGTTTGATAAGATCAGCATCTGGAGGACCTCCCCATTTTGGGGGAATTACTATTTCTATTTGAACTCCATGCTAGATGGTTTGGCAGCAGCAAACATGTTTGGAGAGCGTATGTCTCCCTGTTTCATGCTCCATTTGGTATTAATAACAAGACAGTCTTTAAACAAAGTTATCTCTTATTATGTCTCTCAAGGAATTATGTATGATTTTTATATATGCGTGACAGAGACACGCTTCATTGGAAGAGTGCTTTTAAGACAGTACTTTGCTCTGCTTAATGACTTTTTAATTTGTTGTTGTTGTTCAGTCACTTCACTTATGTCTGACTCTTCGTGACCCCATTTTGGGTTTTCTTGGCAAAGATACTGGAGTGGTTTACCATTACCTTTTCCAGCTCATTTTACAGATGAGGAAACTGAGTCAAATAGACTTAAATGACTTTCCCAGGGTCACACAGCTAGTAAGGGTCTGAGGCTGGACCTACAGCACCTATCTGCCTATGTTTTAATAGTCAACGTACAAAAAGCTCAGTGGAACTTGTATTCTTTACGCCTTTTAGTTCATTGCTTGATTATCAAGGTATGGTCCGTTATAGCTGTGGCTCCATGTTCCCTTCTCCTAGCTTCATCAAGGATGCCTGAGATCTGTGCGAAGGATTTTTGTTGTTTGTTTTCCACAGAGACTTTGTAGAGATGGGAAAATAGGCATATGTGTTTTCTTACTTGCCCTTTTCCAGTAATAAGAGCATCTGTGATTTCCCCCCCAAGCTTCTGGTATCTTCTGGTTTCTCTACTGCTTCATCCTCCACTATGGCTTTCTCCCTGTTGATCTCTTTGCCAGTACTTATAAGCGCTAGAAGCTGAAATGACAAGGTATCCTATGCATGAAATCATATTTCTTTTTGCCTATGGGCACATGCTAAAACCATTTCCACCAGTTCCTTCATTCGTCTTTCTAAGAGGAATTTGTGGACTATTCTTCTATTTGGGGGCAGGCTTCTGTGTTTTCTGATTTGTTTGATAGCAAGAATACCGATGCTGATATGGTGGAATTCACAAGGAACCCATTCTTAACATACTAACAGTGAGTTAGCCAACTAGCGTTTGCTAAGCACACACTTTGTGCCAGCCACTGTGCTAAGTGCTAGGGAAAGAAAGAAAAGTAAAAGTCAGTCCATGCCCTCAAGGAGCTCTCGTCTAATTGGGGGGATAACATGCAAATAGCAATGTATTATATATTATATGTGCATTATATATTATATGTATAATGTAATAATGTATAAACAAGCCATTTATTATTGTTCAGTCATGTCCAACTCTTCATGACTCCATTTGGAGTTTTGGGTGGAGATACTGGAGCATTTTGCTATTTCCTTCTTTAGCTCATTTTACAGGTGAGGAAACTGAGGCAAACAGGGTTAAGTGACTTTCTCAGAGTTACATAGCCACTAAGTGTCTGAGGCCTGACTCTAGGAGCTCTAGCCACTGTGCCACCTAGGTAAACAAATCACACACAGGATATATCAAAGATAATTAACAGAGGAAGGCTTTTTGCAGAAGGTGATAATGTTAGCTGAAATTTGAAGGAAGCCAAGAGGAAGCAGTGAACAGAAAGAGAATTTCAGGCCTGGGGGACAGATAGCAAAACACTCAGAGTCAGGAGACTGAATGTCATGTGAGAGGAGCGCTAAGGAGGCCAGTGTCACTGGATCTCAGAGTTAAGTTAATATATGGATATGTTAATTATTAATTAATTAATTATAATAGATATAATAGAACATTACAGATACTATATAGATAGAATAGAATTAATATAATAAATGGATGAAACACCGAGTGATCCTTAGCACCCTTTTTGCTTCCTTTTCACAACTCTGATACCGTCACTGAAGAAGAAAAGAAGTAAAAGGCTATTGTGTATTTCTCTTTGGTTCATGGTTTGCTATGGCCAAAGAATTCATTACCTATTGGCTAACCTACTAGTGGTAATATGCTTCTGTATACAGTAGATAGCTAGGCTGATCTTTGGACGGTAGATGAGGTCTATTGTTGGGATTTCCCTTGACTGAAGCTTTTCCATTTTGATAGGTTCATAGAACCAGAGGTATACAGGACCTTAGAGACCTAAGACTTTTATTTTATGCATGAGGAAAGTGGGGAGCAGTTAGGTTAAGTTACTTCACACAGGAAGTGAGCAGCAGTGTTGGGATTCGAACACAGTTGCTTTGTTTCCAAATTCAGCGATTTTTCCGCCACGCCACATAATCTGCACCCATCGAAGGCAAGACTAGGACCCATAACCTGTGACTCCAAAACCGGGGCTTTTGTTGCTGTGATCTGCCACCCTGAATCTGTATTTGTTATCATCCATGGAGAATCCTGGGATGCCTCCGTGTCAAGATGAAGTCATCAGAGTGGGATGTTGGTGGAGGAAGACTTGAACAACAACTTAGATTTTTATAGTGATTTAAACTTTGCAAATCACTTTCATCACAGCCATCCTGTGAGGCAAGATGCTGTGATGTCTTTATTTTATCAGTGAGAGAAGTTCACTGACCCAGGCCCAGGCACCCAGCTGGTAATGTGTTAGCATCCATGCTTCTGCACTTTCCAATGCCTACCACAACCTCTCCACACTTTCTGTTTTGTATTTCGATTGCACTCATGTATTTATTTCAAATAATAGTTATTTGTGTATGCTTCATATTACCTACTGTAAGGTTTATGAATGCAATGGAAAGAATATTTGCTTTGAAGTCAGAGGACCTGGGTTCAAATCCCTCCCTGGATTTTTGAGCTCCCACCTTCTGGGCCTCTGTTTCCTTATCTGCAAAATGAGGGCATTGGATTAAATGGCCTCTAAGGGTCCATTTAATGGGGCAGCTAGGTGGCACAAGGGATAGAATACTGGGCTTGGAACCAGTATTGGAACCCTGAGTTCAAATCCAGCCTCAGATACTTACTAGCTCTATGACCCTGGGCAAGTCACTTTACCCTGTTTGCCTCAGTTTCCTCATGTGTAAAATAAACTGGAGAAGGAAATGGCAAATTGCCCCAGTATCTTTGACAAGAAAACCCCAAATGGGGTCATGAAGAGTCAAACACGACTGAAAAATGGCTCAGTAACAACAATGCTCCCTTCTCATGCTAGCCTATGATCCCATGACCTTGTCTCATTTGTACTCTGTATGCCTACCAGCATCTAGCACAGTGCTCTGCATACAGTAGTTGCTTACTAAGTGTTTGTTGAATAAATGAATAGTCTCTGACAATGATGCCTGTGCCTTGTTTTGTGGCTGCAAGGGGTGGGCCGGGCAGCAGCTCCCTCCCTATCCCAGGGGAAGTGAGTCCCTAATTCTAGTCACTCTGGGGCAGGGAGCAATTGGCTTGAGACTTTCCATTCTCTCCCTCTCCCTCACCCCAAAGCTAGGTCCTTTTTGCCCCCTTTGTGTCTCCTGAGCAGTTTTCTTGAATCTGAAAGGATTGGGTCTGGATTTCAAGCAATGTTTAGACAAAGGCTGTTTGAACAGGACTTGTGCAAATAATCCAGGAGAAAAACTCTTTGAATAACCTTGATATTTTTTTTCTTTCTGACTCTCTCTCTTTCCATAAGGGGTAGTGGGGAAAGGAAAGAACAAGTGAGGCTGGAGAGGAGGAGGAGTGCTAACAGCTTAGTTGCCTGCCAACTTCACTTGAATGCCAAAGAGTCTTTTGGCTTGAATATCTCTTTGTTATTTTCACAGCTTTAGGGACAAACTCATATGGGAGAGAGAAACTCCTAAACTGTTCCACACTCTCAGATGAGGGGGCTTTTCGGTGAGTTGTACAGGGAGCCCCATATGCATAGGGGACTGGTGATTATTTCTGTGTGACCTTGATCAAGTCACTTAACTTCCTCCATTTGTAATATAAGGGGGTTGGATTAGACAGGGATTCTTGATCTTTTTTTGATATGTCACGGACCCTTTGGACAATCTGGTGGAACCCCATGGACCTCTTCACAGAAGAATTTTTAAAATTTATTTAAAAAAATAGAGAGTACAAAGGAAACAAATTATATTGAAATGCAATCATGAAAATAGTCTTTTAAAAAAGTTCATGGCCAATATGGAAATGTGTTTTGCATGATTGAACATGTATAACCTATATAAAATTGCTTACCAATTCAGGAAGAGGGGAGGGGAGGGAGAGAATTTGGAACTGAAAATTTTTTTAAATTAATATTAGAAATTGTCTTTATACATAATTGGAAAAAATTCATGGACCCCAAGTTAAGAACCCTTAAACTCTGACATCTCTTCCAGCTTAAAGCCTGTTTTTTCAGAGCTATATTTCAAGAAATCATAAATGAAAACTTCACAGTACTAAAAAGTTTGTCCCAGCTTTTTGAAAATAGTAAACAAACTAATTAATTAATGATTAAAATTTTTAAAAACCTAGCCTTCAAACCCCCCAATATCTTACAAAATACAAGCTCCCAGGATATTACCATTCATCTTGACTTTTGTCTTGCCACTGGATTTCAGTGACTGTGGAGGAGATAGTGAGGCTGATGACTTTATGCAGCTCTGCCTCACTTAAATCCAATTCGTTCACAAGTCAAGACTTCACTCTTGGGATGTCACTGGTTCTCTTCCAGAACAAAGGATGACCAATGACAACAAATGTATGATCCTATACCCCTTGCTCCCACACCACAATGATGATAACCTTTTCTATACAAGGACTACTGTTATAGGATATTAGAAGACTTTATAGGTAAAGGAAGGCTGATTATCCAGCTAAGATCAAAGCAGCTCAGGAAAGGCTCACCCAAAAGCACCTGGTGATGTATCGGTAGAGTCAGAAATCAGTTCATAAAGTAGAATGGGAGTCTTGAAAAGTCACCTGGCCAGCGGCACACTGGGACTAAAAGAGAGAGATCTTGTTTAAAGAGCTCCCATAGAAAGAGACGCTCTAGATTCTTTTGGGTTAGCCCTTCCTCCAATTTTGAGTATCTCTGACACCTTTCCACACTTTTAGTTGTAGAGATGACTTGGGCTTTTGAACTAGTAAGACGCATTCAAGTCCCAGTTCTATAAATTTTGGCTTGTGAGCTTCAGCACTCCAGCTAATGCTGTAAGGTTATAAGTTACCTGCACTGGTTAGTGCTTCCTCACTGGTGAGCTCCCTGCATCAGCGAAATCACAGGTGCCATCCCTGTTTTAACTCTCATGGCCAGGAAGTTAGCCTCCTCATGCTACAGTTTTGGTCCTCGTTCTCCTGGGGAGACAGAATCATCATTATTTGTTTAAAGTTCTTTCAGATATTCAATAATCTCTTCAACCTTCTCTGTTGTCTTTTGGTCATTCAGTGGTATCTGACTCTTTTTGATCCTGGGGACCTTAACACGCCAGGCCCTTCTTATCCTCCACTATCTCCTGAAGTCTGTCCAAGCTCACCTTCATTGTTTCATGGCACTATCTATACATCTCATCCCTTGCTGTCCTCTTTTCCTTTTGCCTTCAGTCTTTCCCAACATCAGGGTCTTTTCCAGTGAGTCCTATCTTCTTATCATGTGACGAAAGTATTTAAGCTTTGCTTTAGTAGTTGGTCTTCCAGTGTATATATATAGTCTGAATTAATTTCTTTTAAGTATTGACTGATTTGATCTCCTCGCTGTCCAAGGGACTCTAAAAAGTCTGCTCTGGCACCACAATTTAAAAGCATTGATTCTGCAGTACTCAACTTTATAGTCCAACTCTCACAGCCATACATTACTACTGGAAAAAACCATAGCTTCGGTCTTCTCTACTCCTGTTTAACTTATCTAAGTTCCTTTAGCTTTTCCTCAAAGGCCTTATTATCTAAATCTTTTGTCTTTTGCATGACTCTCCTCTGAGCCCTCCTACAAGTTCTCTATATCATTTTTGGGGGCCACATACTAGATTAATGCTTTCAATGGAAGGACCTTCTTTCTCCCTATAAGGAGGAAAATACTAAACTGATAGGAAACTTCAAGTGACTAGGAACCCATTTAGTTGTGAAAAGGTTAGACTGAGTTAGACCAGGCTAGACTACACAAAGAGAAGAGAAGAAAAGAGAAGGGAAGGGAAGGGAAGGGAAGGGAAGGGAAGGGAAGGGAAGGGAAGGGAAGGGAAGGGAAGGGAAGGGAAGGGAAGGGAAGGGAAGGGAAGGGAAGGGAAGAGTTGAAAGGGACCTTAAAAATCATTTGGCCCATGTTCCAACTTCCACTCCTATTTCAAGGATTCCATTTGCCTTTATATTCCAAGATATGCTTCAGACAAAAGTTTGAACCCAATAGAACCATATGAACCATGAAACTGAGCAAATTGCATTAAAAATGTTCATTTTGGAAGTTTCTAGAAAACCAGTTTGAAGAACTGAATTTATATATTTTCTGTAGCTTTCAAAGAAAAATATTCTCCAAACAAAACCTGAACTGAATCAATATTTCATTCCATTCAAGTCCCTAGCCTTAAGTGAGTCATTTAGCGCCAGCATTTTTATATCTTCTGTAGTTCGGAATAAGGGAAGAACTCAGTTCCCTTCTGAGGAGTTCTCATACTCCAGTTTCTTCTTGGGCTGAAAGTGGGGGCTGAAAGTGAAAAGCCTCTTTTTTTTCATCTCTCTCAGCCTGATTCTCTCCCCTTCCCTCTCTTTCTTCTTTTCCCTCCCCTCCCCTCTCCCTTTTCTATTCTTTTTCTTTCTTCTTCCCTCTCCCCCTCTATTCCTCTCCTCTCCTCTGCACTCCCCTTTTCTCTCTCCCTCTGTTCTTTTCCTTTCCTATTTCCTTACCTTCTCCCCTCTGTCTCTTCCCTCTCCTTGCCTTCCCTTTTCTTCCCTTCCCTTCCTTTTTCTCCTCTATTCCTTTCCTTCTCTCTGCTCCCCTCCCTTTTCTCCTCTCTCTCCCCATTTCTCTCCTCCTTTCCCTTCTCCCCCTCTATTCCTCTCCTTCTCTCTGCTCTCCTCTACTCTCTCCTCCTCTCTTCTGTCCTCTCTATTCTCTCCTTCACTCGGCTCCCCTCTCCCCTGCTCTCCTTCTCTCTGCTCCCCTCACCTCTCTCCTCTCTCCTCTCTATTTCTCTCCTCCTCTCTCCTGTCCCCCCTTTTCCTCTCCTTCCTTCAACTCCCCTCTCCCCTTCTCTCGCCTCCCCTCCTCTCCTTTTCTCTGCTCCCCTCCCCTCTCTCCTTCTCTTTCCCCTCCTTTCGTTCTCTCTTTTCCCTCCCCTCTCTCCTCTTCTCTCCCCTCCATTCCTCTCCTCCTCTCACCTCTATTCCTCTCCTTCCCTAGACTCCCCTCCTTCCTGCTCTCCCCTCCCTTCCTTTCCTTCTCTCTTTCCCTCACCTCTCTCCTCTTCTCTCCCCTCTGTTCCTCTCCTCCTCTCCCCTCTATTCCTCTCCTTCCCTCAGCTCCCCTCTCCCCTGCTCTCCCCTGTTCTCCCCTCCCCTCCTCACCTTCTCTCCTCTGTCCAGAAGGTGGAGCACTTGCCGCTGCTCTGGCCCCCTCTCCTTTCTCCCTAATGAGCTAGTCTGTCTGAACTTGGAATGAATTTTGTTCTCTTTTCATCACTCTCTCATGTCCAGCTGCTCCTGTCAACACCTTCTTATAGCATGTAATTCATCGCTCAGGGTGACAGCTGGAGCCGCAGGCCTGGGACCAGCCTCCCTTGCCATTGGCTACTCCCTGACAAGGCTGTGGGCCTAAATGAAGGGGCTTCCCCTCGCCTCCTCGCACCCGCACCTGAGGCTAATGAACTCTCCCAAGAATTCGTCAGTTCCCGGTCCTCCCCAGAGCTGGCCCTTCCTCCCTCCCTCTGGTCAGTTTGATTATCACCCAGGGTCACCCGCATCCTATGGGTCGTGGGCCTTTGCCAGAGACCCAGCCAAGCCCCCTGCCCAAATAGGGATTCTATGTGTATTGGGGGTCTTTCCTCCATTTGACTGTGGGTCAGGTGGGACCCAGATGGGTAGAGAGGTGGCTTAAGGAAGAAGAGGGATGGGAGGAAAAGTGGTCCTCATCTGAGGCCCACACTGAGTCTTCCACCCAACCTGGACCACTAGGGGAGCCATTCATCCAGACTATCCAGTCTGGACATGGTCAGTCTGTCTGGACAAAACCCTGGAGCCTCCCTATAAAGCTGCTCACCAAAGAGTAGAATTCAGTGGGAGGGAGGTCCATAGAGAACCCCATCCAAGAGGGTGTAGGTACCGAAATGTGAGAAGGACTTCATCATGAGGTGGTTTCAGCTTATGATCGCCTTACAAAGCAATCCCACCCAGCAGAGACCCTGAGGTGAACGTGATGGAAACGGTGAAAGAACGCACAGTGATTGTGGAACCAGAGGACCTCAGTTCAATCCCTCCTGTGTGATGCTGGGCCCTATCTTCCCTGGGCCTCATGTGTATAATGAGAAGGTTGGACACCAACAAGACTGAGAATGTCCAAGGTCCCCGTTTCCTTCCTAAGTGTGGAACAAAATGCCAGAGTGTGCTGGGGCTTGGACAGAACAAACCCACAATCTCCGTAGCAGCTTCCATAGAGATGTTACCTTCATTCTTCGTTCTTCTCCTGCTGTGTCCGTCCGGAATTCCTGGGTAAGTTGGAGGAATCTGGCCTAGCCTACAAGGTAGCTAGAAGCTGGGTAGGATGGCCTGTGGACCCAGTCTCTTCACCATTACCGCGGTTTTTCTATGAAAGTCAGGGAGCATATGGTCTGTGGTGGCTTTGCCGAGGGAAGGCAACTCTGAGCCTGGCATGTTGCAGGGCTCCTCCCTAAGTGGAGAATAACCACAGTATTTACACGTGCCATCTTCAGAGTCCAAAGCATCTCATTCGTTCACTTGATGCTCTAAATTCATGGTTCTCAGGGTGTGGTCTGGGGATCCCTGATGGTCTTTGAGCCCTTTTCAGGGGGTCTGTGAAGTTCAAAATAATTTTCACAATAATTCTAAGTTGTTTTCATTTCTAATATGATAAATGCTGCTATATAGTACTAGAATAATAGTAATATTAAATAGTCATGGTATTAACGAATTGAATAGTAATACTAAATACAGCGATAACATTTATACATCACTTGCTGCACGCCAGCCACTGGGCTGCTTTACGAATATTATCTCATGTCATTCTCTCAACAATCCCGAGAAGTGGGTGTAACATTATCACCCCCATTTTATAGATGTTAAACTGTGGCAAACAGAGGTCATGTGACTTGCCCAAGTCTCTAGCCAACCTAGTAAATTTATCACCCACGTAAATAAAAGCTCTCTGTGGGGAGGAGGGACTTCAATGACTTTTAAAAGTATAAAGGGTTCTTGAGAGCACATAGTTTGAGAACTGCTGCTTTAAATGTATTTCCTGGTTGTATATTATGGGTGGCATGGTTGCTGCCCTTTGTAACGCATTTATTTTGAGGCAATGATGAATCTGTGATGCCACCTTCGTGCCCCCTCCGATGGGGCAGATTGTAACCAATGCACACTTCATCCTGTCTCTGTCCATGTCCTCCTGTTAGATGTCAGTCTAACTCAGGAGGGTCCAGGCTCGATGCTGGAATGGAAGGAAGTCATTCAACAGATAACAAAAGGAAGTATACTGAACCGTAGCACAGAAAAGATATTTAATATGTATACTCCAACACACTTATCTTGAGTAGGCAAGGCCCTCCTCACTCTCCTAGTCTCCGTATGAAAACATGTCTGGTCAGCAAGACAAGGCGTGGCAATTCGTGTGGTCTTGGGGTTGAGTCTTGAGTCTGTAGTCGCCTGTTGAGTCTGAAAGACCCAATTTCACATGGACACGGCTAACCGCATCAGTAAGTCCAGAGCTACCAGGAAGGCATATTATGGAAGGTGATGTGCAAACAAGAGCTATACAGAAGAAACTTGAGATAATCACCAAAGGAAGGCACTAGCATTCAGGGGGCTAAGGAAAGGCTTCTTGTAGAAGGTGGGTTTTTAGCTGAGACTTCAAGGAAGCCAGGGAAGCCAGAAGGTTGAGACAAGGAGGTTTTGGTTCAAATCCTGCCACAGACACTTACTAGCCATGTCACCTTGGGAAATCACAACCTTTCTGAACCCCCATTTTCTCATCTGCAGAGTGAGAGGATTGGACTCGATGTCCTTTGAAGTCCTTTCTAGCTCTAAATTTGTGATCCTATGATCCCTTCCTCAGAACCATTTCCCAGTAGTATTCCCTGGGGGAAACTTGGAAAAGTTGACAGGGGGATGCAAAAGTTATAAAACCAGTGATACTCAACACGGAGTCCAAATTGCACAGTACACCACTGACACCCCCAGATCATTCCCCAGAAACAATTTATACCTGGGAGGCCGCTAATTGTGCACCCAATATCTCTAAGCCCCTGCATTTTCCTTTCTGCTGCTCTGGGGAAGACAGCAGAACCTGTTGGCAGGTCAACCGCCACGTCCTGGCGCACTGCACCCCAGAAAATGATGATACCTTGGTAGACTGATTAACCTGCCTCATAGGTCTGATTGGCAAGGAACTTCCTCTCTCTGTCCCCTGCTTTCCTCACCTATAAAATGAAGAGAAGGTAAAATAATCTCTAAAGTCCTTGAATTCTCAGTCTATGATTTCTCTGAATGCTTTCAAGGAACCACCTTCTACTCTATAATTGAACTAGATTGAGGCTCCGGAGTGAACGAGAAAAAACAAAATGTATTTTTAAGAACACAAGAACATGTGCAGTCCTCTCGTCCACCCTCTCCCTGGCTCTCCTAACTTGGCTATGCAGATGCGAGGCTACGGACTGAATTCTTCCAGAGAAGAATTTATTCAAATTAAAGCAGACATCACATTATTAGATTTTTTTTCTCCCCACTCCAGGTGATTTACAAAAGGATCCAATTTCTCCTCTGGTGACCCAAAGCATCATAAAAGAATAACAACAGTCTCTTGCATTAGCTGCCTAGCTAGGTAGCGATCAGTTCATTCATTCGTTCAATAAGCAGTAAGTGTTTCTATGTGCTAGCCGCTGGAAATACAAAAGCAAAAATGACAAGTTTGGGACAATTCTTGCCCTTGAGGAGTTTACAGTCCATTGGGGGTGAAGGGTGAGGGAGGAACTAGAACGTATAAATAATAAAGTAAATTCAAAATATTTTAAAAGTAGATGTGAAGGGGGAAATGTCGTTCCATCGTTTCAGTTGTGTCTGACCTTTTTTGACCCCATTTGGGGTTTTCTTGGCAAAGATACTGGAATGTTTTACCATTTTCTCCTCCAGTGGATTCAGTGGAACCATTCTGTCAGGCAATCAGGTTAAGTGACTTGCCCAGGGTCACACAGCTAGGAAGTGTCTGAGGCCACATTTGAACTCAGGTCTTCCTGACTCCAGGCCCAGTACTCTATTCACTGAGTTTAGCTGCCTCGAAGGGGAAATTTAGGCAATGGAAATACAAAAGGTACCAATGAAAATTTATTTAACACAAAAAAATAGGGAGTTTTGGTTTGGAGAGTTACAGGAATAGTGAGTTAGTCATGGAGCAGTAAACTAACACACCATTTCCAAAAGCAATGGCAGTATTTATTGGATTACTATGCCTAATAAAGGAGGTGGAGAAGGAGAGTGCACACGACAGGGGAGATGGCAAGATGGCCTTGGGTGGGCGACCAGATGAGATGTCAAGCATGGTCTGATCTGGGACTGGCTCACTCTAGCAGGCTGGGTGAGTTCACACCCACTCAGTTACTCATCAAGATGTCTCAGTCCAAGGTCCGAAGTTCCAAAGATCAGTGGATTAACTTCCACAAAGTCTGCAGGCATGAATTCTGGAGCTCCCTCATGGAGGGTGCTCATCCATTTGGGCGGCGGCAGGGCAGATGACTAGATGGATGGATGGTCTGCATGGATAGATGATTGAGATGTGAAACATGGAATTTAGATTTAGAAGACATTAGAAGCCATCTAGATTAGCTCCCTCATTTTATAGACCTAGAGAGGTTAAGTAATTTGCCCAGGGTCACCCACCTAAGTGCCAGAGACAGAATATCCAGATACTCTCATTCCAAATCCAGCACCCCTTCAATGTACCATGATACCACAAGATGCAGGAGAGGAGATGGAATGTGGGAGGGAGACAAAGACATCACGACATCCTGAAGGCTGGTGGACCGAACAATCATCTCATCTAGGAGCTGAAGAAGAAGCCTCTAGAAAGCTCTCCATCACTATATCACACAAGTGTGTGAGTGTGTGTGTGTGTCAACATTTTAAAGCCAGCAGAAACCTGCCTGTCACCACTGTGTATGCTGAGGGAAGAACATCACCCAGGGAACAACCACAAGATAAACAAACTCTGTCCCCTAAGGTCTCCATAAGGTAGACCAGAGAACTCTTAACACTATCCTGCCAATCCCTAGTGGCAAACAGAGCAGAAACACCAGTACCTGAGGCAGGGGAAGAAGAGCAGGGGGAATAATGTGGCAGCCCACTTTCCCTTAGCCAAACATGGAGCTAAACCCACTTGACCTGGGTGAATACTTTCCCAATTAGATGTTGGCCCCCTGAGCCTGAGCCTGAGGAACCAAGAGTTCTGTTGTTTAGTCTTTTTTTCAGTTGTGTCAGACCCTTCAGGATCCCATTTGAGTTTTTCTTGGAAAAACTGCTGGAGTGGTTTGCCATTTCCTTCTCCAACTCATTTTACAGATTAGGAAACTGAGGCACACAGGGTTAAGTGACTTGCTCAGGGTCACTCAGCTAGTAAGTCTCTGAGATTGGATTTGAACTCAGGTCTTCCTGGCTCCAGGTCCAGCATTCTATCCACCACACCACCTAGCTACCCGGGAACAAAGGTGTTTGGGTTCAGTTTCCAGACCTGCCACTTGACACATATGTGACTGGACAACTCACTTGTCCTCTCAGTAACTCAGTGTCCTCATCTGTAAATTGGCCTTCTTCTTTCTCTCTCTGTACATTGTCTCATGGCAGCATCAGTCATTCCTCTGGCTTTGCTTGTCATGTGTATGTAGATGACTCCCCAACCTGCATCTCTAGCTCTGACCTTCCTCCAAGCTTGAGATCCACATTTCCAACTGCCTTTTGGACATCTCCACCTGGATGTCCCGTCAACATTTGAACTCAACTTATCCAAAACCAAGCCTGGTATTGTACCCCCTAAGTCTTCACATTCTTCTGACTTCACTATTGCCATCAGTGGCTCCACCATACACTCAGTGTCCTGTGTCTGAATCCCCAGCGATCCCTACCCTGTTCCCTATTTCTCCTACCCCTTCAGTTAGTAAGCCCTGCTTGTTCCTCCTCTGAAACACGTCTCTCACCTGTACCCTCCTCTCTACTCCCACTATCATCACCCTAGCACTTGTCTTCATTATCATCTGCCTGAACTGTTACAATTATCTCCCTACACTCCAACTCATCCTTTTCACAGCTGACAAAGGAATGTTCCTCGGGCACAAGGCTGACTGTCACTCAAAACCTTCAGTCATTCTCTGTTGACTACGGGAGAAAAGACAGACTCTTCAGCCTGGTCTTTAAGGCTCTGTACAACCCGACTCAAGCTGTATTTCATGTCATTCTCTACGTTCGAGCCAGACTGAGCTATTAGAAATTTCTCAGACTCAGCATTCCGTTGCCCACTTCTGTTCATCCCCAGGTGACCTGAGACCCGCTGCCTGGAATGCTCTCTCTCTCCTCACCTCTATCCCCTAAGCATCCTCATCTTCATTCAAGGCTCAGCTGAAGGGTGACTTTTGAGGTCGGGGGTGGAGGACCTGCTATCTTAAGGCCACATGTGGCCTTCTCAATCCTTAAGTGTGGTTTGACTGAATCCAAATTTTGGCCCTCGGGGAAGCCTTCCCTGCTCCACCTCCAATGCTTCCCTCCTCACATACATCATCAGTTCTTTTCTCAAATTACTCTTTAATAAAATGTTAGCGATATCTTTTGTTTTTACATCCCCTTCATTACTGAACGTAGCCCTCCCCTCTTCCCTATCCATTGAGCCACACTTTATAGCAAAGGGGGCAGCTAGGTGGTGCAGTGAGTAGAGCACCGGCCCTGGAGTCAGGAGGACCTGAGTTCAAATGCAGCCTCAGACACTTGACACACTTACTAGCTGTGTCACCTTGGGCAAGTCACTTAACCCCAATTGCCCTGCCATCCCCGCCTCCAAAAAAATAAAATAAAAATAGAAGAAGAAAAAAGAGACAGCTTAATAAAGCTAGCCAGTTCATTAACAGACTCTTGAGAGAACGCGCAATTTTCCACACCCACGATCTCCCATCTCTTAAAAGAAGAGAGGAAGGTATATTTCTTCCATCTCTTCTTTGGGTCCAAACTTGGCCATTATAATTACATAGTGTTTACTTTTGTTTCATCTCAAATGACTTTGTATTGACTTAATTAGTATACTTGCTGTGTTCCCAGAGGAGAATGTAAACTCCTTGAGGGCAGGAACATTCTGCTTTAGTCTCTGTATTCCCAGGAATAGCCCAGTGCCTTGTATCACACACTTAATAAATGTTTATTGAATTAAAATGAGCAGCTTTTCTGACAGGTACCCTCACCTCTGCCCAACACTTCCTTCATAATAGAATAGAAAGCTAGGTAGATAAAACATTTAGGAAGCATTATGTTCCAGGAACTAAACTGAATGCTGAGGATACAGATAAGAGCAAACAAGACTGTCCCTTTCCACAAAACACTGAAATATTAGGGGAGGAACACAACCCATAAAGAAGAGGCAGAAAGCAGGGCTGGAGGGAAGTACATTAGACCAGGGAGAGAGATGGTGAGAAATGATATGGAGGGCTGCTTCCACAGAAAATAAGGAAACCGATTCCAAGGTTCTAGTGGGAGGGCAAAGAGGAGGATGGCCAAAATACAGACAGCACTGTGCGGGGATGACCAAGAAGTACCAGGAAGATCTGATTCAAGTTATTCATCTATTTAAAAAGCTTTGTTGATTTCCTACTGTCTACCAAGCAAAGGACAGACTCATTTGCTTGGCATTCAAGGCTCTTCACAATCTTTCCTAATCTTTCCAGGACTGTCTCATGTTACTCCCCTCCACCTTCCTGAAGCTAGAATAAATTATTCAGTTCTGTACCCTGATCCTCAAGTACATACCCTGGGATTTCTTGACTCCTTGCCTTACTCACATTATTCCTAGTGCCTGGAATATCCTCCTACTTCTTCTTCACCTATTGAATTCCTATGAATTCTCTAGAATTCATTTTTAAAAAATCACCTCTTCCATGAAGTCTTCTCTGATCCCCTTGCCTGGCAACAGTCCTCTCATTCAGACCCCATATAACATTCTGTCTCTCACCTCTCTAATACATTGTACTGGGGCAGCTAGGTAGTGCAGCGAATAAAGTGCCAGGCCTAGAGTCACAAAGACTCATGTTCCTGAGTTCAAATCTGGCCTAAGACACTTCCTAGTTGTGTGACCCTGGGCAAGTCACTTAGCCCTGTTTGCCTCAGTTTCCTCATCTGTAAAATGAGCTGGAGAAGGAAATGGCAAACCTCTCCGTATCTTTGCCAAGAAAACCCCAAATGGAGTTTTTCAGATACAACTGAAATGACTCAACAGCAATGCATCTTATATTTGAGTTGTCTGTGTTCATGTCTGAAGACGTAAGAGAGGCAGTGGCATGGTGGATAGAACGTCGACCTCAGAATTAGGAATACCTGAGTTCATGTTCTGTTCCAGCACACATTAGATGTTTGATGCTGGGCAAGTAGCTTAATTGACCTCTCTGTTTTGGGGCAGCTCTAATTAGAAGTGGCAGAACACTTGCTGCATTGCAGAGGATGTTTCCTCAGCAGATGGGTGGTTTCCTCAGTGAGTACTCCAGAACCACAGAATTTTTGAGGTGGAAAGGACCTCAGAGACTATCTCGTCTAACTCATATACCAAAAGAATCCCCCACTATAGTACACTTGACAAGTGTCCACCAGCCTCAACTTGAAGACCTCCAAGGAAAGGAAACTCACCATCTTTTTTTTTTTTCAGGCAATCAGGGTTAAGTGACTTGCCCAGGATGACACAGTTAGTAAGTGCCTGAGGCCAGATTTGAACTCAGGAGGATGGGTCTTCTTGACTCCAGGCCCAGCACACTATCCATTGCTCCCTGTAGCTGCCTGTGTTTGAAATTTACCTACCATCTTTTTAATGGTCAGTTCTAGAATTTTTCCAGAAATCCAACCCAAACTCACTGGCCTATAGTTTGCCGACCCTTCTCATTTTTGTTTTTAAAAATTCGAACATTTACCCCCTCTTCAATTTTGCGTTTTTTCTCCCATTTTCCATGTGTTTTCAAATGTTACTGACAATGGCTCAGCACTCACTTCTTCCCATTCTTTCAAGACCTAAGAAGATAATTCTTCTTTCAGAAGTGCCTGGAATTCCTCAAAGCAGCTGGGTTCCTTCAGTATTTCCAAACATCTTTGATGTAAACTCTCTGTTAATCATTTCATTATGTGGCTTCCAGGATAAATGTCATTCTCCATTTTGAAGAAAATAGAAACAAAATGCCAAGTGAGGAGTTCTGCCCTCTCTATTTTCATCCTATCCACCCCAAGCAAATGTCCTAAAGGTGCTATCCTTTCTTACACCTCCTTTTCCCTCTAAATAACAGCTTAAAAACCATTTTCTGTTTTAGTTCTTCGCTTCCTTCACCAGCTTCAACTCATTTTGAGCAACTGCATTCCTGACGCTCAAACAGTACTATAGTGCTTTTGTATTCATGTTCTGTTACTGGCCTTTTGTCAGTCTTCTGTACATTTCTTTTTACAGCTGAAGTTGGTTAATGAGTTCCCTATGCATCCACATTGTTCTCTTCAGAAAAATCTCATTTTTCTGCCCCCTTTGAATTCTTTCCCTTCTTGGTGACAGAAATTCATTCTTGAGCATTTCCCATTTCTCCTGTACTGAAGCATGTTAGTCCGTGGGATCCTTCCTACTGCTCTTTCTTCTGAACTCTTTGAAATTTGTTTTCCCAATGATCGGGTATATATACATACCAGACTCCGCTCCTCTATCACGATACCTAGGATGGAGTGGTCACTCCCTCCCCACCCCCACTTGGGTTTCCTGCCATTGTCATCCCTTGCAACCACTTCATTCCTGTTAATGAAAATCTGATCCGGAACAAAATTTCTCCTTGTTTGTTCCTCTCCTTTTTGAAGGATAAAATCCCAGGTCTGGACCGAAAAATAGAAAGTCAACCATATTATAATTGTTCCAACTTTTAATCTATAAGCTCCATTTAGGTAGGAACAATGTCTTATTTTGTCTCTTCTGTGAGAAGAAGGTATGCAGCACTTACTTCTCAGGGTTGTTGTGAGGATCCAAAGAGGTAATATTTATAAAGCATTTAGCACAGCATCTGACACGTAAGAGATGCTTAATAAATGCTTGTTCCCTTTCTACTCCCTCTTCCTTAGTACCTAGTGCAGGGATCTGTCAATTTAAGCAATGCTTGGTATTAGGAATCCCAGCTGTGACATTCTGTAGTTCATCTTCTCTGTGTTTTAGGAGCACATAAGTGAGGGAAAGGAACCACGGTGCCAGAAACCCCTGGAACCTGTGCTTGGTGGCTTGGCTTCTCTGCTGTGAGTCCTACCTTGCTTTCCCCTGCCTCCTGTCACAGAGGAATATATGTTGACAAGGAGACAGCAGAAAGTGCTTCATGGACCTATAATCTCCTAGGTGTGGGTACTTCCTCTTCTAGTGCAGATTGCGATTCATGTCTGTGTCCTTCCATAAATCCTCTAAAGTGATGGCGGTCAGGGGTGTGGACCGTCATTTACTCAACATGTTAAAGGACTTTCTCTAGATGTCTGGTACTGACGTAGCACATAGACTATCATTTGTTATCTCTTTTTGCTGTTGTCCAGTTGTTTCAGTCATGTCTGACTCTTTGTGACCCCATTTGGGGTTGTATTGGTCAAGACACTGGAGGAATTTACCATTTCCTTCTCCAGTTTATTTTACACATGAGGAAACTGAGGCAAATAGGATGAAGTGACTTACCTAGGGTCAAACAGCTAAGAAGTATCTGAGGCCAGATTTGAATTCAGGAAGAGGAGTCTTCCTGACTCTAGGCCTGGAGCTCTGTGCACTGTGCTGCCTCGCTGCCCCTTACCTTCCTTTCTCAGTGTAGATCTCTTTGACAATGCTCTTAATACCACTTCTAAAGTCCAGTTCTTCGTCAGTAATGAGCTGCAGCCTATTCACATGCACTATGTGTCTTTATTAGGATAATATGTAACTTGAATCCTTGGGGGGCAGGGGGAGTCCGTGCTTTGCAGTCATAGAACATTGCCAGAATATTGGTCTTGCAAAGATGGACCTGTGTTTCAGGGACAATTTTGGGATTGCTAGAAGCACTGTACAATTTCCCAGATGTAAAACTGCCCATTCTCTTCCTTCTATTCAACTCTGCACTCACTTCATTGATCCTTGCAGTGTCTGTCTAAAATGCATAGATTAAGGGAGCAGCACTTTTAGTTGCATGTCGGAGTCTGAACAAAGGAGCTTCTTCATCTGCTGGAGGCCAGCAGATGACACAGTGGATAGAGCACTGGGTCTAGAATCAAGAAGATCTGAGTTCGAATTTGGCTCCAGACACTTACTAGCTGAGTGAGCTTTTGGTAGGTTATTTTCCCAGGTATGTCTGACTCTTACTGACCCCATTTGGGGTTTTCTTGGCAGAGATACTGGAGCGGTTTGCCTTTTCCTTCTCCAGCTCATTTTACAGATAAGGAAACTGAGGCAAACAGGGTTAAGTGACTTGCCCAAGGTCACACAGCTAGTAAGTTCTGAGGCCAGATTTGACCTGACCCCAGGCAATTTATTTGATCTCTTTGGGACTCATTTTCTTCATCTGTCAAATAAAAGAGATGCACCTGAGATTCTAACGATAATTGTCTATGGAGTGGGATGTCTCAGGGGACCATCACTGTCCCTAGAAGACTTCTAACAGAGGCTAGATAGTCACACAATGGGGGAATTATAGAGGGGATTCCCCTTTAGACACTTGTTCGACTAGATGGCCTGACCTTTTAGCTCCAAGATTCTGTGATTTTACGGTGCTGTTTTACTTTTATTAGAGGTCTTTTGGTTTTCATTCTGTACTCACATTGATTTATCATCAGTGGTCTCTATCACTGACTGAGGCCCTAACCATAGGACCACAGAACTAGAGCTGGGAGGGACAGCCCAAGTCCAGCGGTCCTCTAGAGGCCCTTTTGGCTCCCCTGTTCCCTCCCTGGAGCCAGGTGATAAACACAGAGAAGCAGATACACACGTACGGGCTCTCCCAGCTTGGCCCAGCTATCGAAGGGTTAAAGTGGCTGCTGCCTTCACGACACGCAATTTCTGATCCCCTGAATCCTTTTTTAATTATTTTGTTATGACAAAAGTAGAAATATCCACCTTCGAACGGCTGACTTTATTGATATGCTGCTATTTGTGCCTCTGTGGAGGTGCAATTCCATAAATGCAATAAATTAGAAAACCCCTTTCCTCACTAGAGAGACACTGTCTATATTTCCAAGATCTGAACTCTGAAAAAAAAAAAACAACCCAGGACCCCATCACCAGGGTGAACCTGAGAACATGGTCCCAGGCCCTCTGTGGGGATAAGTGACTTTTACATAGCCAATACACTTTCCTGGCCAACAGTCCATTATGAGCCTGGGGGGTAGTGGATTTTTTTCTATTCCAAGAGTTCAGTAGGCCCAGGAAAGGAGGATAGCATCTTCCAGAGCAGGAAAGGATAGCCCGTAGCCTTCGTATCGCCCAGATATCTTGACTCTAGACAGTACTCCCTTATACTCTGTCTAGAATTCAAAGGTCCAGCGCCAGAGGAGACCTTCGAGGCCAGCTAGTTTTAACTCCTCATTTTTATAGGTGAGGATACTTACTACCACCAAGCACAGGTGAGGATACTTACTACCTGTGTGATACATGCCCCGTAATCCCTCTGAGCCTCAGTTTCTAGGTAAAATAGAAAGAGCTCTGAACAGGGAAGCCAAAAGGGCCTCTGGAGGACAGCCGGACTTGGGCTGTCCCTCCCAGCTCTGGAATTTGAGAGTACAAATCCTGGCTCTGTTACTTACTACCTGCATGACCATCGGCAAGTCACTTTACTTCTATGTGCCTTGATTTCCTCACCTGTAAAATGAAGGTGTTGGATTACTAGATGACCTTTGAGGTCCATTCTATCTTCATGGTTATTTTGGAGGTGGAAAGGCAGGGCAATTGGGGTTAAGTGACTTGCCCAAGATCACACAGCTAGTAAGTGTGTCAAGTGTCTGAGGCTGAATTTGAACTCAGGTCCTCCTGACTCCAGGGCAGCACTCTACTCACTGTGCCACCTACCTGCCCCAATCCCTTCTATCTTTAAATCTATAATTGTATAAGTGTGCGATCTAACCTGTGGTGAAGGTACCTCTAGTCTAGTAAAAATGAATGTTAGCCCATCACATATGGGTATTCACATGTGTATATATGTGAATATATCCACACACAGAGAACGACACTTCATTTATCTTGCATCATCTGGGAATGAGATATTCCACAGTAATGAATTTCCTAGATAATTAAATCTCATTCTTTTAAGTGCCAAAAATCATTTATTTTAATCATTTTCAACTGAAAGCTTTCTAAGACATATTATTCCCACAAACATTGCCATGCTTTCATAGAGAAGAGGATGGGGAACATCATTTCTCCCATTCTTGAAACGTTAGGGTCACCGTTATTGAAGGACAGTGTTGTGTAGCCAAAAGTGTGCTGGACCCGAAGCCCGTAAGAGCTGGGTTGTACTTCTGATCAGGGGCACGTTTTTTTCACAAACCAATAATACCAAGATGAAGAAGTAAACAATTAATTGGGAAAAAAAATCTCTGCAACAAGTTTCTCGAATAAAAGTCTCATTGCGAAGATATATAAGGAGCTGATTCAAATTTGTAAGAGTAATAGCCATTCCCCAAATGATAAATTATCTAAGGATAAGAACAGGCAGTTCTCAAGGGAAGAAATTCAGGCTATCTATAGTTATATTGGGGTGGAGGGGGATACTCTAAATCACTACTAATTAGAGAAGTGAAAATTAAAGCAATTCTGATATTTCATACGCATCATATTGGCAAGGATGAAAAAAAATAAAAATGATAAATCTTGGAGTGGCTGTGGGAAAATGGGCACATTGATACACCGCTGGTGGACCTGGGAAAAGCTATAACCATTCTGGAAAGCTATGTGGAATTTTACAGAGAGTATTAAATGTTTGACTCAGCTAGGCAGCTAGGTGGTCCAGTGGTCAGAGTGCAGGGCCTGGAGTCAGGAAGACTCATCTTCCTGAGTTCAAATCTGACCTCAGATGCTTCCTGTGTGATCCTGGGCAATTCACTTCACCCTGCTTGCCTCAGTTCCTCATCTGTAAAATGAGCCGGAGAAGGAAATGGCAAACCGGTCCGGTGCCTTTGCCAACGAGGAGTAGGAGACAACTGAAAAATGATTGACAGCGACGATAGCACCGCTAGGGACATACCAAAAAGTGATCAAAGAAATAGGAAATGGTCCTAGGTGTACAAAAATAGTTACAGCAGCTCTTTCTGTATTGGAAAAACAAAACAGCACAGAACCAAAGGGATACCTACTAAGAGTACTCGGCACATAGTAGGCACTTAGTAACTGCTTTGTTGAACTGAATTGGACTGACTCAGTTGTGATATATGAATGTGCTGGAATGGATTAATTTTATAAATTATTCTACAAACCGTTGAGTTATGAGAAATGAGGAAATAGATGATTTCAGAGACACGGAAAGACTTTTACGAACTGATGCAGTGGGAAGAGAGCAGAAACTGGAGAATAATGTCAATATTCTATTATTATAGCTATTGTAAGTATTATAATCAATATTATCAAATTATAAATGTGCTATTTATGTTAAAATATCATATTTAATCTATATTATAAGATTATATTTTAATATTGTAAATATTTATATGATATTATAAATATTATAAAAATGAACAATTTTGGAGTATAAACTGATCGAGAACGTCCTCAGAAGTGATTTGAGCATGTTTCGCCTCTAAAGAAGTAAGATTTTTAAAATGAATTTTGAGTGCGACTCATGGTTTTGATTAGGTGACCCAGGGGATAGAATGCTGGACTTAGAGCCAGGAAGACCCGAGTTCAAATACCATGGGTGGACCTAAGCAAGTCCAATTCTATCTGCCTCAGTTTCACCATCTACAAAGTGGAGATAGTAATGGCGCCTACCTCATGGGGTCTTTGTGAGGATCCAATGAAATGGTATTCATAAAGTATTT
The DNA here is from genome assembly GCF_011100635.1 of Trichosurus vulpecula. Classification (NCBI taxonomy): domain Eukaryota; kingdom Metazoa; phylum Chordata; class Mammalia; order Diprotodontia; family Phalangeridae; genus Trichosurus; species Trichosurus vulpecula. The sequence continues at coordinate 532,761,657 of NC_050573.1, forward strand.
TGTAAACCTTAAAGTGCTATGTGAATGCTAGTAATATTTTTAAAAATTCATTATTACCCTGTGGGTTTTACCTATCTGTTTTTCTAGGACTTTCCCTTGGCAAAGAGAAGTGGGACGTTAGATGACCAATGATTAGATAAAAATGTGAATAAAATACCCGAATCTCCCCCTGGCCTTGCCCCTCACCCCTGACCTCAAGTGACTTCCTTACTGGCTCAGAGTAGACCTGAGATTTTGGACCATGAACCACTGAGCTTGATACAGAACACTCAAGAGGGCAGCTGTCCAGTCATTGTGGGAATGGTCTGGGGCACAAGACCCAGTGGTGGGATTCAAATGAATTAACAGCTGGTTCTCCACGGAACTGAGCGGAGGCACCGTCCCTGCTGCTGATGCGGTGGGCGCAGGTTCCCTCTACCGCTCACCCCCATAACAACCGGTTCGCCTAACACAAACTAAAATTAGGTACCAGTTCTACCAAACCTATGTGAACCAGCTGAATCCCACCGCTCACAAGACCTCATTTTCTTCAGGGATTGTAAAGAAATCAAATGCTCCAGGCCCAAAGAGCATCATGGGAGAAGCTAGGTCTGGTGAACTTCAACTTAGTAACAGAATAGAAAGTTTCTTTACCACTCAAAGAAACTGAGTTCAAATCCTGACTCTGATTACTCGCTGCCTGTGTGACTTTGGTAAGTCCCTGCCCTCTCTAGGTCTCGATCTCCTCATTTGTAAGATGACCGGAATGGACTAGGGTACCTCTAATGCCTTTTCTATCTATAGCTATAATCTCATGATCCCGTTTGTGATTGGGAAGCTTTATTTTATATGCATCTTAATTATCTGATCCTAGTGTATTAATTGGGCAGCGAGGTGGCTTGGTATAGAGCTGAGTTCAAATCTGGTCTCAGACACTTACTAGCCGTGTGACCCTGGGCAAGTCACTTCACCCTGTTTGCCTCAGTTTCCTCATCTGTAAAATGAGCTGGAGAAGGAAATGGCAAACCACTCCAATATCTCTGCCAAGAACACCTCAACTGGGGTCACAAAGAGTTGGGCACAACTGAAATGACTGAATAACAAGTATTTTATTCCTGAATTTGTAATGTTCTCTTTTCCCTTGGCCAGGCTGTCTGGCTCCAAACCTAGCACTCTTTTCACTATATCACACTACATAGGGCCTCTGTTTGTGTTCTCTTACGTTGTGTTGTATCCATCCCTGGGCAAGTCTCCAGTAAGGGTTGGTATGGGTCAGTATACATACAGTCTCATTCATTGATGCCTACTGGCAAACTTGTGAAACACTGTACATCTGCCAGTGAATTGCATGGCCATACCCTGTCTCCAAGAGGAGGCTTCCATGGAAAGAAGCTGTGCAGAGCGCCGAACTGTTTGATCATTACAATACCCAGAAAGCACACTTCTAGGAAAGGTGGGGGGAGGGAGGAATTCTGATTGGGATATGAACCCCCTTAACTGAAATGACACATTTAAACAAAAATGCCAGTTTTACAAAATGAAAGTGATTTCTATTAAGGCGAGTTTGAATGATGCTTATTAGCCTTCGAGCCTTTTATATATTTTTAATTGAGATTTTATGGATCTTAATTCATTAATAAAAAGGAAAAGGAGAAACATGGGTATGGTTTATCTCCTTTTGCTATTCAAGTAGAACTGAATCTTAGAAAATAAATACAAATCTCGGGATAATTGAAAATCCCCATATTTCAGGAAAGCACATTTTTTTTATGATTCCATCAAGAAACTTTTATTGAGAGCCTATTTATGTAAAAGGCTCTGTGTTAGTTTTTTTTTTTTTTTAAGGCGGAGAGGAGGGGAGGAAATAAAAGATATTGTTCCTGACCTCAAGAAGCTTACAATCTGTAATGGGAGATAAGTCATTCACTAATGACAAGAATACGAGGAAGTATGTGATGAATATTATACGATGGAAAGAAATGAAAAAGCATTTATTAAGTGCCTATGCATTCTAGGTCCTGTTCTAAGCCCTTTACAAATATTATCTGTTGATCCTCACAATAACTTTGTGAGGTAGGTGCTAACAGCATTTTACAGTTGAGGAAACTGAGGCAAACAGGGTTAAGTGACTTGCCCAGGGTCACACAGCTAGTAAGTGTCTGAGGCCAGATTTGACCTCAGTTCTTCCTGACTCCAGGCCAAGGGCTCTATCTAGCTGCCTCCAATGTTTAAACAAATGATAGCGTAAACAAAGTTCTATGAGATTTAGAAGGGTCCAGAGGGTGGGGAATGGAGATCACTTCTGGATGAAGGAACCAAGTAAGGCTTTGTGGAGAAGGTTCCTTGTGTCAATTCAACATTTATTGAGTGTCTGCTCTGTACAAGACACTTGGTCAGATGCTAGGAACACAGAAGCAAGAACCAAATAGTTCTTGTTGTCAAACATCTTACCTTCTACCAGGTATGTAAGATTATGACCATCAGAGACTGGAGACAGCCATTCTTTCCTGCTGAAGGTAATAGCATGGAGGTAGGAAAATACATGGTACATTGGGGGAAATACAGAGGGTCTAGTTTGAATGGAGAATAAATTTTCAAAAGTAAGTTAGGGACAAATCAGCAAAAGGCCTTGCATTTCATGGTAAGGAGTTTGGACTGTATTCAGTAAGCAGGGGAGGGCAATGGAGGGTTGTTGTTGCTGGTTTTAGCAGCAGCAAAGTAACATTATTAAACCAATGAGTGCACCAGGAAGATTAATCTGGCTGTAGTATGTTAAGACACACTTTGGAGGAGCAAACTTAATGTATCCCGTGTAGACTCTTTTCCTCTGACTGTTGTTTCTCCTTTCTGTGTTTCTGTGAATGGCATCCATGTTCTTATGGACAGCCAAGCCCCAAACCTTTGAGTCACCTTTGACCCCTCTGTCCTCTCAGAACTCATTCCCCGTAGGTGATCACTTGCCAAGGCCTCTAGAGTTTCCCTCCACAATGTCCTTCCCACCCCCACCCTCTATGACCTTCACTTCCTTTCTGTTCCTATTGCCTCCGCTAAAATTTGGACCCTTGTAACCCCTCACCCAGATGAGGTAACAACCTTCTCGTCACGTTCCCTGACTCTCATTTTTCCATCTTCCACATGGCTGCCATATTAATGCCGTGAAAACACATTCTGAACAAGCCGCTCTTTAACTCAAGCATGATCATTGGGTCCCCACTTCCTGCAGAATACAAATCAAATTCCTTAGTCAAATATTCAAAGTCCTCTGTGATATGGTCCCAGCTTATCTTTCTATTCTATTAATAATGATGATGATCATCATCATAACTAGCATTTACGCGATGCATTAAAATTTGTAAGTCACTTTCCCTATCTCATCTCAATCAATCTTCACAACAACCTCATGAGGGAGGGTTATTATTCTCCCCATTTTTACAGAAGAGGAAACTTCTGAAAGTTTCGGAGGAAAAGAAGAAAGTTCAGAGAGCAAAGAAAGAGGTCGAGTGACTTGTCCAAGGTCACACAGCTAGGAAGCATCTGAGGCTAAATCAAAGCTCGGCTCTTCCTAAATTAAGCTTCCCAAGTGTTTGGCTTATCTTACACTCCTCCTCCACTCTCTGAACATTCTCCATGCTTTGTCCTTGCTGAGCCTTTGCTCATTCTTCAGAGGAATCTTACCCTGGGTTCCATTCTAAAGTTGGCACAGATGGCCAGAATTGCACATAGTAAAATTACCTTTGAAAGTCCTTTAAGTTGTTCATATAATTACACCACATTTTTAAACAGTCAAGGCTGGAAAGGGGCTAGGGTTCTCTTTAAAAGAAAACGGTCTATATCAGCAGATGGGTTGAAATGGTTGCCATGGAAACACTTGAATTATACATTTTATTTTTTCACTGTACCTACACCCAACTGGGCTATTGATCAAGACAAAAACTCGAAGTAGGACTTCTTAAATAGAAAAAAAAAAAAACAGAAAAAGACTTAGAAGAAAAGCTGTTCATTAAGGGAAAAAAACACTCCTGAAAGGGTGTCACCCCAAAGTGTGATTATATTAGGGGGTGATAATCCTTCTACATCATTTTTTCTTCATCATATTTCACTATGAGGCAAGATAAGACAGAAGGAAGTAACAGGGAACCCAATATGGGACTTCTAGCTGACTGGGAATTCTAGGAAGGCCAACTAACACAATCTCTCTCATTAGCTCTACCCCCCTGGGCAGAATGAAAACACCGACTGTGGTTATGATAAAGAAAAGATTCTAGAATAATACTCCATGTGGTTCACTCTACGAGATGCTGGGCGTGTGTATGGGGGACTGAAAATGACTTAAGGAACAGTTGATTCATATTTGCCCTCCCAGGCTGACTCCAAGGCAATATACACTCATTAAGTGGCATGGTGGGCACCCAAATGGATCTCTCCCTCTTTCTGCTTGTCTGTTTCTATCTCACTGTCTCTCTGTGTCTCTTTTTCTCTGTCTCTGTCTCTCAGTCTCTCAGTTTTGTGTCTCTCTCTGCCTCGGTGTGTCTCTCTGTGTTTGTCTCTCTCTGTCTCACTCTGTCCTGGGCCCATATAGCTGAATTTATGTAAATAAAATGTACATATCATGCAATTCCATTGTTTTCTCTACATGAAATGCCGTAACAAATCCTTCAAAAGCCAGCACAAATATCACCTTCTTCATTAAGCTTTTCTTTATCCCCTGTAGCAGATGTGCTTCCTCTCTCCTCTTAGTCTCCATAGCAGTCTCTTTGGACTTCTCTGACCAAAGATCATGATGAGATTTAAGGATGGTCACACCCTGTGTGATGTCACTAGAAGATAGCACCAGTGGTGCCCATGACTCATCTCCTCTCACCCCACTCCCACACCCTTCTCTCTGGAAAAGGGCAGGCAAGCGTCCCAGAACCTTTTGGGACTGTTGTTGTTTGTCCTTTATTCTTGAAGATGACATCAAGAAGGCGATGTCTTGACCTGTAAGTGAATTGGATTTAAGTGAGAGAGGGAGGGCTGTATAAAGTCACCAGCCTCCCTCTCTACTCCAGAGCCATCTGAGGCCAGTGGTAGGTCAGGACCACTCCCCTCTTGGGACTGTGGCAGGCCTGTCTTAGAGAAGGTCCTTCAAACCAGATAAACACAGCCCACATCTAGATCTCGTGCATCACTTAGGATAAACACGGTGTAACTAAGCAGGCTCTGTTGCTCTCATCCTTACAATAAAAGCAACAATTTTGGACCAAAGGGTTTGCTAAAAATATGGAGCACTATCGATCTTTTCATGATCGTTAACATGAAAGAATTTGCCTTTTCTATTAATATCGTTGCTAATACATGACATTATAACACTAACATCACTATCCTTAGAGGACCAGGAAAAGTTTCTCCTCTTCAGGAAGTCTTCCCTGATGAAGATACCCCACCACCACCCCCAGCCCCAGAACTGCTTTAGCAATTAGCCTGTAGTATCCCATTTAACACTTCAGTGCACCTGGGGTACCCATTTTTTTGCAGGGACGGCCTTTCATCTGGCAAAGCCAAGGTACTCTGAGTCCACATGTACTCAAAGCTACAGCTCATAGGTACCCACCAAGATGTTTACTTTTACTAGTCAGAAAGAAGACACAATGAATTGAAAACTAAAGCATTTAAAATAATATCAAAGTAAGAAAATTAACAATAGAGCGTTTTTTCCCATCAACCTGGGGTACTCTCCCACAGTATATCATCGTCAGCGCTGTAAGTGAATACTCCTAGGGCACCAACAGGGACACGCGGCTGCGATTCATGCATGAAGGGGCACACGTATGGGAAGCCTGTGGCCAAAGCACATGATTGAAGGGACCCAGATGAGAGACAGCTGTAAATGGGGCACACAAATGGAAGGAGGGTTTTTACCTTCTTGCTACAAGGCCAGCAACATGCCTCTACTCCTTCTGGGCATGTTCCCAGTTGTTCTCTCATGGTATACGGTCTCTGTAGGGTGGGCAGTCTCTGCCAGGCATTACTCCACTGGTCACAGCTAGTATGGATGAACAGGACACACGGTTGTAGGTTTTTTCTTGTTTTTTTTTTCTATTTCCAGCTTCTGACCTCATCTGGAGTCCTCAGCTGTGATGATGCCTCTTCCTCACAAGAAGAGTGGGTGTTCCCATCTCACTTTTAGCTTAGAATCCTGAGGTTTACGTTTCAGTTTCATTTTGTTTTTAACAATAGATGCAAACTTATTTGTTACATGGGTCTCCTACTTCCCCCCAATTGGGAGAGAGAGGAAATAAATGCCTGTTAATTTTTTAAAAATAATTAAAAAAAAAAATAAATACAGGTCCTTAACCTAGTCAGTACTTGGCCTAGGAAGAAACCTTTGATTTTTCTCCCTGAGCAGAGGAATCCATCAGTTTTCAGAGACTTAGCTGTATGTATCTTTTTCTCCAGAGGGAGAGTATTTGCCTCCAGGGTCCAAGCTCTTTTAGAACATGGAATAGCTAGCCTGCTAAGTAGAGCCCATGGGCATTTAATATCTTTAAAACCGTTGTGTCTGGGGCTGAATTGCAGGCAGTTGTCCCAGACAACTATTTGACTTGGTGATAGAAATTCTTTGTAACTCCCCACTTAATCTCTTATGGGTATCCTGTGCCCTCAAATCCTATCCCAGAGAGGGTCTGTCAAAGAATTCTGTCAAGAAGCGTGTGGCTTTCTGGCACCGTAGCTCCAGCATCCATCCCCTGGGTATGAATAAGTATACAGAACTATGGGAAGAGGCCATGCTGACTCCTAAAAGTACATCTCTCAGACTGACCAGGTTATGCTCAAAGGAAGGACTGATAACACTGAGAAAGAGTGCTGGACTGGGAGTGAGAAGACCTGGGATCAAATTCTATAGCAGCTGGGTTGCTCAGTGGTTAGAGCGCCAAGCTTGGAGTCAAGAAGACCTGAGTTCAAATCCTGCCTCAGATACTACCTGTGTGACCTAGGGCAAATCACTTAGCCTCTATTTGCCTCAGTTTCCTCATTGGTAAAATGAACATAATAATAGCACTTATCTCCCGGAATTGTGTGAGGATCAAATGGGATGGCAACTGTAAAGTCTCCACCCTATGATAGGCACTATGTAAATGTCAGCTGTGATCTCTCGTCGCTCACTCACTTGGTCATGTCCGACTCTACGGGATCCCACGGACATCATCTGCGTGGTTTTCTTGGCAAAGATGCTGGAGTGGTTTGCTATTTCCTTCTCTGGTGCGTCCCCATGTTGATCTCAGGGAAGTCATTTACCTTCTCTGGGCTTCTGTTTCTTCGTCTGTAAAAGTAAGGCTTCAGAGAAGATGTCTACAATTTCTTCTGGTCCTAATCCCGTTATCTACCTGGTCCTAGAATCTCTGCTATAGGGCATTTGCCCAAAAGCCTGGGGAGAGGTGGAATGGTCTGAGCCTGCGCAGAGGCAGGAAAGGGAAGAGCAGAGGTCTGAGCCCCAAGAAATTTTGCCTGGTGCCCTAGCAACCTGGGGATTCGCAAGGCCTGTTGGGTGGAGGTTGTCCAACTCTTCATAGTTAGCATTGCTCTGTGGGTAGAAAGGTCCCTTTCCAGATCACTCTAGCCTGGCTGTCTTACAGGCACCAGGGGTGGCCTGGCTCCCAGCCTGGGCATCATAGCTGAGGGAACCCAAGAGGGCTTGGTAGAGCCACTAACGATTGTGAGTTTGAGGGGTGGAGGCCTCACATGCTCAGAGCCAGGAGGTCACGTAAAACCCACAGCTGCTGCTTTGCATGTTCCCTGATTAGATCCAGGCATGTGGCGTATGAGGGAGGGTTGTAAAGTCAGCTTTTATTGAGGCTAAATAAAACGGCTAACAAAATCCTTTTATTAGGAGGAAACACCAGTTTCCTCATGACATTTCAGAGCCTTTCAAAGCTTCCATTTCTTTTTGAGCAGCTCACATATTTAGGATAATAGCTCACTTCCTCACAGAGTTGTTGGAGGTATTAAATGATATAGAAAGAAAGCATTGTGTAACTATAAAGCGGTATAATAAACATAGCCTGTCCTTATTATTATTATTGGCAATAATATGATGATATGGAGTGTACCAGAAAGGAATTTGGGTCATTTAAAATATCACTACCCAGTTAATACTCTAAAATTGAAATAGGGCTGTATTGAATCACAGAGTTTAAGCAATTTATTTAAAATCACATGGGGAGCAAAGGTAAAGGCCAGAAGGCCAGAATAAGAACTCAGATCTCTTGACTTGCCATGTTATAGAGAGAACTCTTTAAAAAAAATTTTAATTAATAAGCATTTAAAAAAATTAATCTATCCCTTCCATTACCTCCTATCTCTAGAGAGATAGGGGTTGAGGGGTGTGTGTGTGTGTGTGTGTGTGTGTGTGCATGTGTAGAGAGAGACAGAGAGAGAAAGAGTTAGAGAGAGAGAGGGAGAAGGAGAGAGAGGGGGGTAAGGAAGAGAGACACACAGAAAGACAGAGACAGGGAGAAAGGAGGTGACAGGGGAGAGAGAGGGAAAGAAAGAAAGGGAGAAAGGAAAGGAGGGAGGTGGGGAGAGAGGAAAAGGGGAGTGAGGGAGACAGAGACAGAAAGAGAGAGAGAGAAAGGGGCAAGGGAAAGAGAGGGAAAGGGAAGGAGGGGGTGAAGGAGAGAGGGAGGGAGAGAGGAGACAGACAGAGAGGCAAAGAGGGGATGAGGGAAAGAGAGAGTGAAGGAAGGAGGGATGGAAGGAGGTAGGAAAGGAGGGAGAGAGAGAGATGAGGGGAATCAGGGAGACAGTGACAGAGACAGAAAGAAGGAGAGAGAGGGGGTGAGGAAGGAGAGAGGGAGGGAGAGAGAGAGAGAAATGGGAGGGGAAAGAGAGAGTGTGGTGAGAGAGACCCATAGAAAGAGGGAGAAAGAGAGAAGTGAGGGAGGGACAGAGAAAAGGAGGGGAAGAGAGAAAGAGGGAGGGAGAGGAAGGAGTGAGGGGAGCAGAGGGGATGACAGACAGAGACAGAGAGAAAGAGGGAGAGAGTTGTTTCTCAAAATTGTTTCTCTCTAGTAGTAAATGCTTTCCTTTTTCTGTTTGCTTTGCTCTATAATAGTTTATAAAGGTCTTCCCACTTTCCTCTGAAATTGTCCATCTCACCATGTCTAATTCTTTTCCAAAAATACATTTGATGCTGTTTTTTGTCTTTCCGTTGCTATAATTTCTCATTCCCGCCCCTCTCCAGACTAACCCCTTCCTTGTGACAAAGAAAAACAATTAAGCTAAAACACAGTAATATTCTGTTCCTCCAGTCCCCTTCCTCCATGCCATGAGGGTGAGGTATATTTCATTATCAGTTTGCTATCCCTTCACTGATTTTTTTTCAATTATTCCAAGGTCAGCTTCCTTTTTTTTTTAAGCAATCTTTTCACTTGTATTGCTATGGCATTAATATTGGTTTGGCTTATCTTGCTCTGCATCCGTTTATCCAAATTTTCCAATGTTTCTCTGATTTCCTCCTCATCCTCATTTCCTATTGCATGATAGAATTCCATTATACTCATATGCCTTGGGTTTTTTTTTCAGCCATTAACTAATTAATGAAACTAATTGTTTCTAGTTTTTATACCACCGAGTGCCACTATGAATATTTTTGCATACGCTTTTCTGCCATTCTCCAGCATTTTCTAATCCCACCTCTCACCTCCTTCTTTTTGGCTTTGGTTTGTGTGTGTGTGTGTGTGTGTGTGTGTGTGTGTGTGCTTTTCCCCCTGTTAGTGTTTCTTGAGGGCAGCTACCATCACTGCCTTTCTGCTTGCATTTGTATTCTGAGAGCTCTGTGCACTTAGAAAGCCAAGAATAAATGCTTCTTGACTCGAGTTGACCTTTCCTTTGGTCTTTAACTTTCTTGGGCCATACCTGCCAGGTAGTAGGATTGCTGGGTCAAAGTGACAAAAAATAGGATCACAATTGTCAAGGCAGCAACTTAGTTACATTTCTCGTGTAATTCCAAATTGATATGTCCACCATGATGCATCGGAGTACCTTTCTCCCCATTGACTGTTCTCATATTTTATCATCTTTGCTAATCTGAGAGCACGAGGTTAAACCTAAGAATTGTTTAAATTTTCATTTCTTATATTATTAGTGATTTGGACACACTGTCATGTCACTTAGAGATTGCAATTCTTTCGCCAATTGTTCATATCCTTTGATGACTACACAGCTTGGCCTCACTTAACATCCAATTCGTACTCAAGTCAAGACATCACCCTTGTGATGTCATTGGTCTTCTCTGAGAACAAAGGATGAATGACAACAATATTCTTTGACCTCTCATCAATTGGAAATGGCTCTCAGGAATGTTTTTTCCAAGTATAAACTATTTGGGTGCCTACCAGATCTGAAGTTCTGAGATTCCAACCTCATGGTTTATGTTTCAAGTTCAAGACAAACATTAGTGACTAGATAAAGGGAAATCTCTCGTTTGGGGTCTGAGGCTGAGTGGGAAAAAGAAGCTAAGTCTGTAGGGACTGGTTTGGGGAGGACTAGGGACCTGCAGGTAAAAGTTCTCAGGAAGCTGTTTGTTGCCTCTTAGGGAACATGTGGGCAAAAAACTGGCACCTATGAATCTACAGCACCCAGAAGAAATAAGTTCAATTCTGGGTCCCTTTGAGCTACTGTTGCAATTCCTCTTTCTCTTTGTCTTTTTTTCCTAATCTAACTGATCTTGCTCTTCCAAAGTCTCATCAACCCTCAGGATTTGCTTCCCGCTCTTACTCTATGCCAAATGTCACTGCTACTGCTCCTTGGGTCCCAAGCCAACCACCATTTTCTTTTTTAGCAAGTTTAATTATAAGGAGAAGTATTTTGGTGAAGTGGATAGAGAGATGGCCCCAGAACCACAATGGCCTAAGTTCAAGTACTACTTCTGATATATGATGGCTGTGTTACCTTGGGCAACTCACTTTATTTCTCTTGTTTTTTGCAATGACGCTACCAGAATTTCAAAAAGTGGGAGGGGGGCAGAGGTTGTTAGGAATGGGTCAACAAGCATTTATTAAGCACTCATAATGTGCCAAGCTCTGTGTGTACAAACCACTAAGAATACCAAAAAAGCCACCCCCAAAAGTTTACCCTCAAGGAGGATACCTTCCAATAGGGGAGACAACATGTAAATAATCAGATACATTAACAATAGGTATACAATAGATAGAATATAATCTGAAAGGGGAAAGCATTAGTAGCTAAGGGGACAGGGAAAGGTCTCCTGTAGAAGGCAAGCTTTGAGCTGAGCCTTGAAAGAAGCCAGGAAAACTAAGAGGAAGAAGTGAGGAGGCAGAGCATTCCAGGCATTGTAGATAGCCAGGGCAAAGGTAAAGAGGTGGGAAATGTTTGGAGAACTGGTAAGTAGACCAGTACTGCTGGTTCATATAGTTTGTGGAAGAGAGTAAGGTGTGAGAAGACTTGAAATTTGGAAGGGTCAATTTAAATGCCAGAGGACTTAATATTTGATCCCAGATGCAATAAGGAACCACTAAAACTCTCTGAGCAGGGGAGGTGTTATGGTCAGATCTGCCCCTTTTTAAAAAATAAGTTTATTTATTTTTAATTTTCAACATTGACTTCCCTAAGTTTTAAAATTTTCCCCCTTCCTCCCCTCCCCCTCCCCAAGAAAGCATGCAATCCAATATAGGCTTTACATATACATTCCTATTAAACATATTTTCACATTAGTCATGTTGTATAGAAGAATTTGAATGAATGGGAGTAACCATGAGAAAGGAAAACATAAAACAAAACAAAAAAAGAAAATAGTCTGTTTCGATCTGTGTTCAGACTCCATATTTCTTTTTTTGGATGTGGATGGCATTTTCCATCATGAGTCCTTTGGAATCGTCTTAGATCCTTGCATTGCTGAGGAGATCCAAGTCTATCAAAGTCAGTCATCGTGCAATGTTGCTGCTATTGCGTACAAAGTTGTCCTGGTTCTGCTCACTTCACTCAGCATCAGTTCATGTAGGTCTTTACAGGTTTTTCAGATCTGCTCTTTAGGAAAATCATTTTGACACTGAGTGGAGGATGCACTTGTGTGGGGAGAGATTTGTGTCAAGGAGATTATTGCAATAGGCCAGGTAAGAGGTGATGAGGGTCTATACAGGGTGGTGGCTATGGGAGTAGAGAGAAGAGAAATAAATATTAGAACTATTGTGAAGATAGAAACCACAAGATTTGGCAATACATCGGATATGTAGGGCGAGTGTCACTGAAGAGTCAAAGATGACGCCAAAGTCATGAGTCTGGGTAACTGGGAAGGTGATGGTGACCTCAACAGTAAGGGCAAAGTTCAGAAGAAGAGATGATTTGGAGGCAAAGATAATGAATCCTCTTTTGGACATATTATATTTGAGACATCTACAGTATATCAAGTTTGAGATGTCTAAGAGGCAAATGATGAGGAGGAATTAGAATTCAAGATAGAGACTAGGGTTGACCATATAGATCTAAAAAACATCTACATAGAGATGCTAAATATACCTATGGAAGCTGGACAGGTCACTAAGAGAGGTTGTGTTGAGGAAGAAGAAAAGAGGGACCAGGACAGAGATTTAGAGGACGCTCACAGTTCATGGGCATTACCCGTCTGAAGATCAAGCAAAAAAGACTGAGAAGAAGTAATCCAATAGGTAGGAGAAAAACCAGGAGATAATGGCCTCATGAATATCTTGAGATAAGGGTATATCTAGAAGAGGGTGATTGACTGGGTCAAAGGCTCCAGAAACATTAAAGAAGAGGAAGATTGAGAAAAGGCCAGTTTCTAGACTATCTAGATCCTTTCGTCACCCTTTCAGTAGACAGTGGTCTCATCATATGGTGAGGGTGAGGAATGATAGGTAGATAGCCAGTGCTCTGTTACTAAGTATCCTTACTATTTCAGGAGACAACAAGGAAATTCTCTCTTGGGTGGACCTTGAGTAGACATGGCCAAGAGTCATACTAGATAAACAGGCATGGAGGGACTGCAGTCTGCATCTTTGAAAGAAAGAGCCACATCGATGAGATCATGGATCATAGATATGGAAATGTGCATATTTTGTTTAATAACACTGTGAGGTAGGATCTACGAGATTATTATTCTCATTGTATAGGTGAGGACACTCAGCCTGAGAGATGTTACTTCCCCATGGACACAAAGCTAGTGAATGTCAAGGGGAGGAACTGTCACAGTCTTAAAGTCCATTCTGCTTCTCACTTAGCCTAAACTACATTAGTTTAATTTAACATTAGCTTGGTTCCCAGCCCAGCAAGGGCGCCATCTTGATTGGAGAAGGAATCATCAACTGTGATTGGCTTCTCTTCTTTTTCCCAAAAAGCTTTCTGGGGCCTTTGGATCTCCTGTTCTCAGTTATCATATGACCTATTTAACTTGCTTCGCCATTGATGGTTTCATGGGTAGCACAGCATGGCCAGGAAAAAAAGATGTGCCCATTGGATATTATCCTACTAGGATAAATCCTCCAAGGCTAAATCCTACTAAAGCCCACAAAAAAACCATGATTTCCTCATAGGGTTCACCTAGACTTGACATCCGGACATCTAGAGAAATAGGAGAATTGGACTTGGGGAGAAGAGAAGACTTGAGAGGACATAGTCAACTGTCTTCAAGTATTTGAAAGGTTCACATTAGCAGATAGATAAAATGTGTTTTGTTTAACCCCAAGAGGCAGAATTAGAAGCAATGGATGGAAGTTACAAAGAGGCAGATCTATGTTTGATATTAAGAAGAATATCTTAACAATAATATTTGTAAAATACTTAGCACAGTGCCTGGCACCTGGTAGGTACTTAATAAATGCTTGTTCCCTTTTCCTTCCTAACAGCTACCCCAAAGTGAAATGGGCTGCTTTGGGAGGGTAATACTAGTAATAGTTAGCATTTATATAATGAAGTAAGGTTTGCAAACTGTTTTGCATATGTTCTCATTCAATCCTTACAACCACCCCCATAAGGAAAGTCATGTTACCATCCCTATTTTACAGATGAGGAAAATATCACTGATATAGGTTAAGTGACTTGCCTAGGATCACACAGTAATTTTCTGAGGCAGGTTTCAAACTCAGGTCTTTCTGCCTCCAACAGCAAAACTCTAGCTAAGTGATGGCTACTCCCTTTCTAGGGCATCTAGGTGGGACAGTAGATAGAGTGCCAGGCCTGGAGTCAGGAAGACTCATCAGTTTATTACGAGAATCTAATGAGATAATATTTGTAAAGCACTTTGCACAGTGTCTGGAATATAGTAGATTCTATAGAAATGTGAACTATTATAGGAAGCCTTTCCCAATGCTTCTTTTAAGAAAAATATTAGTTTATTTTAAACTTAAATACACAATAAGAAAAGAAAAATAAACATATTATAAACTTAAATAGAAAATAAGAAGAGTGCCTCTTAATTCTAGGGTCTTCCCTCTATTAATTATTTCATGTTTATCCTGTATATAACATGCTTTGTATGTATTTGTTTGCATGTTGTCTCCCTCATTAGACTGGAAGCTCCTTGAGGGCAAAGACTGTCTTTTGCCTCTTGGTGTATCTCTAGCACTTAGTACAATGTCTGGCACATAGTTTGTATTTAATGAATGTTAATTGATTGATTATCATGGTTGCTACTCATTGACACTTAGGTTTTTGTTTTATTTTTGGATGGAAGCTATGACTTCATTGGTAAAGGCAACTCCAAGTTAGCAACTTCAACTAACAAATGTAGGTCTGTACAAACTAGGCCTTCTAATACCAGGTCACCGGACCCAGACGGTTCTGGAGGAGAAAGTGAGGCTGGTGACCTTGCACCGCCCTCTCTCACTCAAATCAAAGTCAGGTGCAAGTCACGTCATCATTTCCCTGATGTCACGATCCTCTTCGAGAATGAAGGACAAACACAACCTGCCCAAGGCACTGAGAGGTCAAGTGATTTCTCCAGTCATACAGCCTGTACATGCCAGAGGCAAGTCTGAATCCAGGCCTCCCGGATTCCGGGCCGAGCTCTCCTTCCACCAGTCATACTACCTTCTCCATGTTTACTATAGTTATGTCCCTATTTGTCACTTGTAGGCTGTGGGCTCCATAAGAGAACTATCTTATGGAA
Organism: Trichosurus vulpecula; assembly: GCF_011100635.1. Lineage (NCBI taxonomy): Eukaryota > Metazoa > Chordata > Mammalia > Diprotodontia > Phalangeridae > Trichosurus > Trichosurus vulpecula. The sequence goes on from NC_050573.1 coordinate 532,776,754, forward strand.
ATTTTGGATTCCTCCCAGTACCTGGCAGAGTGCTCATTACACAGTCAGTGCTTGATAGACATTTTTTGTTCTTGTTCAGTCATTTCAGTTGTGTCCGACTCTTTGTGACCCCACTTGGGATTTTCTTGCAAAGAAAGTGGGGTGTTTTGCCACTTCCTTTTCCAGCTCATTTTACAGATGAGGAAACTGAGGCAAACAGGGTTAAATGACTTGCCCAGGGTCGCACAGCTAGTAAGTGATTGGATTGAAATGGAAATGGAACGATGAAAGGATACCGGACACGGAAGACATGCTTTCGGAAGCTACAAAAAGCTAATCATTATGAGTTAAGGGGTGGGTAGAGGGGACCCTCCAGGAGGGCAGAGATAATCACTATGGTTTGGGCTGCACTGTTTGGGTTCTATTTGGAATATCTTCAAATTCCAACTGAGTCCTTCAAGAGGAGAAAACAAGAATTCCATTCAAGGTTGAACAGTGCTGAACTCTGGCTGGTCAGAGAGGGCTTCATAGAGGAGGAGGTGGGCCTTCATCTGAACCTCAAAGGAAGTTTTGAAGGCATACAGAGGGGCCTTCCAGGGGCAGGACAGATAACAGCTGGAGCCTCAAAGTATAGAAGGGTCAATTTATATCACCCTATCAATGGATGTGGAATGGGGCACCTAGGTGGTAAGAGTCAGGAAGACCTGAGTTCAAATCTGACCTCAGACACTAGCTGTGTGACTGTGGGCAAGTCACTTCACCCTGTTTGCCTCAGTTTCCTCATCTGTAAAATGAGCTGGAGAAGGAAATGGCAAACCACTCCAGTATCTCTGCCAAGAAAAGCCCAAATGGGGTCACAAAACATCAGATATGACATAAACAACAACAAAGAGCGGGCTTTGCAGTCAGGAAACCTGGGGTTCAAGTCTGCCTGGGACCAATACTAGCTGGATGACAGGGCCTGTTGTCTGAAGTTCTCCTCCGATCTTGGCAGCTCCCTGCCTCCCCAGCCCCAGTGGTCCAGGCTAGAGGGTAGTCTGAATTTTCTAGCAGCCCCTCTTCTGCTCGCCAACCTTTGGTTTCTCTCTTCCCCTTGTGCTGGCCGGTGCAGACTGTTTAAATTGGAAATTATTTGTATTACTGTCTGTAAATAATAAATGAAGGAGTGAAGTGGAGTTTGGTAGCCTTTCCATAAACTCCTCCTCACTTTAATTAGTGCGAAACAGCCTGGTGAGAATGCGAGGTGCCTTGATGCTGGTAATTAAAATTGAAACCACTGCAAAGCTGCTCTATTTTTTATCGAAGCTGCTGTTAGGAGCCGAGAGCCCGCAGACGGCTCTGCAGTGAAGAGTGATAATGAAGGTGTGAATTCCCTGGGGGGAGGGGCAGCTGCAGCGATGGCTGAACTTACAACAGATGAAAATGCAGGAGCAATTAGAGGTGGCTGTGTACAGGCTGGGCATAGGAGATTAGTTGGCATCTTGGGAACAAGGCAGGGAGGGACAAGGAAGGATGTTGGGGCGGGGGGCGTTGGGGAGAGATGGTTGTTGGTTGGTTTTGTTTTTCCCCTAATAAAAAGAAAAACTGTCAGGTTGGCAATTTTAGCATTTTTCTTTTAAAAGGGAGGAGTCTATTCTTTAGCTTTCTAGAACTCATGGAATTGTAGATGTCAGAACTGCAAGATTGGAAGCCTCCTGAGGACAGGGAATCTTTAACTCTTGTCTCATATCCCTAGCACCTCAGCAGAGTGCCTAGTATAAAGCAGGTGCTTAGTTCGAGCTTGCTTGGTTGATTGATCTTAAAGATTTGTCTAGTCCCACTCCTTTGTACAAGTGGGGAAACTGAGGCCCAGAGAAAAATGACTTACCCAAGTTCACACAGCTACAGCTAGGAGCCAGAAGTAGAAATTCAGGTGACCTCAATTCTTGATCCAGTCTTTCTGCTGTACTATGCCGCATCCCTTGATGGTTTCTCAAGATCAATACACATTTGCAGATGTTCCAGCCTCCTAAACTCCCCAACTAGAGGGTAAGCTGCTTAAGGGCAGAGACTGTGTCTCATATTTTATCTGTTTCTCTCTGCCCCTTTCCAGCACTCAGTACAAGAATCAACATTGGATTTGAGGAATTGGGATGAATTAAATTATAACGACAATAATAACTGACATTTATATAGTGCTGTGTAAGTACTTACATTTATTATCTCATTCGAGCCTTGCAGAAACCCTGTGAAGTAGATATTACAACTGTTCTGGGCCAGGCCTAACTCAGGCTGGTCTGCTGGTTCAGGCTTGAGATTAAAATGAAATAGGACTGTTGGTGCCAGGAGAGAAACAGAATTTGGACCAACTAAAGTTTATTGAGTTCATCTGCAGGGGAGTCTCACCTGAAAAGAGAAAGGCTCTGCAAATGAACAGGACACAAGTTTTATGGAAGTCTTATGGAGAATTTGAGTAAGGGGGACTGGCAAAAGCTGATTTGTGAAGGTCCCTATTCCTGGCACTCTAGACTCATCTAGCATAATAACCCTTTAACCCAGATTCACGGAATGGGGGAGGGGGGTCTAGGTTGTACCTTAGAATGGGTTGCACAAAAGGAGACAGTGGCACATCCTATTTTGGGTTACTTGCATTTCAAGCACCAATGGGAGGGTACAGACATATATGGGGGAACAAAATAAAGTGATTCTCAAATGGAGTAGCCCTGGATCCACAGCTCTCGTAGATTAAATCACGTTTAATAAAAGGAAGTTCACTCAAAAATGGAAAGGATAGTCAGTAAATACATAGCACTACTTCTGGTGGGCACAGCTTCTCTCACCTTGGATTTGCCAACATGGCGCACTCAGGCAGAACAGAAGTCCATCAAGCCTAGAAAGCCCCAACTACTGGTGTTTATGCCTTAGGTAACTAGGAACACCAACAGCTACGTCCTTAGTTCCCTGGACTGACTTTTAGAGGAAAATTAGTCTAAGAAGCTGTGATCTTCTAGTCACCGCTATGAGTTTCAAACAGATTAAGAGGAGATGGTCCTTCTGCCACACCCTCTATGGTGTGCTGGGGTGAAATGTCTGGAAGTTCTCCCCCAACTGTAACTGTGCTACCTCCTAACTTTAATTATGCTACGGTGTCCTCTTAGGCCATGTGTTGTGAATTTCTAGTTTCCTGACAAGGACTACTGTCATGGATCCCAACCATATTAGTAGCAGATGTTGGTGTTGATATCTTGACGTGTGCATGAATTGGGTTTAAGTGAGGCAGATCTTCACAAAATCTTCAGCCTCACTCTCTCTTCCAGAGTCATCCAGGTCCAGACAAAAAGACAAAACTCAGAATGACTGGCGATGGCCCAGGATGTAGCGGATGACCTTGGCATCTTTGATGTCTGACCAAGCTCTGAGTGTTCCACAGTGTCTGCTTTAACCACCTTCAGAGCCAATGGAACGAGTTGTTCTCATCCACCCATTCCACCTGAAGAAGTCTTCACATGCTTGGGGCAGACATCTCCCTAACTCACCCATGGGTTTGAGGCCTCTCCATTATCCTCAATCTGCCAAAAGAGTTTACTGGAGTATGGCCACTGCACATGCTACAGCTTCTTGGAGCCACAGGTGAGAGTTGGGTGCCAGGTAGATACCAAAGGTGTATAAACAGCCTTGAAAAGGGCTCAGCAAGCCCTCACACCACAGATGCTAGTCTTCCCTGCGTACCCCATATAATCATACAAAGTAGATACTGCTCCTATCACATCCCACCCCTTGGTGGCAAGGTCCTAAAGGTCTTCTAAGGGACCTTCAACTACTTAAATGGCCCTAGAAACATTAATCCCTAGTTCTGAACAATTCTTACCTCAAAAGCCTAGAGTGGGTAGCATTGGAAGAGGAGATACCAAAAAAAAGACAAAATGAATGCCAGAAGGAACCTAGACCAGAAGTCTCAGGCTTTGCTTCCTCCTTTATAAACATCAAGTCCCAGATTGTAATGATCAGGTCCATGTTGAGAAGGGTAAGGGAGTCTAGTTGATCTCCTGCTGTAAACTAGTAGCAATGAGCTGGAACTACACCAGGAACATCAGAGTCATAGTGCAGGTAACACTTCTAGCACAGTCAATTGATCCTAATCATGTGTCAGCATCATCTGTAGTAAGGTAATTAAGAGACCATATCCTTCTTGCATGCAGCCCATCCTAGGGCCTATGTTAATACCAAGACTTAGCCTTTTATACCACCCATTCAGCTTTCCCTGGCCTAATAGCCTTCTCTCTGGTAGCACCAGTGGGTATGGGAGGGGGGAATGATACCAAATCTTTGATCCTTTAAAGGTCTGTACCATGGGACTTCCTCCTTATTCTATAGGGCTAGGTAAGGACTCTCCCTTACTTTCTATCAGAGACTCAGGATCACCACCAAGTTGGCTAATGGATCCCCTTCCTTCCTGGTGAATTCGGAATGTGATAGGGGATCAGAATACTCAGCTGGAGAATGTAGATTCCCTAAAACCTAAATGGCCCAATAAATCTCTGTGCCTACTGTGAGCATCAGCAGCTTGCTCTGAACAGTATCTGGAATCATATGGGTTCTTTCCATCCATTGTATTCCCCAAAATGTAACTGAGACTGGACCCTGGATTTTCTTAGGGCTAATCTTCTGCCCCTCATCCTTCATACGGGGCATGCAATGGCCTTGTCTGACGTAAAACATAACCCCGTTAGCTCCATGTTGGAATGAAATGAGACGCTCATAGGTTAATCAATAGTTAACAAAAGGAGGTTTATTTAGGCATGAGATAGAAAGGATTTTCAACAAGGACACTCCAAAACTTAGCTTGGGTAGACACATCCCTGACTCCATATGGAAATGTGTCTAAGAAGCAGAGCTGGGGTTGGTGATTCACAGTGTCTGGAGACATCTGCCAAGTCTTAAGATCTTTAACTGTACCTGGTTGAGCCTTATGATGCCTAGTCAGAACCTACCAGGAAGCTGAGCCTTAGCGCATTGGGCCAATCAAGTCCCAGGGAGAGCTTTGTTGCCATTCAGGGGAAAAATCTTTTCAGGAAAAAGCAGGAAAGGAGAACGCTGGTGGATACTGGTCCTATCATAAAGCCCTCATCCAGTCTGGTTAGCATTAAGTCATCAATATTATGGTAGACATCAGCGCTGAGAGGATTCTCCCCCATATCCCTCTCCCTTGGGATCCTTTTCAGGTGTTTTCCCACCTGACTGTGACAGTATGGGGGCAAGATCAAATGGCCTTGGAGAAATACATTAAAGAGAGCAAACTCCTCTTGACTAGTCTCAGCCACAGAAATAGATAAAAAGGCATTAGGAAGGGCAGCGACCCAATAGCATTTCCTCAGGGCCAGGCTATCTACTCCACCACATTGACAAGGTTGAGAATCACCACAGTGATCTATGTAACAATTCTGTTGAGTGTTCTATAATCCACTGTAAGCTGTCCGGTGCCATCTGCCTTCCCCCCACCTCCCCATCCACTGATGTAGCAAAGTATGCTGGCCTCCTTCATCCCCATCAACAGGGAAGAAATAGTTTTCATCCCTCCTAGGACACAGTTTTCTTTTGTGTTAACTGCATAGGGTGGTGCGGCTATTCTTAGGGTTTCCATTTGGCCACACCCACAATAATCAGCAGAGAGGTTGCCCATAAGTACCCACAGAGATACTGATTTGCAAGAGTTCATGACGTCAAATCCTGTAACATACTCATTCCGATTGACTACCCAGAGCGTGACCCATGCAGAGGTTTTCCATTGGAATGATAATCACATCTACTTTACGCAGTTGTAATTGTCAAATGATATGATATATATGAAGCATTTTGTAAACCTTAAAACACTATAGAAATATTATCATCATATTGATGACGCTGCACTTTCCCTCAGCAGTCTGTCCACTGAAACTCCTCATGAAAACTGAGGTATCTCAAAGGATCCACGGGGGCTCCCCTGGTATGATGGTAACTTGGCTACTGGTTATTATCATCAGCTCCAATCAACTTTGGTCAATGGAATTGTATATATTATATATTATTGTGTATATTGTTCTACTGGATCTTTGTACTTCGATTTGTAGCAGTTCCTTTAAAACTTCCCACTCTTTTCCGAATTCTTTATATTCACTGGTTTTACATTACGGTAACATCCTATTCCTTTCATCTATCGTGATTTGTCTAATCCAGCTGATGTTGTTGTGTTTGTCCTTTGTTTTCAAAGAGGACCGTGAAATCAGGGAGATGATGATATGACGTGCAGTTGACTTTGATTTGAGGGAGGGAGGGCTGTGCAAGGTGACCAGCCTCACTTTCTCTTCCAGAGTCATCTGAGTCCAGTGGCCAAATATTCATCAGGATGACTGGAGATAATCCAGGATGCAATGGGAGACCCTGGCCCTTTTAAGCTAAGGCCTTTTCAGGTTCTCACTTAGAGTGAGGTAATGCCCCTTCAGCAAATAGGCCTCTTAAAGAAATGAGTCAAGGGATGGCCCCTTTAACTAAAAAAAAATCAACCTGGGAGGGGAAGATTCTCAGGGTTGCTGGTCAAAACAGAAAGTTACTATTGACATTCACTCTGAGCCAGGAGGGCCCAAAATGTAGTCATTAAGTGGTACTTGGGCAGGAACCTGTTGTGATCCAATCTGTGAGCTCTAGAGGGAAATGGGTTTGGTCTTTGAGAAAAGAGAAAGCGATAAAGAAAGGAAGAAAGGAAGGAAGGAAGGAAGGAAGGAAGGAAGGAAGGAAGGAAGGAAGGAAGGAAGGAAAGAAGGAAGGAAGGAAGGAAGGAAGGAAGGAAGGAAGGAAGGAAGGAAGGAAGGAAGGAAGGAAGGAAGGAAGGAAGGAAGGAAGGAAGGAATCTAGTCAGTAAACTCCAAGTTAATTGGGCAGCTTCTGGCCATCAAAATTTACCTTCCTTTGGAGAGGAAAGGGAGAAAGAGAAGGATAGGAGAGAGACAGAGGGTGAGCTGAGCTACCCAACTGGCTGGGTCCATTCAGGCAGCTTGGCCAACTAATCCAGTAGTCAGCGAACTATGACCTATGAGCCAAATCCAGCCTACTGCATTCTTTTGTAAGGCCTGGGACCTACATGTACTTTTTGCATTTTAAAATAAAGTTAATTGTGTTTTAAAATGTAAAAAAAAAATTCTAGCTGTACAAGAACTGGAGGTGGGCCCTCAGGTCTCAGTCTGCTGATCCCTGGTCTAGTTATTTCCCAATTGATGGACATCAACTTTGTTTCAAGGGATTTCCTAACATAAAAAGTGTTGCTATGAATGTTTTGCTATAAATAGGACACCAAACATAGGAATGCTCTTTTCTTTGGCCTCTTTCAGGTATATACCCAGCAGTGGGATTTCTAGGGTAAAAATTATAGAAATTTTAGGCAGTCATCTGAGGTTATCTAGCCCAACCTCCTTATTTTATGGGTATTAGAAAACGAAGAGAAAAGGAAGCAATTTGCCCAAAATAACATAACTAGTTAGCGGCAGAACCAGAAATAGAATCTGAATCTTCTTACTCCGGATCTAACATTCCCCCGCCCCCTACCATATTATATTTAATTTGTGCTTTCTGAGGTGATGGTGATAATGTCAACCATGACCATGACTTGGGCAGGGAGATGAGTTAGGAGATCATGAAAACTCAAGCCACTTACCCTTGAACACCTACTCATTGCTGGTCATCTTTAAGAGTCAACGAACTCTTCCTCTATGTATAAGCCTCACAAGTGTGTGGTGAATCAAGAAGGGGGTGTGTTACAGTGCAAAGAGCATTGGACTTGGAGTCAAGAGACCCGAGTTCAAATCCTTACTCTGACACTATGTAAGTTTCTTTATTTTTTATTTTTAGTTTACAACACTCAGTTCCACAAGTTTTTGAGTTCCAAATTTTGTCCACCTCACTCTCCTCCCCCCACCCAAGACAGCATGTAATCCGATTTAGGTCCTACATATACCTTCACATTAAACTTATTTACACAATAGTCAGTAATAAAGAAGAATTATAACCAATGGAATGAATCATGTGAAAGAAGAAACAAAACCAAAAAAGAAGGAAAAAAAGAGAACAAATAGTTTGCCTCAATCTTCATTCAGAGACTGTAATTCTTTCTCTGGATGTGAATTGCTTTTTCCATCATGAGTCTTTTGGAGCTGTCTCTGAACCTTGTATTGCTGAGAAGAGAGCCAAGTCTATCAAAGTTAGTCCTCACATATACCATGGGTCTGTAATCATGTATAATGTTCTCCTGGTTCTGCTCCCCTCACTCAACATCAGTTCATATAAATCTTTCCAGGTTTTTCTGAAGTCTGCCTATTCCTCATGTCTTAAAGCACAATAGTGTTCCATTACATTCACATACACAACTTGTTTCACCATTCCCCAATTGATGGGCATCCTCTTGATTTCCAATTCTTTGCCACCACACTATGTACGTTTCTAGTGGAGAACCCTATAATTCTGACCAGCCCATAAAATCCCCTCTATCATTAAAGCAATTCCCTGCCCCTCTTTTCATAAGGTTTTGTAGCAACAATTCAGCTAGCAGCTGTCGTTGCTGTGTAAGACCTAATAAGACCAGCAACAAGAGCTGCCAGCACAGGTTCTTTGGATCTTCTTTACTAGAGAAAGTAACTTTAAGGGGTTAACAATCTCACTTTAATCGAACATACACACACACACACACACACACACACACACACACACACACATATCACTTACTTCAGGAGGAAAAGCCACAACCTGGACTTCAGAGCAAATACAAACAGAAATTACAAACATCAACAGACAGACCTTGTCTGATTCAAATCACAATTCACAGTTACCAGGGAAGCATAGACATCTGGGTTTATAAGCTGGGGACTCTTAACAATGGCTGCCCAGAGTCTCTTCAAGTTATAAGACTCTCTTCCAGTGAGTGAGAAACCCAAAGGAAAAACACCAACCTCTGAGTTTATATACCCTGTTCAGGGTCAAAGGGTGCCACAACATGCAACTCAAACCCACGTGACCTAAAAGCTTCTGGCATCACAAACATGTAACTCAAACGCATGTAAACTAGGCTTTCCCTTGAGGTAAGGTAGTCATCAAAGGACTCCTGATTTAATCAAAGAAACAAAGGCCAGACTCATCAAGGGCACTTGATTAAGTGCTCCGAAAGAGAAAACAGTAAAAAAGTCCCACCTTAATTACTGATACAGGTTTAAATCCTACAATCCTGTGAGCTTTCAGGTTACATGTTGTCCCTTTGTGAGACTGGTTCATATTAAAAGCTGACCTTGCTAGTCATTTTAACCTGGACTACTCTTTAAGGATCAGTGAATCAATCAATGGACATTTACTAAGTGCCAGATAACTAGAGGATACTCGAATAAAAGGGAAACAGTCTCTGCCCTAGAGAAGCTTAAATTCTGTGTGTCAGGAAGGTTCGTCTTCCTGAGTTCAGATCTGGCCTTGGACCAAGCTAGAATGGGGCAGCCAGGTGGCTCTGTGAATAGAGTGTTGGGCCTGGAGTCAGGAAGACATGAGATCAAATCTGGCCTCCAATGTTTACTATAAGGAACCATAGCAGACCATAGCAGAATACTGACCCTGACTGGGGAAAGGCATGTGTGGACAGTAGCATGGCCCTGGGTGAGTCACTTAACCCTATTTGCCTCAGTTTCCTGGAGAAGAAAAAGGCAAACCACTCCAGTATCTCTGCCAAGAAAACCCCAAATGGTGTCACAAAGAGTCGAACATAACAGAATAACAAAAACAAAATACAAAGTTATTTGGGTAGATGATTGGTATGATTCTCTCTTTATCAACACAGATCTCAATTCCTCTTTCCTTCAGTAGGTGGTTTTCATGAGTTGCTGAAGACAAAACTCAACATCTTGCCACAAAGCTAGTGATAAGCCTCTCCAACCTTCCCTAGGCTGGCCCTCAGATGACAGTCATGCATTTCATCACCATATTTTACTACAAGCCATTCTAGCTTGTTTTTTGCTTTCTTTTTTTCCAACTCTTCATGACTCCATTTGGGATTTTCTTGGCAGAGATACTAGAATAGTTTGTTATTTCCTTCTCCAGCTCATTTTACAATGAGGAAATAGAGACAAACAGGGCTAAGTGACTTGCCCAGGGTCACACAGCTAGTAAGCATCTGAGGTTGGCTTTGAACTTGGTGTCTTCCCAACTGCAGACTCTATCCACTGGGCCACCTAGCTGCGCCATTTTAGCTTGGTAGGACCTGCTAAAGGTCTGTCTGCTCGCACAGCTTCCCAGAGCTCAGGGTCACCTCCATGTTACAAGGAAGCAGTCATTCATAGGATTCTGGCGTCATTGATGCAGAAGGGACTTCAGAGGTCAATCAGTCCAGCCTTCTCGTTTTATAGATGAGAACACTGAGGTCCAGGAAATTTAAGTTATTTGCCCAAGGTCACACAAGTTATAAGCATTAGAGACAGGATTTGAACCCAGATTTGACTCTAGAACCAATGGAGAAGCTTTCACTAACTTGGAGAAAAAGGTTAGGGTTTGGTGGGGGGTGGGGGTAGGATCACTGCAATACAGCCCACTCCCATACTTCTCTAAAGGATGGACCTTCCTTCTTTTTCCACGGAGAGAAAAATCCTTCAGAAAGGATACCTGACTTTGATACGCTACTAATTTAATGTTTATCCAATAACAAAGGCTTTGCAAACCCCCTTACCTTTCCAGGAGCCTCAGGTAACACTGTCGACTCATAATTGCTCTGATCCCTTTATCCTATGGCTTAATAAATAATTTACCTGAATTATTAAAATGAAAATTTCAACATTATTAAAAATTAACCAACTTAAATGAGCCAGTGGTAAATAGCTGGGGTGGTTCTTCCTGAGGAAAAGCTGGCCAGAGACAGTAAGGTAAATAACCCAAAATGATTTCAGTGCATTTGACATCAGATGCTGCATACATAACCACCTACCTACAGGGGTTGAGAGGAAGACCTCCAAAGGAGAGAAGGAAAAGGAGGGATGGACAGAACTGGGGAGAGCCAGAAGGTTAAATAACTCTGAGGAAGGTCTCTACACAGGGGCAGCTACTGCAAGGAACCATGGCAGAGTCCCTTCCTCCCAAAAGAATACTGGCCCTGACTCAGGAAAGGCATGTGTGGACAGTAGTAGTATCTGGAGGAGAACCCAAGGACACAAAGCATGATGGGAACTGGATGGGAGGTATTGAGCAAAGGAGTTTTAATGGTTTTGTACTGAAAGTTCCTGAAACAAGACTCTATCATTTTCCACACATAGGCTGATCAAATTGGGGAGTGATTGACTTGGAAAGGAAATCTACTTTTTTTTTAAGCTAACGTCTTTAAACCTTTACAACTAAACAGTAAGATATTTTAAATAAAAATACCAAAAACGTGAAAATACTGTCTATGAATGTGGTACGAGAAATAGATTTTTGTCAGTTGCATGCCAGTATGACTGAGCTGTAGACCCAGAGATGTCTCTCTTTCTGCCCCTCAGAAGCTCACCCCCTAGTAGAGCCAAGATTCAGGGTTTGCTAAAGCCAGCTCATACCAGCCAGTTGTTAAATTTTCAGTGTGAGCATTTACACTTTGGAAACAGGCAAAGTACAAATCAGGGCTTGATTTATTGGTTTGTTGGCTGTTTGTACTTAAGAAAGTGATAGAGAAAATATTAATAACGCAGATGAAACTTAAAAATGTGTCCTGCATACATGTCTTTTTTTTTTCTTTCCAGAAAGCCAGTTGTTAAACATTTACCAGCCCACCACTGGCAAGAGATACCAGCATTTCTATTTCTCACCCCTCCTCACTTAATAGTATTTTATTTTTTCCACTTACATCTAAAAATAGTTTTTAACATTCATTTTTATAAGATTTTGAGTTCCAAATTTTTTCTCCCTCCTCCCTCCCCAAGACAGCAAGCAATCTGATATAGGCCGCGCCGCGCCACGCCATGCCACACCATACCATACTATATACAGGCTATACTACATATATTAAACATATTTCCACATTAGTCGTATTGTGAAAGAAGAATCAGAACAAAAGGGAAAAACCACAAGAAAGAAAAAAAAATGAGAGAAAATAGTTTGCTTCAATCAGCATTCGGACTCCACAGTTCTTTCTCTGGATGTGGATAGATTTCCCACCCCAAACCTTTTGGAGTTGTCTTAGATCCTTGCATTGCTGAGAAGAGCTAAGTCCATCAAAGCCAGCCATTGCACAATGTGGCTGTTAACTATGTACGGTGTTCTCCTGGTTCTGTTCATCTCATTCAATGTAAGTCTTTCCAGGTTTTGACACCAGCATTTCTAGCCACAGGCACCATACTACTACAGACTAAAAGCAATTAGTCAGGGCCCAAAAGAAATCAGCCTGTTGACAAATGTGAACTTCAATTAAATGAGAAGTTTAGGCTTCAGAGTTTCAGTTGGACAGGTTATAGCTGCTGCCGTATCCCTGTATCTCTTGGGTGTCAATCAGGGATGAGGGTAGGACTCAGACTGAAAGATAGACTTGCAGCATAATAGAATTCTGTCGCTAGAACTGTAGTGTCATCCAGGTTCATCCCGTCACGTTGTAGAAAGGAAGAGTGAGTGCCAAAGAGAAATGATAATGGATTTTGAGATGGAAGGTACCTTTGAGGTTATCTAACCTAGCCTTCTCATTTTACAGTTGGGGAAATCGAGTCACAGAGAGGTCGAGTCACTTGCCCAAGGTCACATAAATAGTGAATGGCAGAGTCAAGATTTAAATCTAGGCCCTCTGACGCCAAAATCTGTATTCTTTCCATGGTCCCACATTGCCTCCGTTAGCTCAAACTAATTATAGTGCTTAGACCAGAACCTAGGTTGCTCATTCCTAGTCCATTACTTTTTTCTAATAAAAATGTATTGAAATTTGCCCACAAGGGCAGCTACCTGGATAGTGCACTGGCCTTGGAGTTAGGAGGACCCCAAATGAAAGAAAAAAATGAAACAAAACCCCAAATGAGGTCACGAAGAGTCAGACATGACTGAAAAATGACTGAACTACCAACAAAGGACTGGTTAGCCTGAGAAAAAAAGACCTGGAGGATACATGATAATTGGCTTCAAGTATTTGGGCTAGCATATGAAAGAGGGATTAAACCTGCTCTGCTTGGCCTCAGAGGCCAAAACTAGAAGCAGTGAGTGGAAGCCATAGGGGAAATGCTAGGTTTGATACAATATAAAGGAAAACTTCCTAACAACTGAAGCTAATCAAAAATAGAATGGGCTGTCATGAGAGGTGATGTGATCCCCCTCCCTGGATGTCTTCAAGCAGAGTTACTGGGTAACTCAAGTTTGTGAGCAGACCCTTCCTTTCTTCCTTCCTTCCTTCCTTCCTTCCTTCCTTCCTTCCTTCCTTCCTTCCTTCCTTCCTTCCTTCCTTCCTTCCTTCTTTCCTTCCTTCCTTCCTTCTTTCCTTCCTTCCTTCCTTCTTTCCTTCCTTCCTTCCTTCCTTCCTTCCTTCCTTCCCTCCCTTCTTTCTTTCTTTCTTTCTTTCCTTTGGGGTGAAATGACTTGCCCAGGGTCACATAGCTAGTAAGTGTCTGAGGTCAGATTTGAACTCATGAAGATGAGTCTCCCTGATGCCAGGCCCCACACTCTATCCATTGTGCCACCTAGCTGCCCAGGCCTAGTTCCTTTAATTGGTCTTCAGGTGGCATCACCTCAAAACCTCATTATACCCTATGTGACCTCGGGCAATTGACTTTCCCTATCTTTAAAATGAGGGGGGTTGAACTAGATGGTCTCTGGAGTGCCTTCCAGGTCTAGATCCATGACCCCTTGAAAATATTAATCCTTTCAACAATTGGGTTGCCTTTCCAACTTGTCAATGTCTTTCTTGAAACATGGTGCACAGAATTGAAGAAATACTTCAGATATCTCATCAGGGCAGGGTACAATGGGACTGTAACCTCCCTAACCTTACATACTACAATTCTTTTAATGTAGTCTAAGATCACAGTAGATTTTTTTTGGCTGTCATAACACACTGTCGACAAATATTGAGCTTGTGGTCCACCAAAACTCCTAGATCTTTTTCAATCAAGACATATCTTCCCCAGTTGAAAGTTAAAAACTGGAGACTAGAAAGATAGAATGGCATAATGAATAGGAAAACCACTGAATCTGGAGTTAAAAGACCTGAGATTAAAACCTAGTTCTGTTCCTTACCAGCTGGGTCATCTCTAAGCTCTAAATCTTATGAATTCAACCTCATCTTGCAGGACTTCACACATGGAGGAACTTAAGTAGCACTTAATAAAATATTTATTTGCTGATTGAGCCAGGGATATGTTGAAGTCAGTTCAAACAGGTTCCCAAAGTGATTGTCAGATTTTCAGTGTGAACATTGATACCTCGGAAATCAGCAAACATTACAATTAGGACTCATTTGTTTTGTTTTACTGATCACCTAGACCTGGAAAAAAGATGGGGAAAATGTTAATAATGAAGATTAAAGTTGAAAGGGTGTCGTGGGTACATCCCCACCCCCACCCCCAGACTCCTTTATGGTTCTCTGTAATCCCCCTGTGTAGAGACCTTCTCTTAGGGCCCTCCTCAGTTATTTAACCTTCTGGCTCTCCCCAGTTCTGTCCATCCCCCCTTTTCCTCCTCTGTTTTGGTGGTTTGTCTCTTAACCCCAGAAGGTAGGTGGTTAAGTATGATTAAAAAAAAAACCAACACCTGATTGTTAAAAATTTGCTAACATGCTACTGGAGTGGGGTAATGTCTACTTTGGAAAAGGCTTCATAGAAAGGCAAACCAGATAGACTTGATATTCCTAACCTTCTCCCTCAGACTTTACTAGTCTCCCATTCATTGCAAGAGGTAGATGTCTTTTAATGGTACCTTTACATATAAAACAATGATATAGAAATAAAATATTTTAAAATATCTTAGTTTTCCAATGACACATTGTCAGTAAGGCAGTCAGCAAGTAAGCATTTATTAAGCACTTACTATGTGTCAGGAGGGGCCATCTCCAGTCAGCCTGACCTATATCTGGTCACTAGACCTAGATGGCTGTGGAGGAGAAAGTGAGGCTCATGACTGCACTTAAATCCACTTTACTTGTAAGTCATGGCCTCATCTTCCTGACATTATGGTGCTCTTCGAAAAGGAAGGACAAACAACAACTATGTGCCAGGCACTGTGCTATGCACTGAGAATACAAAGAAAGGCAAAAACATGACCTTGGTCCTCAAGAAACCCACACTGGACATACTATGGACATAAAAAATATATACAGTGTGAAAAAGGAAAAAGGGAAAAAGGTATGGGGAGGTGGCTAATGGGAAGGGACAGGGAAAGAAGAGAACCAGAAAAGGCCTCTTATAGGGTGGGATTTAAGCTGAGCCAAATTGATAGCTAGGTGGCACAGTGATTATTAGAGTGGAGGTCCTAGAATTAGGAGGACCTGAGTTCAAATTCTGCCTCAGACACTTACTAAGTGTGTGCTCTGGTAAGTCATTTAACCTCTGTTTGCCTCAGTTTCCTCATCTGAAAATAGGATAATAATAGCACCTCCCTCCCTGGGCTGTTTTGAGGGTCAGATGAGATAATATATTACATATCTCCAAAGTCTTACTGCTATTTTAAGCTGTGACTTTTGAGACACCCTGTAGCACTTTGAAGAACTTAAGATGTTACATAAATGCTGCTGAGTCTTGAAGGAGGATCAGGGAAGGCAGGAGGTAGAGGTGAAGAGGAAAATTTTCTAGAAAGTAGAAATTGCCAGTGAAAGGAACAGGGATGAAATGTCACATGTGAGAGACTGCAAGAAGGCCAGCATCCTGGATTGTGCAGCATGTGGAGGGCAGTAAGGTGCAGGACGCCTAGAAAGGTACGATGGGGCCAGGGCTCCGCCAAAAGGAGCATTTTATATTCGATCCCGGCGGTCGTGGGGAGCCCCTGGAGTTTAAATAACGCGGTCAGACCCGGGCTTTAGGAAGATCGCTTTGGCGGCTGAATGGAGGAAGGATGAGCTCGAGTCGAGGGCCACACACTTGTGATGGGAAGAACAGCCAACGGGCTATTGCAGTGGCCCAGAGACGATGTGATGGGGGCCTGCCCCAGAGTGGAGACCGTGTGAGCAGAGAAGACATCATGAAGGTGTCAATGAGGAGATTTAGCAACTAATTGGATATGTAGGGTGACCGTGATTGAGGACTCAAGGATGAGAGCCTGGGTGACAGGGAGGATGGAGGCATCCTGGATAGTAATGGGAAAGCTTGGGAAAAGGGAAGGTTCTGCAGGAAAGATCAGGTAACTTTGGGCATAGTTCTGAGTTGCATCCCAATGGTTGAACCAAACCACGACTCTACCAGCAGCACATTCTTGTCCCTGTTTTCCCTTTAATGTCTGTCATTGACCTCAAAGTTCCTTAATTTGCATTTTTCTAATTATTAGTGATTTAGAGAATTTTTTCATATGATTGTTGATAGTCTGAATTTCTTTCTTACAAAATTGTCCTTTTCCCATTTACCTATCGGAGGATATCTCTTATGAGTTTGAACTGATTCACTAATAATTCTCTATGGGGAACTTTACCAAGCAACGTATCTACCCTTTGCTCATTTATACCACCACTAGGCCTGTATTCCAAAGAAAGAGGAAAATGAGTCATAGGGACAAAAATATAGCAGCTTTTTTTACAGTGGCTCAAAATTAGACACTAAGGGGCTGTCCTGTTGTGGAAGAGCTACATAAATCGTAGTAATGACTGCAATGGAATGTTATTATACCGTAAAAAATGACAAAAGGGGACAATTTTAGAGGAAACTGGGAAGATCTTTATGAACTGATGCAAACCAAGGTGAGCAGAACAATTTATATGATAGCAACGTACCAGATGAAAAACTTTCAAAAGTTTTAGAACTCTTATCAATGAGTCCAAAGATAAAGCATTTTACTCTCTTCTTGACAAAGGTGATGAACTTAAAATGCAGGAAAAAAAAACCATAAATTTTTAGATATGGCTAATGTGAGGATTTGTTTTGCTGGACTATGTAAATGTGAATTGAGGAATTTTGTTTGGGGTTTTTTAAAAATTGCTCAGTAAAGATAGTGGGAAGGATGGATTAATTAAAAATACCTGTACAATGATCCAAGATAATTCCAAAGGACGCATGATGAAAAATGCTATCCATCTCCAGATGAATTCTGAATGCAGATTGAAGCATACTTATTTTGCTTTCTCTCTCTCTCTCTCTCTCTCTCTCTCTCTCTCTCTCTCTCTCTCTCTCTCTCTCTCTTTTTCTCTCTGTTTGGCAATACGGTTAATATGAAATATATTTTGCATGCCCTCACATGTATAATCAATATCATATTGCTTTCCTTCTCAAGGGGGGGGAGAAGAAGGAAGAAAAGAATTTAGAACTCAATTTTTTTAAAAAAATGTTAAAAAAATTTTAAATGTAATTGGGAAATATTTAATAAAATAAATAAAAAGTTTTAAAAATACTTGTTACTTGAAAATTTTTAAAAGAAAGACAACCTTTTCATCAGAGAAGGAGAAGCTGTAAAAATGATTGCCTTGACACAGGAAGGGCCTACTTAGGATTAAATAACATGAAACTGTTACCCGGTCAGTGAGTGAAAAACTCAGAATCACAAAATGATAAAGCTGGAAGGATCTTCTAGATTATCTAGTCCAGTGCCCTCATTTCATAGGTGAAGCAGGTCCTGAGAGGGCCATGGCTTACTTAGCCATCACACACTGGCTAGGACCCAGGTAAGTTGTGCCTTTTCTACCTCTGCCCTCCCATTTAAACAACACAAACTTATTTATAAGTCATAATCTTATGGTGGAATGCTGGTAGGGTTTGGAGTCAAAAGACCTATGTTCACATCCATTTTGCTGCTTACTGTCTGTGTGACCTTCAGGAAGTGATGTCATTTCTTTGGGCCTCAGTTTCCTCATCTGTAAAAGAGGTCTTGGACTCTAAGATCCCATGGAGTTCTCAGTCTATGATTGTATGATTGTGGCATGGTGAAAAGAGTGCCGGACAAGATAGAAGAGACTTCAGTTCTCCTCCTGACTCTGAGGTGTGTCACCTCTGGCAAATAATTTCACCTCCTTGGGACTCAGTTTCCCCATGTGTTGTAGCAGGAAAGTGTACTACGAAAGTGGTGTTAAACTCAAATAAAACTGGGCAGCATATTGACTTAGAAAATCACAAGTTAATGTTATCTTCGTTGTGCTGTGTATTATATTATTAAACATTGCCCAATTACCTTTTAATCCAGTTCTAGCCAGGTTGTCAGTGCTCTGGGGCCAGCAGCCGAACTTAAATTGAACACCTTTGATCTACAGAATATCTCACTTGTTGTTCAATTGTTTCAGTCATGCCTGACTCTTTTAGGGTTTTCCTTAACAAAGAGACTGGAATGGTTTGCTGCTTCCTTTTCCAGCTCGTTTTACAGATGTGGAAACTGAGGCAAAAAGGGTTAAGTGACTTGCCCAGGGTGACATGGCTAGTAAGCATCTGAGTCCAGATTTGAACTCAGGAAGAGATGGGATCTTTCTGACTCCAGGCCCAGCACGCTATCCACTGCACCACATAGCTGCCCCGGCTCTTTCAGTACTAACATTTTATCTCCCTTAATACTTAAAGGGGAGAAAGGCCGGTTTAGTGGAAAGGGAGTTATCCTGAGAATGGATGGAGAGAATCTTGCCTGGTGAGTCTGGATCATTTGGGATCAACACCTGCCTCTGACATGCTGATTGTGTGACCCTGGGCAAGTCACCTAAACGGCCCAAAGGCAACTGTCTAAGGGTCCTATACTCCTGGATCCAAATGAACAAACTAACAAAGGAAGGAATGGTGAATGAAAAAGCAAAGCCCAAATGTAAATAGATCAGGTAACCTCTTATTTGAAGAAATCCTTTGTTGAGTGAATACTTTTTAAAAATGCAAATAATCATTCCTTAATTTATTTGTTCGGTAGATATGTGGTACCATGGAGAGAGGGTTGGGCTTGGAGCCAAGAAGACGTGAGTGTGAATCCTGCCTCAGTCATTTCTATCTGCGTGACTCTGACTCAAGACGGGGATAACAATTGCACCCGCCACACTGGGTTTTTCAAAGCAGCCATTAAAGGTTTATGGATAAAGCCGTTCTTAAAGCCCCAGCCATGGGTCAGGCCTCCACCCTCACACTTAGCCTGTCATCTTTAGGCTGGTTTAAGGCTGGTCCTTGCATTGGACTCATAGATTTGCAGCTGAAAAGAACCTTAGGGGTCATCTACCCCAGCCTCTTCATTTTACAGATAAAGAAACTGAGACCTGGAAAGATCAGGCGGCTTGCCCCATATTAAGCATTTTTAAAGCAGCTACTCTGTGCCAGGCACTGCCCAATATTTCACGAGTAATAAGTGGCAAAGCTAGAATTTGAACCCAGATCCTCTGCCTCCAGACCAAACTCTCTTTCCATGGAACCTAATTGCAACTCACAGCAAAGCCACAGCAAAGAAAGGGAGGTGGGGGAGTACCCGGAGGCATATTGGCAGTTACAGGTTTGGGAACCTCCCCATCCCATACCAGAGAAACTGATGGAGATTTTAATTAAACACAGACCAGCAGACCACCTGGCTAAGTAAAATCTGACAGCATCAAATCCACCTGGCCCGTGATAAAAGGGAATGCTAGCTCTTTAACCTGCACTGGTTTTGATTTTAAGTTAATAAAATAATAGATAACAGTGGGGATAACAATGACCCCGTGAGCCAAATTTCCTCAGACTTTCTGAAGGCTATTGATAAGGTCCCTCATAAAAGATTATTAAGGAAAATAAATAACAGTGGGAATATGGGAGAAGTCTCCCAGCAGATGAGAATCAGGTTATGAGACAGAAAATAAGGAAACCCAGAGGACAGCTGCTTCTTGGAACAGAGAGAGGTGAGTGCTGCATGGGGAACCCAGAGGCCAATGTTATTTAATTAATGAAAGGGAGCAGACGAGCAGGGAAGTTTGCTCTGAACATTTTAAGTTGTTTCTAATAGTGATAAACACTTTCAGTGGGCAGGCACCCAAACTAGGTTCCTTTGGGATTTTTCCTGGGAAGAAAAATATATAGCTCAGGTTACATTATTTTTGGCAGGAGTTCTTAACATGGGGGTCTCTGAACTTGGGGTGTGTGTGTGTGTATACGTGTATACATGCATACACATTCATATATACATATGTAAAATGTTATTTATGTGCATATGTGTATGTATATGTACATGTATGTGTGCATATATGTATATGTACACACATGTGTAGACATGTAGTTGATAAATATTTCAACAGAATGTATTTCAATAGAATTGCTTTCTTTTGTAATTCTATTTTATTTTATACACTTAAAAACATTATTCTAAGAAGGGCTCCATAGGCTTTAGCAGGTTGCCAAAGGGGTCAATAATACTGTAAAGGTTAAGAACGCCTCCTCTACGGAATACATGTGTCTCCAAAGTTTATTCTATGACTGGAAGCCAGCCATTTATGTCCTCACTTCCTGTGGGTGTTTTAACAACCCAGCTAGCAGCTCCTGTGGGGGCGTAAGATGCACCCAGGATGCTGGAAAAGCACAGGTTCTTTTTATCTGCTTAAACAAGGAAAGCACGGTGAAGGGGTTGACCAGCTTACTTTAATCCAGCATTCAGTTAGCATACAGACAACAATCATTTAGTTCAGGGGAAAACGCCAGCATTCAGTTAGCATTCAGTTAGTTCAGGGGAGCATACAGACAAGCATCAAGAGACAGACCAAATACAGATTCATTGACTTACTTCAGGGGAAAAAACCAGCACCCTCAGGTTCAAAACATTCATTTAGTTCGGGGGAAAAAACAAACCAGCACCCCGAACCTCAAAACCAAAATACAAACAAATTACAAATATCAACAGACAGACCCAATACAACTCATAGTTACCAACATCTGGGCTCGGCCCGAGAGCAAGGGCTGGCCCAGAGTCACGCTTACTTGCCGCTGCTTCCCACACCAACCGGAAGAGGAAAGAGAGAGCTTCAAGCTGTCCTCTCCCCTCTTGTAGAGTTTTTGACATCATCAAGCGCTGCCTGAATGACCAGGGCCAATTGGTTCTTGACTTGGCCCCTTCCCCTAGCGTAGACGTTAACACCTCCCCTCAGCCAGTCCCATGACTCATCACACAGGAAGTTTTCTGCTTCCTGACATGCTCTCTGGGCTTCCTGCCCCAGAAGAGCAAGCCACAGCATCCAGAGGCTCAATGAGGTAAGCTGAGTCACTCAAAGAAAACAAAGGCCATTCTGGTTACAGTGGGGAAGGTGGTGGGAGTTGGGGGAGGAAGGTCCTATAGTTAAGCATTAGTCTCTATAGTAGGGGAGTGTGTTTGGAAAGATACGGTTGTGATGAAGAAAAAAAACCTAAACAGGTTCATCATATAACCAAGATGCTCCAAATCTCTGCGTCAAAGAGAAGATTCAGGTTATGAATCTTTAAGACAATATCTAGTTGCTTAACATGTTAGGGAAGTAAGGAATGGAAGGAGAAAATTTGGAACTTAAAATTTTTAAAAATTGAATGTTAAAAGTTGTCTTTACATGTAATTAGGAAAAAAAATAAAATTTTTTTTAAAACAAAAAGCAAGTGGAAAACCAGGAATTTAGATGCGAATACAGGGGCTAACTCTCCTGAAATGACACATCAAGTCTCTCTCATGGGCTGGTTGGATTCGGAGGATGGCGATTCTGTCATTTGATAGGTTTTGATCCAAGAAATGAAAAGCATTCACTTCAAAAGTCCATGGTTCTCTTACTAATTTTTTTCTCCCCTTCTGTATAGCCTTATGCCTTCTTACTTCTCCTGGCCTGAAATTCCATCTTCCTTCCTGCAGTCTCAGCCTCTAGACTACAATATTCATATGGTTGTGATGCCAAGGCCCTGAATAAGAACCCCAGCACATGGGGGAGATTCAGTTGAGAGAGGTCAAAGGCATTATGGTGTAGCAATGACAGAGGCCAGTCTTGTCTGGGATACCATCATGTTGGGAGAGTAGGTGGGCCATCTTTCCAGAGGGTCCAGCCTTCTCCCCCATAGGAGCTTGGAAGGAAGTGCTCAGTGGCCTGGGGGTAGCTGAAAATCATTCAGCATTGTGAATGACCTTCATAAGGAACACAAGGTGAGGTATGGGAAGGAGGCGCTCCTTATCCCCATCCAGAGAAGGAAGCCCATATCCTGGAAATCAGCACTCTGGGCAAAACACTATGTGCCCCTTGTTCATTATGACTCCGTATGATGCTAAGGAGGGGCAGCTAAATGGTGCAGTGGATAGATTGCCAGATCTGAAGCCGAGTAGATTCAGCTTCCTGAGTTTAAATCAGGCCCCAGACACTTACTAGGTATGTCACCTTGGGTAAGTCATTTAACCCCGTTTGCCTCAGTTTCCTCATCTGTAAAACGAGCTGGAGAAGCAAAAGGCAAACCATTCCACTATCTTTGCCAAGAAAACCCCAAATGGGGTCGTGAAGGTCGGACATGACTGAAATGATTCAACAGCAGCAACAGCAAATGATTCTAAGGCCCAGAAACGTGGTCCATGACTGGTCCCAGTGTGACAACATTCACAGGACTCTTTCAGAGGGTTACCCTCCTTTGCCTTCCATCTGAGCTGCAAGGCTCTACTGATGAGCAAGCAGCCCACTCAGAACAGCTAGCTTGCCTGCTGTCATTTCAGGATCTGAGTGACTTGTTTTCTTAGAAAATTTATTACCATCTACAGCTTTTAAAGGAACATGGTTCTGTTATTCTTAATTGAAGGTTTCAGTGCTGAAGTTGAAACACTTCATCTTCCCTCCTGTCATTCCGCCTGTAACCCCTGCCTCACAATTATCTTCCTACTTTTCAGCTCTCCTTCTCAACAATTTTCTCTGGTCCTTTTTTTCTTCTCAAGAAACCAATACCAAATGAGCTTTAAAGAAAAATTGTGGAGTTTAGAAGCCGAGCTGTGACAAGGATCTACCAGCATTTGCTAGGAATCAAGACGAGAGACCTTGAGTCAATCACCTCAATTCTCTGAGCTTCAGTTTTCTCATCTGTCGAATGGGAATACTAGTCTTCGCTCTGTTTACTTTATGGGCTGCAGCGAGTATCAGATGAAACCATGTCTGAAGCATAAAGAGCGCTATACACTCATAAAGTGTTATTGTCAATCTGTTCCCCCAACTCCAGGACCAAGTCACTGGATCAGAGCTGGGACTAGGAGTAGGCAACATGGGCAGCTACCCAGGGTGCAACATTTAGAGAAAGCACAAGGGATACTCCTCATAAATGCATAGATTTTTTAAAGCTAGAAAATTTTATCACATGTAGCACTCAAGTATACACTTCGTGACAAGTCGAGTTACATGTGTTACAATGAAGGCTTGATGCTTTTTAGGGATAGTAACCCAATATTTAAGATTTGGGTGCTAAGAAATGTTTGAATGACATCCATCAGATCTACTCAGAACAGGCAAAGGGCTCTCTCCCACATATTTTTGAGGGTTTTTCCCCCAAGTTACTTAACTTCTGTCTGTCTCAGTTTCTTCAACAGTAAAATGGGGATAATTTTAACACCTACCTCCCAGGGTCGTTGTAAGAATCAAATATTTGTCAAATGCTTGGCACATAGTAGGTGTTAATAAATCCCCTTTTCCTTCCTTGTTTGAGCTACACAGCAATCTTATGGGGTGGGGTTATTGTTAATACTATTTAGAGATGAAGAAATTGAGTCTGAGAAAGGTAAGTGATTTGCCCAGAATCACACAACTAATAAAGCAAGATTTGAACTCTGAGCTATCCAATCTAAGAAACATTTATATTAAGTGCCTGCTATATATATCAGACACTATGCTAAGTGCTGGGGATACAATTAATAAAAACAGAGATAGCCCCTGCCCTCAATGAGTTTACCATCTAAAGGGGGAGACAACACACAAAAGAAAGCAGGAAAGCAGGGTCAGGGTAGGCACAGGACATCGGGGCGTGGGGGGTACCCAGGGGCATCTTGTTTTGTGGAGTTGAAACCAGGCAGAACAGCGAGTGCAGAGTGGAGTGAATCCAAAAAGTCCAGTTTCTGCCTCTATAAAAAAGGTATTGGGAGAAGTTTGGTCCTCCCTCCTTCAGCCCTCCAAGCAGAGGGGAGAGGAAGCAGAGGGAGGTTCTATCAGTCAAGGCTTGAGTTAGAAGCCAGGCGATGAGATTAGAGTGATGAGCTTAATGGGTGGGGGTAGGGGTGGGGAGGTGGCAGAGCATCTTGTTTTGTGGAGTTAAAACTAGACTGAACATCGAGTGCAGAGCAGAGGGGTTTCCAGGCTAGCCCTCTATTCACTTCGCCACCCACGTATTATATACCAGAGCTGTGTTAAATGCAGAGAATGCAAAACATAAACATCAGTTCACACCCATAATCCTCCACTTCTCTAAGGACAATTATTAGATCTGTATCCCAAAGAGATCATAAAAAAGGGAAAAAAGACCTACAGGTACAAAAATATTTATAGGAGCTCTTTTGGTGGTGGCAAAGAATTGGAAATTGATGGGATGTCTGTCAATGGGGGAATGGCTGAACAAGTTGTGGTATACGAATGTAATCGAATACTGTTGTTCCATAAGAAAGAATGAGCAGGTGGACTTCGGAAAAACGTGGAAAGACACACATGAACTGATGCTGAGTGAAGTCGGCAGAACCAGGAGAACATCATACATAGTAACAGTAACATTGTGCGATGACTGACTTTGTTAGGCTTAGCTCTTCTCAGCAATGCAAGGACCTAAGACAATTCCAAAAGACCCATCATGGAAAATGCTACCCACATCCAGAGAAGGAGCAATGGAGTCTGAATGCAGATCAAAGCAGACTATTTTCTCTTTTATTTTTTCTTTCTTCTGGTTTTTCCCGTTTGTTCTGATTCTTCTTTCACATGACTAATGTGGAAATATGTTCAATATGAATGTACATGTCTAGTCTATAGCATATCGCATGCTGTCTTGGGGAGGCAGGAAGGGAGGGGAGGGAGAAAAAATTTGGAACTCAAAATCTTATAAAAGTGAATGTTTAAAACTATCTTTACATGTAAGTAGAAAAAATAAAATACTATTAAGTAGAAAAAAATAAAAATAGAAACACACACGTACCAAAGAAGAGATTTGTGGAGCACTATCTATTTTGGGAGACCAAGAAAGGTCATCGCAATTAGTCAGAGACTGCCTTCTTTCCAAGTGATTTTTTGTTTTACATATGATATATGTGTATATTTATGTGGGTGTAGATATATATACATACATGTGTATATGCATATATTTGCATACATACATGTATGTACATATACACACAGAGACAGTTGTCACTTTATCTAAGTGGACCATTCCATAAACCTCTAATTAAAATAATTTTTATATAATGCGAATTTACCCACTAACATGGAGAAGGAGGGAGGCAGGAAGGAGGCCAGGCACCCCTAGATGAGGGGGCCAGCACACTGTTCAAAGATACTTGGGTGGGGCTGGGGACAGAGAAGCAAATGAAGGAGGAAGAACATGTGGGGGACCAATACAGACACAAACAGGAGAGGACAGTGGAGGTAGGATGGGAATAGACATGCAATACCAAGTAGATGGACCAAAGACAGACAAGGGCAGCAGGGCTGGACGAGAGGGCTAAAGGGCAGGTGAGTGGAGCAGGGCAAGGGTCTCCTCTCAATGCAGGAGGTCTCAAGCCAAGCCCCCATCTTCTGTTTTCACTTGGAGGATTTTTTTAGGGTTGTTTTTTGTTTTTTTAGTGGTGGGATAGGAGACTACTGAGCAGAGGGGCAGGAACAGAGAGAGAGAGAGCAAAGTACTGTACATTCACGTTATCATACAGTTGTTGGGTTTTTTTTGAGTACAGATTTCTTTAAGAATTCTTCACATAATGCAAATTTACATAAAGTGAGAACTATTTGTATGTATTTGTAGTTGAGAGACAACAGGGCATAGTCCGTGAAGAGCTGGCCTGGAGACCAAGAAGACCTTGGCTCAAGCTCCACCTTTGATACGTACTGTTTGAATGACCTGGGACAACTCATTTAACCTCTCAGCATTCTAGAGCAGACCATAAACAAGACTGTACATAAAGATCCCTGCAGGCTGCATGTTGATTTAGAAAACCACATGTTAACATCATGTATTATCACATTGTTATATATTTTATTAAACATTTCCTAATTACGTTTTAATCTGGTTCAGGCACAGTCTAGAGTTTTGCCCAGTACTAGGACGGTGAGTTTGATATCTGTGTTCTAGACACACTAAGTAGAGGGAATTTCCTATGTCAATGAAGTCTCAAGTCCAGTTTAACTATTTACCAGATACTTTGTTTTGGTTTTGCTTTCTTCTCTGCATAAGCTCATACAAGCCTTCCCATGTTTCTCTGAATTCTTCATATTTGTTTTTATAGTGCAATAATATTCCATTATGATCATATATCATAGTTTTTTTCGTTAAATTATGCCTTGATATAAAGGTCTGGTGGCCAATTTGTCCAAAAGGTTAGAGTTTGGGGGGCTCATAACACTAAACTTACTGATATGATCCTTGAATGAACGAATTAATTTTGTTCTCTGGAACAACAGCGCTTCTCAGGCCGCTGGCCCAGCTTTCCTGCAGCCATTACTGA
The DNA here is from genome assembly GCF_011100635.1 of Trichosurus vulpecula. Lineage (NCBI taxonomy): Eukaryota > Metazoa > Chordata > Mammalia > Diprotodontia > Phalangeridae > Trichosurus > Trichosurus vulpecula. The sequence goes on from NC_050573.1 coordinate 532,803,430, forward strand.
GGGGGGAAACCCTTGTGGAAAAGGGCCCGCCATCTCTGGCACCACCAACACCAACCTCTTGGATTTCTGCTTGTGTCTGCAGTGCTTAGCACAGCGCTTTAGACATAATGTTTATCAAATGCTTTTTCATTCATTACTTTTCATTTATCATCTCATTCATTTATTCATTCTGTTCTATGGCCACCAACAGCATCATTAATTCTAGCCAGACCTCTTCATCTGTAAAATGGGGACATAATAGCCCCTACCACGGAGTTAATGGCTGGGATCAAATGAGGTATGTATGTATGTATGTATATATGTATATATATATATATATGAAAGAGAAGGGAAGAGAACATGCATTTATTAAGCACCTACTATATGCTAAGTAACTTAAAAATATTATCTCATTTGATACAACAATCCTGGGAAGTAGGTACTTTTATGATCCCCTTTTCACAATTGAGGAAACTGAGGCAGACAGAAGTTAAATGGCTTGAGAAAAACCCTCAAAAGTTAAAGAAACTGGGACAGCTAGGTGGGGCAGTGAATAGAGCACCAGCCCTGGAGTCAGGAGGACCTGAGATTAAATCCGGCCTCAGGCACTTGACACACTTACTAGCTGTGTGACCTCAGGCAAGTCACTTAATCCCAATTGCCTTGCCTTCTCCCCTCAAAAAAAGTTAAAGAAACTGAGGCAGATTTGGCTAAGGATCTGGCCTAGGTAATTTGGCCAGGATCATAGAGCTAGTTAATTGTTGAGGCTGGCTTTGAATTCAGGTCTTCCTGACCCCAGGCCCAGCAGACAATCCACTGTGCTATCTGTGTAAAACTTAAAATGCAATAAAAAGTGAGCTATTGTTTTTATATTGTTGTTGTTAATAACCCCTTGCTCCCCATTGCCATTTCCGAGTTCTCTCCCTACCTCCATCACTCAGTAACCTCCCCTTGTTTGTGGTTCATGCTGTTCTTCTCTATCACCCAACCAAAATCTTGATAGCCCTTGTCTACAAACACCCCCCACCCAGGTCACTCCCTTTCCTTCCGCAATGAGTTCAATACCTGGTCTGTCTCTCTCACCAGCTCTTGCCCTCATACTAGAGGGCTTCAACATACATACTGATATTCTCTCAAAGACCCCAACCTCCCAATTCCTCAATTTACTCATTTCTCATGACCTATTTCTCCACTGAGCAGCTAGAGGGCACGGTGGATAGAGTACTGGTCTTGGAAACAGGAAGGGGCATCTTCATGAGTCCCAGTCTGGCCTCAGACACTTACTAGCTGTGTGACCCTGGGCAAGTCATTTAACCTTGTTCGCCTGAGTTTTCTCATCTTTAAAATGAACTGGAGAAGTAAACAACTCCAGTATGTTTGCCAAGAAAACTCCAAATGGCATTATAAAGAGTCAGACACGACTGAAATTCTCCTACCCCACCACCACAAAGATGACCATACCCTTGATCTTGCCATCATCTACAAGTGTACCACCTTGACGTTCATGAACTCTTGAAAATTCCTTATCTGATCCACTTCTCCCAATCCTTCCACTCTTCAGTTCTCTCTCAGGCCATCATTAGCTTTACTCTTCTTTTTCCATTTTAACCTCTTGGTGAACCAGTTCAACTCTATACTGTCCTCCTCTCTAGAGTCTCATGCCCCCTTATCCTGTCGCTGATTGTTGACTGCCAAGCCTCAGCCTTAGATCACTCCCACTATTTGCCATCTTTGCTTCTACCCATGTGCTGTTGAATGAAGGTGGAGAAAATCATGCAACTATTCTGACCAGGTCCACTACAAATTTGTTACATAACCTCAACTCAGCCCTCACTGCTGCAAAGCAATCCTTCTACACCTCCCTATTTAACTCATTATTTCACTCACTTTGGGTCTTCCAAATCTTTTCATCCCTCCTCAAACCTCTCATGGTTCCCCCTCTCCGCCATCTCAGCTGAGGAACTTGCCTTATATTTTACTGAAAGAATAAAGCCATTCTTTGAGAGCTCCCTCTTCTCCCCTCCTCCTCCTTCTCCTCATTTCATGTCACTCGGATGCCTTCTTCTGCCACTGTTTCCTCCTTTACCCTGTCTCACACAAAGAGGTGGCCCTTCTCCTTGCTAAGGCAAACAACTCTACCTGAAGAAGTGATATCATTCGATTTCATCCACCCCAGCAGATTGCCTTCTCTATCATCTCCACTTTCTCACTTCCTTTTGATCTCTCCCTATCTCCTGGCTGCTTCCTCGCTGCATACAAACATGCCCATCTCTCCACCATCCTCAGAAGCCTTCACTTCCATCCCTGCTACAATCCCACATCTCTCTGACATCTGGTGGCCAACCTTCTTGAGAAGACTGGCTACCATAGGTGCCTCCACTTGTCTCATTCTCTTCTTAACTCTTTACAGTCTGGCTTCTGACCTCATCATTCACCTGTTCTTTCCAAAGTTATCATCGATCTATTAACTGCTAAATCCAACAGTCTTTTCTCAGTCCTCATCCTTCTTGACCTCTCTGCAGACTTTGACACTGTCGATCACCCTCTTCTCCTTGATGTTCTCTTCTCTCTAGGTTTTTGGGATGCTGCTCTGTCCTGGTTCTCCCATTCCTAGGACCACTCCTCTCAGTGTCCCTTGCTGGATCCACACTCACTGACCATGGGTATCATACAGTGATCTGTCCTAGGTCCTCTTCCCTTTTCTCTCTATACAACTTCACTTAGTTATCTCATCAGTTCCCATGGATTCAATTATCTCTGCACTGATGATTCTCAAATCTACTTATCCAGCCCTAACCTCTCTGCTGACCCCCATTCTCACATCTCTAACTGCCTGTTAGACGTTTTGAACTGGTAGCCCTGTAGATATCTTAAATTCAACATGTCCAAAAAAGAACTTATTCTCTCCACCCCCCAACCCTTACCCCTTTCAAACTTTTCTATGGAAGGGCAACGACATCCCCCCAAAACCCCCAGGCTCAAAACACAGTATCATCCTCGACTCCTCGCTATGTCTCAATGCCTGTCAATTTCACCTTTGCACCATTTCTCCTCCAACGCTGACATCACCCTCATCTCCTCATCCCTGGACTGTTGGATCCCTCTGCTCCAAGTCTCCCTCACTCCGGTCCATCCTCTGCTCAGCTGCCAATGTGATTTTCTAAAGTGCAGGTCTGAGCACATCACTCCCCTACTCCATCACCTTCAATGGCTCTCTATCACCTCCAGCATTAAATATCAAGTCCTCTGGTATTCAAAGCCCTGCATAACCTAGCCTCCTTTCCTACTTTCCCAATCTTCTCACACCTTCCTCCATCCTCCTATGCTCTGGGATACACTAAAATGGGTCCTCAAACATGACACTCCATTTCCTGACTTGGGGCATCTTCTCTAGCTGTCCCCCACGCCTGGAATGCTCTCCCTCTTCATCTCTGCCTCCTGCTTCCCTGGCTTCCTGCAAGTCTCAGCTCAACTTCCACCTTCGACAGGGGCTCCTTTTCCCAATCGCCTTTAATTCTAGTGCCTTCTTCTTACGCATTATTTCCTATTGATCCTATGGAGAGCCTGTTTGTACATACTTATTTGAGCGCTGTCTCCTTTTATAGATTGTGACCTCCTCAAGGGCAAGGGTTATCTTTTGCCTTTCTTTGTATCCCCATCACTGATCACAGTGCCTCTCACATAGTTGTTGTATTGTTCTTGTTGAGTCATTTCAGTCTTGTCTGACTCTTCATGACCCCATTTGGGGTTTTCTTGACAAAGATAATGGAGTGGTTTGCCATTTCCTTCTCCAGCTCATTTTGCAGATGAGGAACTGAGGCAAACAGGGTTAAGTGACTTGCCCAGGGTCACACAGCTAGTAAGTGTCTAAGGCCAGATTTGAACTCAGGAAGGTATGTCTTCCTGACTCCAGGCCCAGTGCTGTCTTCCAGAGCCATCCAAGTCCAGTGGCAGGACAAAAGTCAAAATGACTAGAGAAAGCCTGGAATGTGGTGGATGACCTTGGTGTTTTCTATGTCTGAACAAACTCTAAGCGATCTGAAGTACCTACTTTCAGCCACCTTCATGCCCTTGGAACAACTTATTCTCATCACCCATTCTGCCAGGAGAAGTGTTCACATACTTGGGGTAGACATCCCTTGACCTCTCGGATGGGTTTGAGGCCTGTCAGCTATCCTCAGCCCTAGGAAAATTTAGGCAGTAAGGCAAGGAGAGCCGAGAAACAAAATATCAGGGAGCCATTGCCAATGGAAGATCAATCAAAAATGAGGCTAAAACATTTCTGACATGGTAGTTACTGATCAAATTGAATAAAACAAAACTGAGGAAGTGGTTCCAGTGCAATCAACAAGAATTTATTAAGCACCTACTATGTGTCAGGCACTTGGTGAAGCACTAAGGGTACAAAGGAAGGCAAAACCAATCCCTGCCCTCAAGGAGCTTACATTCTAAGGGGAGGGTCAACATGTAAATGTGGTTGCTGTTGTGTGGTCCTTCATTCTTGAAGAGGACCATGACTCCAGGAAGGTGAGGTCATGATTTGCAAGTGAACTGGATTTAAGTGAGAGAGAGCTGTGCCAAGTCACCAGCTTTACTCTCTCCTCCAAAGCCATCTGGGTCCAGTGGCAAGATATAGATCAGAACTACTGGAGATAGCCCCCACATGTAAATAACTGTGAATATATAGTAAACAGAATAGATGAGAGGTAATCTCAGAGGGGAAGGCACTAGCAACTGGAGGGACTGGAAAAGACCTCCAGCAGAAGGTAGTGTTCAGCCTGAGTCTTGAAGTATATAATCCAGGCAAACTAGGAAGCAGGGGTTAGAGAGCGTAGAGCATTCCAGGCATGTGGGGACAGCCAGAGTTTAAAGGAATGGAGATGTTTTCTGGAGTGTTTGAGGAGCTACAATGAGTATAGTTGGGTCATAGACAGTGTGAAGAGGAAGAAGGTATAAGAAGACTGGAAAGGAAATGTGAGATCCATCTGTACTTGTCTGCACGAGAATTTTCAGGAGCATGCTGTTGAACGCTTTCTATTAGCGATTTGGATGAAGGCCCATTTTCCATGCTTATCAGATTTGCAGATGGCGCAAAGCTAGGAGGGATGCCTGACACAGTGGTTGACAGTCAGGACTCAAAGGATCTTGACAGGCCAGAACACTGGAGCTGAATCTAATAAGATGAAGTAGCTCTAAATGGCCTTGTATCTATCTGGAGTAGAAGAGGCAACTCACCAAAGGAGTGCGCTTCTCCTTCCTGGAAGTCTTCAAGTAAACGTTTGCTGGATGGCTAATTGGAGGTTGTAATATAGAGTAGGATACTTTTTTAAAATTGATAAATTAATTTATTTATTTTAGTTTTCAACATTCACTTTTACAAGATTTTGAATTCTAAATATTCCCCCTTCCCTCCCCTTCCCTTCCTCCTCCCCAAGACAGCATGCAATCTGATATAGACTATGCATGTATAATCATATTAAATGTATTTTCACAGTCATGTTGTGAAAGAAGAGTCAGAACAAAAGGGAAAAATTATAAGAAAGGAGAAAATAGTGTGTTTCCATCTGCATTTAGACTCCATAGTTCTTTCTCTGGATGTGGACAGCATTTTCCAATCATGAGTCTTCTGGAATTGTCTTGGATCATTGCATTGCTCAGAAGAGCTAAGCCTAACAAAGTTGTTACTGTGTTCAATGTTCTCCTGGTTCTGCTCCCCTCACTCAGCATCAGTTCATGTAAGTCTTTCCAGGTTTTTCTGAAGTCTGCCTGCTCACCATTTCTTATGGCATAATAGTATTCCACTGCATTAATACACCCCAACTTGTTCAGCCATTCCCCTATTGATGGGCATCCCCTCAATTTCCAATTCTTTGCCACCACCAAAAGAGTTGCTCTAAATATTTTCATACATGTGGGTCCTTTTCCCTTTATTATGATCTCTTTGAGATACAGACCTAGTAGTGGCATTGCTGGATCATAGAGTGGGATTCTTATTCAGGGATTGGCTGAACTAAATCAACTCTGAGGGTCCCTTCCAACTATGAGATTTGGTAGTTTGGTCATATGAAGTGCTATACATGGGCGACTTGTTCAAAAAAATTCCCTTTTGGGGGCTGCTATGAAGTGTGAAGGGTATCTGTTTTCTATATAGTTAACATTTATTAAACACTTACTGTGTGCCAGGTACTGTGCTAAGTGCTTTGTGGCTATTGTCTCATTTGGCCTTCTTAACAACCCCGGGAGGTAAGTGCTATGATTATCCCCATTTTACAGATAAGGAAACTGAGACAACTGGTTATTACTGCTTAATACAAATTATGCTTGTGTGTCTAAATCCAGGAAAACTTCGCAGGAACTTGCTTATTGTATAATGCAAGGTATGCCTTGTGAAGAGCATTTTTCAAGTGGATGGCTATTATGGAAAGTCAGGTATGCTTGTGTGCCTTATTTGAATAAGCAACATTGCCTTCCTTAGCCATACCCTTGCAACCCTCTTGGTTGGAAACCCTTGAAGTTGTTCCAGGGTCGATGGAAAGACAATAGAGAAGATAAAAATTCTTCTGGCTGGAATCAAGGGGAAGGGAAAAGGAGGAAGTAGCTGAACATCAGAACCTGGTTTGGGGACAGAAACCAAGGTAGCATCTCTGACCCTTATCCTGGCCCAGACCATATAATCTTAGCCCCTTCCTCCCTGGTTTTCAATGTTTCAAGCTAAAGCTGATAAGGCCTTGGAGTCAGAGACAATGAAGAGACGCCACGTTCCCGGAAAACAAAGTCTCAACCTCCCTGGAGACCTGGGGAAATATTGACTTCCAAGCTCCAGAGAGGTCCTTTCTAACATGGACAGAGCTGGTATCTGAATTAATCTGGATTTTAACCACAATTAAAGAGGTAATCAGGGTCAGCAGCTCCTTTCAAACACAGTTTAGCACAAAATCCTAATGCAGGAATTACACAAATTGATATTGTCAATATAATGGATTCACACCAATTTCACTAAACAAGGTTGTATAAAGTCTGTGCTCTGTGTTAGGCAAGGGCTAATTCTTTCTAGCAGCATTGGAAGCAAGCAGAAAAACAAGGATACATCGAGCCTTCCAGATTCAGATTCATTACCGGGGAGCTTGTAACACATTTCAGAGAATTCATTAGGGAAAGAAAACAGTAAAATTTGAAGTTATTTGTAAAACCGACAGAGAACACATGCATCCTTCCAGGAAAGAAAATGTGTCGATTTCAGATGAAGACAATGTTGGAAAATATGGAGAATGAATGAAAGCAAGCACAGCGACATGGGGAAGGGAGGGGGAAGTGGGCATTTCCCCTTACTGAAAGCAAAGTGTCTAGCCTTGCTAAGACCAGTGGCTGTGGGTCATCGGTGAAATTCCTTAGCAGAAACAGCAATGCTTTTCATTTAGAATCAGGTAGGAGGGGACTTTATAATCCTTTTATTTTATAGAGGAGAAAAGTGGGGGCCAAAGACATGAAATGACTTACTGGCCCTAGGTCACACAACTGAAGGTGGTCCTAAAATCCAGGTCTCTTGATTCCTAGTACAAATCTCTTTCCTCTACTTTCTTTATGAGAATCTGAGGTTCTAGACTCAGAAGTCTAGAAGACACAATGGTATTTGCATTCTAAGGGGTGGGGTGGGGTGGGGCCATAGAATCATGAGTTTAGAACTAGAAGAGAACCCAGAGGTCATTTGGGTTAACCGCCTCATTTTACAGATGAGGAAACTGAGGCCCAGGGGAATTAAGTAACTTGCTCAAGGTAACATAGGCATTAAGTGGGAGAGGCAGGATTTGGATCCAAATCCACTATTTTTTTCCATTATACCATACTTCCACCTAGGGAGTATAGGATGTTTTCAGGGAAGACTAGTACCCCTGGTGTGAAGGCTACCAGGCCCTTTTCAGGGCTGCTTTCTATCTTTGGTGTCCACCTGTTCCACCTAACTCTCACCTATGGCTCCAAGAAGCCACAGCATGTGCAGTGGCCACACCTTGGTAAACCATTTTGGCAGACCAGGTTGAGGGTAACCAAGGGGTCTCAAACCCATTGGTGAGTTAGGGGGGTGTCTACCCCAAAGATATGATGACTTCCCTTGGTGGAATGGGTGGTTGGGAACAGTTGTTCCAAAGGCCATGAAGGCGGCTGAGGCAGGTGCTGGGGAGTGCTTAGAGCTTGGTCTAACTTCGAAGACACCAAGGTCATCCACTGCATCTTGAGCCATCACCAGTTGGCTAGATTCTGTCCTGCCACTGGACTGTGATGACTCTGGAGGAGAGAATGAGGCCGACAACTTTGTGCAACCCTGCCTCACTTAAATCCAATTTATGAATGAATCAAAAGACATCACCAAAAGACTTCCATCTAGGCAGATCTAGGAGACCAAGGAAGGAGAATTCATTCTATCCTATCTGCATGTGTTTATATGTCATATATGACTGAGAATACATATACTTCCAGTAAATAACAATACCTTCTTATGCAAATGAGGTTTTTTCACATGCTGTTCTCCATTTTGGAATGACCTATTTTGGAATGACCATAGGTATGGCAGAGCTCAGAGGCAGAAACCAGCCTACTCGCAAAGAGGCAAGTAGGATTTGGCCAAGTGGGGGAGGCAGGGAAAGAGGACGGCGAACAAAAACCTTGATTCAGGCTTTAAAAAATACCTACAAATGAAAAGCCACTAATCTTTTCAGTTAAAAACATTGAATTTAGAAGAATCATATTTTCAAATCAAACTTTTACTGAGTTAATATGTTTTCAAGCAAAATGCTTGATTTGCATTTAAAACAAGCAGTGAGTCTGATTTGTGAACTGAAATATTCTTATATTCAGGGTTTTCCCACTCAATAAAAGCATTTTAAAATTAAATTCATTGGATTTTAATCCTTGAGTCAAGCTTTTCTCTGTATTCATGTAAGCCTACCTAGAGAATTTACAAGTGGCCCGTTTTCTACCCATGAACCAGAGGCATCTTCACCATCCTCCTTGTTCCTTAGCAAATTCTTTGGTTCAAACTTTACCAACTTCTTAATTTTGCCTAGGTCTGTCCATACTGAACATTTCCCATTCTAGAAATGATACCTCTTTGCTACTGCACTGTAGTGACTCTCTAGAAAGGATATTCAACTAGCAGTCAGGAGACCAGGGTTTTAGGCTTACCTCTACAACTAATTATTTGTGTGATCCCACCTGTCTGTACTCCTCTGCCTTCTCCATCAAGCTCCTGTGCTGGATACCTTTCCTACTCCCCTTCCAGCTTCCTTCTGTCTGTCATCTTCTCCCATTAGACTATAAGCTCCCTGAAGGCAGGGATTATCTTTCATATTTGTATTCACAGTGCTTAACACAGTGCCTGGCACATAGTAGGCACTTAATAAATTAATACTGACTGACTGATCTTGGGGAAATCACTTGCCCTTTCTTGGTTTCAGTTTCTTCCATTATAAGATATGAGTTAGGCTCCTTCTGGTTTTAAGATTCTATGATTCTATTTCATTAATTCCACACCCAAAGAAGGGCAAGGAATTCCTTTGGTCCTGTGGATGGGATTTCCCACAAAGACACCAAAAACAGAATCGCATGACTTAGTCATAATCTCATTTACCTGAGCACCTTGTGTGGATGTTGGAAGCTTTTTCAGCCCTTGAGACTGTGAACCTACACACTCTGCTCAACTGAATTAACAGGTCAGGACTGCTGAAACAATTAAGTAGTCAGTTGGACTGAAGTTTTGACTTGAATCAATCGAACTGATTGTGTCCTCAGACATAAAGCTGTGTGCCAGTCCCAGCCTTGCCCCAAATGATGCCACAACTCAATTCTGTAAACATTTAAACATCTATGTACAAAGTAGGGAGGGAGGGAGGAAGAAGGAAGGAAGGAAGAAAAGAAGGAAGGAAGGAAGGAAGGAAGGAAGGAAGGAAGGAAGGAAGGAAGGAAGGAAGGAAAGAAGGAAGGAAGGAAGGAAGAAAGGAAGGGAGGAAGGAAAAAGGCAGGGATGGGAGAGAAAGGAAGGAAGGAAGAAAGGAAGGAAGGGAGGAAGGAAAAAGGCAGGGATGGGAGAGAAAGGAAGGAAGGAAGAAAGGAAGGAAGGAAGGAAGGAAGGAAGGAAGGAAGGAAGGAAGGAAGGAAAGAAGGAAGGAAGGAAGGAAGGAAGGAAGGAAGGAAGGAAGGAAGGAAGGAAGGAAGGAAGGAAGGAAGGAAGGAAGGAAGGAAGGAAGGAAGGAAGGAAGAAAAAAAGAAAGAAAAAGAAAGGGAGGGAGGGAGGAGAAAAGGGCGGGAGCGAGGGTCCCATTCACTTGGGGGATACAACAAATTACACAGATAAACACATGCAGGAGATTGATCAGGTGAATTGCCTGATCAACTTAATGAGTTTACAAGGTGTTGAGTCTTTCTATTTCCCCATGGAGGTATGAACATGTCCCTTGATTCCTCCTGGAGGATCATTGGTTTCAGGTATAGGGGATGAATTGGTTTATAGAATCATAAAAGCAAAGGTCATTTATATAGAGCTGGAAGGTATCTTAGAATACAACTAGTCCAACCTCCTCATTATTTGTTGTTCAGTCGTGTCCGACTCTTCATGACCCCATTTGGGGTTTTCTCGGCAAAGATGCTGGAGTGGTTTGCCATTTCCTTCTCTAGCTCATTTTACAGATGAGGAAACTGAGGCAAACAGGGTGAAGTGACTTGCCCAGGGTGGCACCGCTAATAAGTGTCTGAGGTTGGATTTGAACTGTGGAAGAGGAGTCTTCCTGACTCCGGGCCTGGCACGGGTACCATACTGTTGCCTTGGACTATTGTGGGATAAACCAGTCTTTTTGTATTGACCTATAAAAGGGAGTCTTCAATTCCAAACTCAGCCTTGTCACTTTCCCCTCTCCCTTTTTTGGAGGGCGGACCAGAGCTTGGCACACAGATCTAAGGTGGTGGAGGGGGCAGGGCAGGCAGGGGGAGGTTCCCCCACTGGGAGCTAATGACTGCCTTGGGGTAGAGGTACATGGCAGCTACATGGCTCTCAACTGCGCACAATGAGTTTCTGAAGAGTTTCTTAACCCAAAGTTCTTTGCCCCTGCCTGAAGAGGCAGCAGCTTCTTCTCTCTCTTTTAATCCAAAGCATGGCAGGCCTAGAGAGAAAGATCATGTGTTCTGAGGTGTAGGAGTTCCTGAACCCTAGCTTTCCAGTGGAGTGTTGACAGTGCACCCCAGCCTCCTGCATAGACTTGGAGAGATTTCCTTTGTTGAGGGCATAGAATCACAGATGTAGAGCTGTAAGGAATCTTAGATTTCATCCAGTCTGACTCTCTCATTTTACAGAGGAGAAGATGAAGACTATGAGACTTATCCAAGGTCACACAGGTAAGATGGGACAGAGCTGAGATTCACACTCAGGCCCTACCATTCCCCCCAAATCTAACCTTCTAGAGAGAGAAGGAAATTTCCTGGGCAGTGCCATCTTCAGGGGTATCTTGCTAGCAACCCCAAGTATGAGATTCCTGAAATCCAGCCTTCTAACAAGAGAAGAGGAATTACCCAGACAACACCAGCCTCGGATTTGATTCTCTAAGAACTCCAAGATGGAGAGCTCTTGGGCCCCACATTCTAGAAAGGGAAGGCCTGGACAGCAGCAGCTCCTGGGAGAGATAACAGGACTGTCTACATGATCCCAAAGCTTAGAGAAGCAATGGAGGAATCTAAGCCATAAGACGGGAGAACAAAAACCCTGAAATTTCTCTTCAGTTGTTACTGTCAGTCATTTGCCAGTGGAGGTTTGAGGGAAGGGAGTGGCATTAACTTTCTTGAAATCTTAAATTCATTAATTTAATTCTAAAAGGGAGCCGAGTTCCAGTAAGGTAGCACCATAAGGCTTCATGTCTATATGGGTCATTGGGGGAGAAAGTAGGATTTACTAGAATATGAGGAGTTGCCTATATAGCAACCTCAAGGATATTTCTCTGCAGGGGAGTCCAAACCATAGGATAGTACCATAAGACTGGATGCCCACCTGGGACTCTGGAGTAAAAGAAGAACTCACCATCATTGGGGAGGAGAGGGGATTACCTGGTTAGGAACCCCACGTTCATTTGCCTTCTGAGGGGAGTCCAAACCTCAGGGTGGTGATATGAATTGAGAGGACTTTGGGAAAATAGAGATAAGTGGGACTGTGTAGGGAGGGAGAATTTTATCAATTGTCTATGAGCTACTACTTAAGAGGCAGGTGGGTGATGCTAGGGATCGAGTGCTGGACCTAGAATAAAGAAGAACTCCATCCAAATCTGTCATCAGACACTTAGTAACTGTACGGCCTTGGACAAGTCACTTGACTCCACAACAGTTTCCTCAACCATAAAGTGGAGATCCTAACAGCATCCACCTCCCAGGGTCATTATGAGGGTCAGATGAGATAATACTTGTAAAGCACTTTGTATAATGCTTGGCACATTGTGGGCGCTTAATGAATGCTTAATTTCCTTCCTTCTGTGGGTCCTTTATGTGTTGTGTGCTTTTTCTGTGGGGTGGAACAAAAGCTTCTTCATTATATGAAAGTTTATACTTGAGCCTTATTCTCAGATTTGCCAGGGGCAGCTCTGAGTGGGGACAGTACACTCAGCGAGCTGTGGTTGCTCTGAAGTTTGACTTCAGTCATTGTAAACCCAGAGCTTGGGGGGCTGGGTCATGGGGTGCCCAAAAGCATGAATAATTATAGGGACCAGAGGAGGGTTCATGGAGTGGGTGGCACCTGAACTGAAACTTGAAGGAAGATCATCATCATCTCACATTCATATAATGCTTTAAAATACTTTGCTCAAAATGACCTCAAGATAGTTATTACAAGTATTAATGTCTCCATTTTTAAAGACGAGGAAATTAAAGATCTGAATGGTTAAGCGAGTTGATCACATGACTGGCTGTCTGAGGTGGGATTCAAACCCAAGTCTCCTGACCCTAAGTCTAATACCCATGTTGGTCTTGAGATAATAGGGCCTTACTGACTGTGTTGGTGTTGAGCACAAATAGTGAGTGGGTCTGCTGGGGACAGATGGGTCTAGGGGATGGGGGGGGATTGGAGTGCAAGCAGGTAGGTTAAGGAACAAAATCTCTTCACAAAAGCTGGGCTCTGGGCCTGATTTTAAGGAACACTAGGGCACTCATTCTGGGGAGCAGAAGACTGGTAAAAGAGATAGAGCTTTAGGGAACTGGTGGATCTGGGTGGGGTGGGGTGGGGTGGGGTAGGGATTAGGGTTGTTCTGATCTTTTCCTAACTTGTTTCTTGAGGACTTTCACCCAGCCAGTGCTGCCCTTGATCCTGGAGCCTGAGGACTCCTGCTCTCTAGGCCTGGAAGTCTTCATTTTCCCACCTGGGTCAGCTTGTGTCCCCTTTCCCACCACGAGCTGATGTCACAGACACTAAACCATCCTGTGGAAATCCTTCCTTCCTTTGCCTGTTCTCTTCCTCTGACTTCCACCCCACCTTTTAACTCTGTCTCAGTTCAGGATGATGGTGGGGGCAGGGAAGGGGGAATGATTCTTTGTGCTCCCCATGTTTCCCTCCTCCAAGCTTGGGAGAGCAGACAGATGTGCATCTCTCTCGATGCACAGGACTGGCTCTGTTTCCGGAGCCAGTGTGAGAAAGGAGGTTAACGAGAGATACTTGGAGGGGTGGGGGTAAAGTTGGTCGTGGGAGGATGTGGGAGGAAGGGAAAACTGAGAACAGGGGAGAATCATCCTGATCACCGCCCCACCACCACTGAGAGATCATTTAGCCTCTGTCAAAATTGCAGCAGAGTGGAAAACTGGGGGGCTGGGGAGTTTTAATCTGTGAAAAAATCACCTTTTCCTCTTCCTGCCCCTGGCTAGGTGGCAGTGTCGTGATCAAAGAAGCATGCCACTGCCCAGCCTCAACCCCCGCAATTTATGAGGCACTGGGGTAGTTGTTCATTAATGGGTCTGAGGAGTTCAGGGGAAACAGGTTCAGCCACACACCTTCCTGTCTCCCACCTTCAAACTTCAGCCTCATTCTCTCTCCCTCAGGTGACCAGCATACCTAAGAGAGGGCAAAGAATCCTGGTCAAGTGAGGTTTATTGGGGGGAGAAAGAGAAGAGGGGGAGTCAGAGCCCAGATCAGCTGATTAATACCTCTCTGGTTCCGGATAAGTCACAACCTCCGGTAACAATTGTCTTGTTGTTCGGTCATGTCTGACTCTTTGTGACCCCATGGACCATACTGTCCATGGAGTTTTCTTGGCAAAGATACTAGAGTAGTTTGCCATTTCCTCTCCAGCTCATTTCACAGGTGAGAAAACTGAAGCAAACAGAGTCGAGAGACTTGCCTAGGGTCACACAGCAAGTAAGTGTCTGAGGCTGGCTTTGAACTCAGGTCTTCTTGATCCAGGCCAGTAAGCCACCTAGCTGTCTCCCTGACAGCAGTTAAGTCTGTAAAATGAAGGTCTGCTCGATGATCTCCAAGTTCCCTTCCAACTCTATATCTATATCTGTATTAGGTAGTAGGCCCAGTTGCTTCATGGAAACAGAGATGGTTGAAAGAGACATTGGAGGCCAATGAGTCCATCCCCTTCATTTTACAGATAAGGAAACTGAGGCCCTGAGAGATCATGTGATTTGCCCAGGTTCCCACAGCTACTAAGTACCAGAGAAGATTAGAACTCAGCTCTTCCGGATTCCAGGTGCAGTGATCTATCCACTGCACCGCACTGCCTCGTGTCCCTGAAAGTTCTCCTCTGGAATCAATCAAGAATTGTTGTGTGATGTTCACTTCAGGCTCACAGGGGCAGTCAGGACAAGGCAACCATGTGATCTAGGCAAGATCTTAAAGTTGTAGCCCCTTTTCCTACTGTCCCCTAGAAGCTTTGAACGTTCCCTGTACTGGGCTGGGCTTGACTTATCACACAATAAATACCTTGTGCTATGGAGAAAAGATTTTTCTGGCATTCAAATATGTGCATTTTAAAGTCTTCTCCTTGGCTCCATCCTGGATGTTGTATCCTAGACAGTGGCTTATCTAACTTACCCCAGTCCCCTATTCTGCTCAGAAGGGTTGGTTTCCAGACTCAGCAGGGGTGGATGGGACGCATAGAGCAGGATGGGAAAACGGTCAGGGAATACAATCCACTGGATAGAATTTCTGTTGCTTCTTTTCCAGATCGAATAGTAGTGTCCTCCACCTGCAGGATCCCATCAAGCTTCAGCTGTCACTGACCTTCTGCCTCTGCTGATACTTAACCCAGGACCTAACTTCCTAGTAAGAGGATATTCTGGTCTGCAGTCAGGATGCAAAATCTTTGGGGATTTCTACAGACAGTCAAGGAAGGGTTAAGTATTATAACTGTTAATGCATTTATCAATGTTCTTAGCTATAGGGACTTGGGTTGGACCTGTGATTTCATTAATACAGGGAACTTCCAAGTGAGGAAAATGCAGGTAGGTCAGCACCTTTTTGAAACCACACTGAAGAGTTCGGTGATTTGTCCAAGGCCACACAGTTAGTATGTTTCAGAGATGGACCTCAAGTCTTCTTGGCTTGGAGTCTAGTTCTCTATAAACACCATACTGGGGACAAATAGCTTACAGTACATTTGGACATTAAATAGGAAATTAGTGTCTGTTATTTCAAGTTAATAGCTTAGGCATTTGGGGGTAATGATATGCTTATAACCAAGATCACCTTAATCAAATCTAGACCGTGGGTCCCGGGGACAGTGGGAAGGGATGTTGACATTACAGCCTTGGTTAAATTCTAACAAGATGGGGGTATTATCAGTCTCATTTGATCTATACAGTGTCTAGTATTGACTAAGGGCAGTTAGGTGGTGAAGGGGATAGAGTGCCTGGCCTGGAGTCAGGAAGACTTATCTTCCTGAGTTCCAATTCAGCCTCAGACACTTACTAGTTGTGTGACTCTGGGCAAGTCGCTTAACCCGGATTGCTTCAGTTTCCTCATGTATAAACTGAGCTGGAGAAGAAGAAGGCAATCCACTGCAGTACTTTTGCCAAGAAAACCCCAAATAGGGTCACGAAGAGTCAGACGCAACTGAAAAATGATTGGACAAGAACAAAAGCATTGGCTAGCATAGACAGGCCCGCTGTTGATGATGGAAATAAGGGTGAGAATAGCGATGATGGTGATCGTCTTTTTTTGTTTGTTCATTCTGGACCACTGATTTTGTCAGGTCCTAGTGAAGAAGTTTCCGCTCCCAGTACTCATCCACAATCACAACTTAAGTCTTGGATGGTTGCCTGGGATGTCAAGAGGATCATAGGATCCTAGATTTAGAGCTGGAAGCAGCCTCAGAGGTCATCTATGCCAAACCCCTCATATTACAGGGGAGAAAAGTAAGGCCCAGAGCAGTTAAGGGGCTTGCCCTTGATCATGAAGCCAGTACCCATCAAAAGCAGGACTTAAGCCATAGTCTTCTTGGCTTGTGAGACTGGCTCTCCATCAACTATACGTGACTTCCAATGATGATGATGATTGGCTGTTGATAGAATGTATTAAGTGGTCATGCATATAGAAAAAAGGCAAGATAATCCCTGCTCTCAAGGAGTTCCCATTCTAATAAGAGAAACTCTTCTCCCCTTTCCTTTTCCCCTCCCCTTTCCCCTTCCCTTCCCTTTTCCCTTCCCTTCCCTTCCCTTTACCCTTCCCTTCCCTTTCCCCTTCCTTTCCCTTTCCCCTTCTTTTCCCCTTTCCTCTTCCCTTTCCCTTCCTTTCCCTTCCCCTCCCCTTTCCTTTCTCTTTCCTTCCCTTCTCTCCCTCTTTCTTTCTCTCCATAAATATATAATATACTCATTTATATAAATATATAAACTCTTTTTTCTCTTTCTTTAGATCCACGTATCCGGCCTGACATTTCATTCCTCTTAGGCTTTGTCATCTGTCCCCACCCATCCCTCCTTTCTGGTGTTCCGACTCTATCTTTCCTCTCAGTCTAGCACACTTGAAGATTCCAAAGGGAGTTTTCCCATAACTCACATGAACAAACAAATACAAACAAGGGCTGGAATCCTTCTCTCTGCTTTCCCAGATGGAAGTCTCAGGGAAGTCTCTTCTTCCCTGCCCCCTCCAGCCCTTCTCCTGCCCCTTCACCAGCTAAAAACATAAGGAAGCAGGGAAAGGAAAGTTTCCCATGCTTGGCCCAGTGAACTCCTCATCCGTGTCCCAGGGAGACCCTGTACTCCATTTTCTGTTATTTTAGGCAAATGGTGCTGGGCTTGTAGACTTGGTGACCACCTCCCCACCCCTCCCCCCTTGACCTATAGGCCAGGGTAAGCCCCAGGTCTAATAATGCTTCCAGATCCGATGTGAGGGAAAGTCTGTCTGACCTTCGGTGCCAGGAATCCAAACATTCCAACTTCCCCTGGGAAATGGTCATTCCTCCCTCCTCCTCCAAGCATCTCCCCTCCTCTGGTTGTTTCCACAAAGAAGCCCCAGACTCCTCCACACAACATCTCAGTATGCCTTGAGGGCATTCCCTGCCCATTCTCTGCTCCCTCTACTTACACTGACTCTACCCTTCCTATGTTGGGGGTAGGGAGCCCCCACTCTTTCCATTCCCGTCTTTCTCCCTGCAGGTCCGGTTACTCGGATGGGAATTGGAGGCATGAGTCTAGGGCTGCAGCTGTTTCGACAGAAGGCCCTGAGGAGGTGGGTGAGCTGGGGAGGGGTAGGGAAGGGGTTGTGGTTCACTGCTGCTACCTAAGGGAGAGGGAAGACCAGGCTGGGAAACCAAATCTATCCCTCAGGGCATCCGGACCCAACTGCCATGGGAAATGCCATCTCCCCTAGCTTTCTGACTGAAAGTAGAGGAGCCCTAAATCTTGAAGGCTGTTATCATCAGCGCCTGGCTTCCTCCAAATTCTAAAATTTTACAGTTTTTCTTTGTTGACTTCCTCTTCCTGCCCCCACCCCCAATCCAATGTCTGCCCAGTGTGTACTCAGAGGGCCTTACCTTCAGCTGGCTGCCAATGATGGAAAGCCATTTCATAAAGCATGATGCCAGCTAATGCTTTAGCATAGATCAACTATAAGTTCCCAGGGAATGCATCTTCTCATAGACCAGTAAGAAATCCCACACCCCAATGGGTTGGGACTTCAAGCAAAGTGACAGATGACAGAGAGGATATTTTGAGCATTCTACTCAAGACTCACCACATCACAGCCACCCTATTTAGAGAGAAGCCCAGCCCTGGTGTCTGTGAAACACAAAAGGGCCACGGGTGTGGAATGAGCTGCCAGGAGCAGCGGGAGCAGAGGCCAGGGACTTCAGCATCGAAGGAAGGGGCCAACAAACTCAACCCATCCCTGAATAGGAGTCACTTCTACCTACAACAGTCCCCAGTCTCTGCTTTCAGGGCTCCAGTGATGGGTGCTCCTTCTCCCCTTTAGCCTCCTGCCAAGAGTAGAGTTCTCTGTAGGAGTGAAGACACCTTCATCTCTTCATCTAGAGTCATATAGCACCCATGTCTTTCTCTTACCTTTCCTGGGAGAAAAAAAATGGCTGTTTTTCCTTATTTAGTTCTTCTTAGGTGAGGTATTCTGATATAATGCTCTGTTCCTGGCCCGGGACCCAATACCCCTCTCACCCCCTACCCCCACCCCCAGAGTATGTTTAAATCTCCAAAGACAACAAGGGTCCATTCATTTGAGCTGGTACCTGTTAAAGGCAATAGGGGAAGTCAAGTTGAGGAACTAGAGAGAGATTGGGGAAGAAAAAGGCCTTCTCCACACCTCCAAACAGGTGAGGGTATGGCAGAAGCATAAAGATTTGAGATTTCCTTCTTTCATCTCCTCCTTTCTCCCTTTCTTCCTTCCTACCTTTGTTCCTTCTTCCACTCCCTCCCTCCTCCTTCCTACTTTTCTAACTTCCTTTCTGCCCACCTACTTGCCTTCTCTTCCTCCTTCTCTCCATTACTTTCTGTCCTCCTTCCCTCCCTCCCTCCTTCTCTGCCTTCCTTCCTTCCTTCCTCCCTTCCTTCTTTCCTTCTTTCCTTCCTTCCTTCCTTTCCCAAATACTTGCTGGACCCAGATGGCTCTGGAGGAGGAAGTGAGGCTGGTGACCTTGCATGGCCCTCCCTCACTCAAAATCAATTGTAAGTCATGTCATTTCCCCGATGTCTTGGTCCTCTTCAAGAACGAAGGACAAACACAACAACTTGCTTAATATGTGCGAGGCAGTGTGCTGGCCCTATGAAGGACACTAAGATGAAAAAGACATAGTTCCTGCCCAGGGAATAACCCTCCTGCTGGGTTTGGACATTAGGGCTAGTTCCTCCAGAGAGCAGTTGGGCATTTTCCGGGGGCTTGTAGGGCAACAAGCCCAGTTCTCTAGCCAGTAGGCTTCTTCCATATAACCCAGAAACTTCATCATTTAACTCTGTTGAGGTGGTCCCACTTCAATCTTTTGTCCATATGATTCAACTAAATCAATAAATAAGTATTTAGTGATCATGTACCACAAGCCAGAAACTGTGAGGGGCGCAGACAAAAGTACAAGAACCAGTCCTCATTTGGGGTTTTCTTGGCAAAGGTACTGGAGTGGTTTTACCATTTTCTTCTTCAGCTCATCTTACAATTAAGAAAACTGAGGCAAACAGGATTAAGTGACTTGCCCAGGGTCACACAGCTAGTAAGTGGCTGAGGCCAGAATTGAACTCAGGAAGATGAATCTTCCTGAGTCCAGGCCCAGCACTCTATCCACTGAATCCGCCTAGCCCTGTCCTCAAGGAGCTTATAATCTAGTCAGAGAGAAAACAGAGAGAGAGAGAGAGAGAGAGAGAGAGACAGACAGACAGACAGACAGAGAGAGAGAGACAGAGACAGAGAGAGAGAGAGAGAGAGAGAGAGAGAGAGAGAGAGAGAGATCTAATGAATGCTATATCATTGGTAAGTCAGTTGATCTGGCTCTAGAGTCAGAGAACCTGGGTTCAAATCTTTTTTCCCCTGTTACTAGACCTTCAGCAAGTGACTTAACTTCTTTAGGGCTCCATTTCTTCATCTGTAAAATGAAAATAATAAAACTTGAAGTACCCACTTCACAGGACTGCTGTGAGACTCAAACGAGATAATGTGGGGTATCCCAAAATTCTTGGCACAATTTTAAGATTTACTTTTGAGGGCACCCTTTATAGAATAATGTAGCGTAGACAGATACACACACACACACACACACACACACACACACACACACACACACAAATCTGAAACACTACGTAAGTGCATCAGATCATATTACATTAACCTCAATCTCATTAGAAAAGCTCCCACCTTCTATAGGCCAGTCATTTCTACCAGACCTGCTTTCCTAGGGAATTATGATCTTACTCAACATCCATCCAAATGTAAACTTCTCAAGGGCAGGACTTATTTTTGTTTTTGTCTTGGTATCTCCATCCTTGCCCTGTGCCTCATACACAGTTGATATGATAAATGTTGGTGAATGAATGCATGAAAGAATGCAGAAGGTGCGCTTTTGCTTCCTGCAGCTAGAATTCCAGAATTTCACCCACTTTGCAGAGGACTCCAGCTCCTCCCTTAGTGTCCAACAAGGGGGGATTCAATTTAGAAGAGTCCTATGCTAAGGGGTGGGCACTGGGAGGAGGCTGTGTTCCTAATGATAAAACAGGGAGAAGACTGTGGGCAAGGCTCACGGCCCAGCAGGCCTTTTATTGAGTGTGCTGCCAGGTAATGGAAAGTGCCATAAAGCTGATCCAGAGTAAATGAGACAAATGTTGTTATATTTCTATCTATCTCACCTAAATTTATGATAACAAATTGGAGACTGCACTATTGAACTTTCAGATGTGGTGCTTACAGAGAGAAATTAAGAGGAGGAAGACCCAGGGGAATGGGGGAGTGTGAAGAAGGCAGACACAGGAGATTTTAATCTCAGATGAGGGTGGCCATTGTCTCCCTGACCCCCACATGGCATCCTCCAGGCTTTCTACATACCAGTGGGGCCCTACCCTTCATTTCTAGCTTTATTTCCCTATATTAAACTGAGTTCAATTCATCATTTTTTGGGGGGGAGGCAATTGGGGTTAAATGACTTGCCCAGGGTCACACAGCTAGTAAGTGTCTAGTATCTGAGGCAGGATTTGAAATCAGGTCCTCCTGACTCTGGGGCTGTTGCTCCATCCACTGTGCCACCTAGCTGCCCCAATTCACCAATTTATTAAGCATCTATTACAGGCAGAGAACGATGCTGGACCCTTGGGTAAATGAAAGGTTGGATAAAATATGATCCCTGCCTTCATGGAGTTTATAGTTTACTAGGGGGTGCTGGAGCTGGAACTGATTATTCAATTTTCACTGTGAGCATTTATACCTTCAGCAATTGGCAAAAGCCACTAATTGGAACTTGATTTATTGTTTTATCGACTTTCAGACTTTAAAAAGCGATGGAGAAAATGTTAATTATTCAGATTAAACTTAAAAGGGTGTCACGGATGCATTTTTTTCAGAGAGTTGGTTGGTAGGTCTTTAACAACACACCGCTGGGTTGGACTTTCTTCCTTGGAAAAGACTTCATCGATAGACAGGTTGGGCCTCGGTGTTCCTAAAACCTCCTCTCCAATTTCAGTTGTCTCAGAGAGTTAATTACTGAACATTTGCCATCACACCCCTAGATTAGGGGACACACATACACACACACACACACACGACTATAATATATACAATATTAGAGGTATAACTAGGAATTGTTTTCCCTAGGGCAAAAATAGTTGAATGAGTGGCAGTTGTGGGATGCGTGTGGTGGCAGGTCAGAGGACAGTCCGAACGATGATGCAGCAATGTTGGGAGAAGGTGCAACCCGTCTCCCAATACTCATCTCTACGGGGCTGTGGGTGGGGGGACAGACACTAGGAGAGGCATGCAATAGAGACTAGACCCTTGGGTGGGGGTTGGGAAAAATTAAGCCACACAGTAGCACCAAGCATCAGAGTACCTCATCTTGAAGTATAGGAATGGTAGTTATTATAAGGGAAGAAGAATGCCCCCCTAGATGTTGGCGCCCAGAAGCAAAGCCTTGCTTGCCCGTGCTGGTTAATGACTCTGTGCAATATTACACGTTAAAGTGCCTTAGAGACATGCAAGCCAGGTGCTATGTTGTTGGGGGGAGACCGTTACTGCTTGAGGGGGATCAGAGAAAGCATCATTAATACTGCACGGTAATTGCAGAGATTACTGACTCTACCCCGTCCATATGGAGGAATTAAAATGCATTCTACACTTTAGCCAGACTGGGAGAGAGACCAGACAAAAAGACAAAATGAGAGGCTGTTGCAAAGTCCGGGTGAGAGGACTGTGTAAACGAAGAGAAGATGACGTATGTAAGAGATGCTATGGAGCTAGAAAGGACCGCTAGGTGGCGCCACAGTGCGTAGAGCGCTGGGTCCGGGGTCAGAAAGGCTCATCTTCCTGAGTTCAAATCCAGCCTCAGACACTTATTAGCTATGTGACCCTACGCAAGTCACCTAACCTGCCTCAGTTTCCTCGTCTGTAAGGAAGTGACACACCTTTCCAATATCTTTGCCAAGAAAACCCCAGATGGGGTCATAAAGAGTCAGACGTGCACGAAACGACAGAACGCCACCTTTTCAAAGGGATGCCAACAAGCTGAAAGTTGATAAAGACAGTCTGTGAGAAAGAACTTGAAGATAAATATGGAGGAGGGAATCCTGGGGACCCTGCGGGGTCTGCTCCCAGGTCCGCTACTGAAGGAAGAGGGCGCCTGACCTCTGCAACCTCAGATGCTTCACCTCCAAAGTGAGAGGATCGGGACCCAACGACTTCTCACGTCCCTCCCTAGAGTCCACCAGGTAGCACCTGGAGTCAGGCAGGCAGCTCGAGCGCGGTGCCTGGAGGCAGGAAGAGCCGAGTTCAAATCCAACCTCAGACACACAGCAACCACAACAGTGATAATTATAGCTCGTTTAATGTGCCGGGTATTGCGCTAAGTGCTTAGGAATATTGTTCCATTTGATCCCCACAGCAACCGGGGGAGGGGTGGGCGGGTGCCATGATCACTGCCGTTTGACAGATGAGGCAAAGAGATGTGAAGTGATTTTCCCAGGATCACACAGCTATTAAGTGTCTGAGGCAGGATTTGAACTCAGGTCTTCCTGACTCCAGCCCCAGCATTCTATCCTCTGTGCCACCCAGCTGCCAACTTACTAGTTGTGTGATCCTGGTCAAGCCCCTTAACCTTTATATGCTTCAATTTCCTCAGTTGTAAAAATGAGGATGATGATAATAGCACCTACCTTCCTGGGTTCTTGTGAGGACCCAAAGAGATGAGATTTATAGAATGCCTAGCACAGTGACTGGCACATAGTAGGTGCTTAAGAAATGCTTGTTTTCATCCTTCCTTCTTTCTTTCCTTCCTTATTCCTTCCTTCCTCCTATTCTCCTTCCTTCCTCCCATTCTACTTCTTTCCTCCCTTCCTCCCTCCCTTCTCTTCCTTCCTTCTTTTCCTTCCTTCCTACCTTTCTTTCTTTCTTTCCTTTCTTATTCCTTCCTTCCTCCCTTTCTCCTTCCTTCCTCCCTCCCTCCCTTTTCTTCCTTCCTTCCTTCTTTCTTCCTTTCTTCCCTCCCTCCCTTCCTTTTCTTCCTTCCTTCTTTTCCTTCCTTCCTTCCTTCCTTCCTTCCTTCCTTCCTTCCTTCCTTCCTTCCTTCCTTCCTTCTCTTCCTTCCTTCTTTCTTCCTTCCTTTCTTTCTTCCTTCTTTCTTCCTTCCTTTCTTTCTTCCTTCCTTCCTTCTTTCCTTCCTTCTCTTCCTTCCTTCCTTCTTCCTTCCTTCCTTCTTTTCTTCCTTTCTTTCTTCCTTCTCTTCCTTCCTTCTTCCTTCCTTCCTTCCTTCCTTCCTTCCTTTCTTCCTCCCTTCCTCCCTCCCTTCCTTCCTTCTCTAACATTCTCCAAAGCAGTAGAAAGGAACTGGATAATCTGCATTTTAGTTCTAGCTCTGCCACTGAAGGGTCTTGGACAAGTCACTTAGCTGCTGTGTGCCTCAACTTCCTCAGCTGTAAAATGAGAGGACTGGATTAAATCACTGCTTCTTAACCCTTTTTGAGATCACGGACTCCTTTGCCAGTCTAGTGAAGCCTAGGGACCCCTTCTCAAAAGAATATTTTTAAATACATAAAATAAAATACATAAGATAACAAAGGAAACCAATAATATTGAAATACAGTTACCAAAACATTTAAAAAACAAATTAATCAACCCCCTGTGGGATCCATGGACCTCAAATTACCCCGGATTAGACAGTCTCCAAGGTTCCTTCCATAGCTCTGATGTGCTATGAACCCAAGACCCTAAGCCTCTATCTGGTAGCTATCTATATTTGAAGGGTTGTCATATGTGGAAGCAGATGCGTCTATCTCAAGAAGGAAGAACAAGAACTACTGAGAGGGAGTTGTAGGGAGGAAGAGTTTAGCTTAGGGTAAAGAGGAATTTTCTAAGGATGAGAACTGTCCAACAGCAGAACCAGCTGCTCTAATAGTTAAGGAGCTCACCTAATAGGAAATGGAGACTGAACAACCATCTGTCAGGGATGCTGCAGAGATGATTTCTGCCCTAGGCTGGAGGTTGGGCTACAAGATCAGGAGGGTCCCATCCCACTTAAAGACTCGAATATTCTACTGGCTGCCATGGCGGATAACATCATCGCCTGCCCTTGAAGACTGTGCAATCTAATGGGAAAGACAGGCCAACCACAAGCAAAAGCACTTAACAATACTGACAAAGCAAGAGTGAAACAATATAGTCAAATTTACTTACGTTGTTAAGTCATTCCTCCATTAAAAGTCCTCAGTATGGAAATAAGACTGGGCATTCCACGTCTAGGCTGCCTCAAGCAGAGCGCGATCTCTAATAGAGTCTATCAAATTGGAAATACTTGAAGGACAAGCAGGGCCGCAGACTACTGTCTGCCATAGGAGGGCTTTAGTGAGAGAGAGTCCTCACTACGCGGGTGGTCAGCAGGTGATAAATTTTTCCAGCTTGGGAAACTGGTCTATCAAGGTTTGGAGGGGTCGCAGTTGGCATCAGGGAGTGTCTATAGTGTTGAAATAACAGAAATTTGAAAGATAAATTGTCTCCTATATGTGCAAACACATGTGTGCATGTGCATGTGTGCACACACACACACACACACACAATCAGTGGCTAGAGTGCTGGACCTGGAGTTAGGAACACCTGAGTTCAAATCCTGCCACTGTGACTCTGGGAAAGTCACTTAAGCACTACCTGCCTCAGATTCCTAATCTGTAAAATTGGGATAATAATCGTATCTATCTCCCAAGGTTGTTATGAGGATGAAATGAGATATTGGTAAAGTGCTTTGCAAACCTCAATGGGCTATATAAATGTTAGCTATTATATGTATTTATATATAAACACACACATGTGCATGTATGTATACATGCATATACATACACACGTGTATGTGTGTATACATGTGTACATATACATACATATATGTGCGTCATATGCATATGCATGTGTGTGTGTGAGTGTGTGTGTGCATAAAATCCTAGAACAAAAATCCACGAGCAGTCCTCAGCCCCATGGAGTCTCTGTAGGATCTCTAGTAACTCATCTGAACAATTCAAAGTTTCAGCAGAATAAAGACAAGATTCTCCATCTCTAAGAGCTGCAGTCACAACCAGATTAAATCTCGGTCCTAGACTAATCAGGCCTTGGAGGTCTGTACCTTCCCAAAACTCCAGGTTCCAGTTTAGGGATACTAATGTGAAGAGAAAAGGAAGCAAAGAGACCATCTAAATGGTCCAGAACCAACCAAGCCATCATTTGAGGAGGTTGGCATGGAGCAACACACCTTCTCTCCTTTCTTCCTTTTTTTCCCCGCTCTATTCTGTTTCCTCTCTCTTCTATCCCCCATGAGTAATGGCCAGGACTGATGGTAAGGTGGTGATTCTCTTTCTCTGTTTCTTTAACCAAAAACTCTGTGAAAATGGCTTCCTCTTATTAGACACAATTCCCACTTTTTCCCCATGATCATTCCCCACTGTCATCCTCTTTCTTTCTTAGAATCATTGTACTCTGAGCTTCTTCCTACAATCTCTTTCTGGGACCTTCTGCAGTAGCCACCCACCAAGCATCCATTGCATTCTGCAGGCAGATTTTAATTAAGCCTGCTTGTAATTACCTATCTGTATCCCTACTTAATAAAACTCTGGGGAGTTTTAATTTTTTTTGTTTTAGTTAAAAATTTCATTGCCGCCCTTCATCATGGAGAGAGAGCTGTTGGGCCCTCTTGGGCAGCCTGGCTGAGTCTCAGTAGCTCAGACTCTCATTAGAAATGTCCCCAGCACATGCCACCTGGACAAAGACTGAAGCAGAGACTTGGCACTTTGCCTACACCCCCATTCCATTCCTGGCTCTAGCTCCCTCAGCCGCATTGGGCACTGAAGGCCCCTGATGAGGAGAAGGGAATGAATGATAAAGCAAACATCTCAGGCAGGGGGAAAAGAAGGGAAAAGAATAAACACTTATATAGTGCCTACTGTGTGCCAGGCACTGTGCCAAGCTCTTTACAAATATTATCATCACAACAAACCTGTGATGGAGAGTTATTATCCTCATTTTTCAGATAGAGAAACTGAGGGTGAAAGAAGTTAAGTGACTTGCCCAGGGTCATACAACTAGTGAGTGTCTGAGGTTGTGCTTAAACTTGAGTGTCCCTGATTCTAGGTCCCAGCTGCAGGGGGAAGGCTGGCTACCCAAAAGGCTGAATAAATGTCCCAAAGCACCCCGGTCACCATGGTGAAATTGCTAGTATTTCTGCCACTGCTTCTCCTCATATGACTTCTATCCCAAAAAGGACAGGCTTCCTCAGGTGCCAGAGGACAAATGTCTCCTAACATCTGGTTCATCTTAATTCCTCAGTTATACATCTTTTTAATACGAGGCAGTGTTGCCTAGCAGAAAGATCATAGAGCTTGCGCCAGAATATTTGGGTTCTTATCTCTGTTTTCCCCCTTCCAAGGTCTGTGATTGTTACTCAGTCATCCTCTCTGAGCCTCACCTTTCCCATCTGTAAAAATGGCCACAATAATGCTTTGCTCCCCACCTCACGCAGAGATGATGAAGAATGTGCTTTGAAAACTAAAAAGCGCTCTACTCATATGTGAATTATTCTTAATGTGATAGGGGACAGGACAACAGCCTGAAGGGGGACAAACTGTAACAGGTACACATAGATCAGTGGGGTTCAGAACCAGGAAATCGATCAGTCAACAAGCATTTATTAAGTGCCTACAGTGCCAGGAAAACACGAAAGTGTGACCATATCATTTCCATGTAACTTAATATTAACAATATTGTAATTAATAGTTAATTATAATTAATAATGAAAAATATTATATTTGGTGATGTTTTATGTCTTATATCCTATAATTATAATAACTCAGGCAACTCTTTAAGACTATATATTACCAAGCAGGTGCCAATCTGCATTGGTAAAAAGTTTCCTGGCTGGGAGTTCCCTACTTCAATAAAATCACAGATTGGGTCCAAAAAGTGGTAATATTTAGTTAATTAGCATTAATGATAATAATTAATTATAACTGGGGCAGCTAGGTGGCATAATGATTACAGTGTTGGGCCTGGAGTCAAGAAGACTTATCTTTATGAGTTCAAATCAGGCCTCAGACACTTAACTAGCTGTGTGACCCTGTGACCCTGTTTGACTCAGTTTCCTCATCTGTAAAAGAGGTGGAGAAGGAAATGGCAAACCACTACAGTATCTTTGCCAAGAGAACCCCAGAAGAGGTCACAAAGAGTCGAACATAACTGGAAAATGACTGAACAACAATTTAAATAGTCAACAATTAATAAATACAAATTATAATAAACTATAGCAAAATAATGTGTAATTAATAAGATAAATTTATAATAATTAATATTAATAATCTGAATAATAACTGATAGATATATATATAGTCCTTTAAGGTTTGCAAAGGACTTTACATTCAACTTTTCATTTGATTTCTTGTTTGGAATGTGTGACCCATACCCCTCACCCCTCATGAGTAACATGAGTAAAGGGTCACCCACAGCTATAAAAGTAAGGTCAGGGGTCATCTGGGTTCTCTTGTCTTAGCAAAAGGATAACCTTCAAAGGTCCAGGCCAGCCTCAGTGTTATAGTGGAAATCCCAGCAAACTGAGGTTGCTGGCAAAACACAATAAAATAACAAAGATGGAACCCATTAATAATTCCTACAGCCCTTCCCATCTGCCCTGTGGAAGGGCAGGCAGTGCTTGGTTTCAATTTCCTATTGATAGGCAGGGCAGTCGCCCCATGGGTGCTCCATTGTAGAGAAGGGGCCCACCTTCTCATCTCCATTAGTATTAACTGTTGACCAATGGCCACCAACAGGTAGATGAGCATGAGAGTGCCACTGCTCCTGCCTCCAGTCCAGCTCTTAGAGCTGTCATCAGAGAAGTAGCTCCTGTGGAACAGGGGACCTTGTAGCTGAAACCTTCCAAGTTTGTTGTCTCCTCCATTAGAAGTTGAACTCCTTGAGAGTAGAGACTGAGTTTTCTATTTGTACCCTTAATACTTAGCATCATGCTTTGCACATTGAGAATACTTAATAAATGTCTTATTCATTCATTCATTCATTTATTCCATTGATGTCTCTTCCCATCAGCTTACTTTATTTATTTATTTAGGTTTTTTTGAGAGTTTTTATTTTTAGTTTGCAGCACTCGGTTCTACATAATTTTGAGTTCCAGGTTTTCTTCCCCACCTCCCTCCCCAAGACAGCTTGGAATCTGATATATCTTCTATGTATAACACACTAGTCAAGTTGTGAAGAAGAATTATGACCAATGGAATGAATCATGAGAAAGAGGAAACAGAACCAAAAAAAAAAAACCCCAAAAACAAAAACGAAAGAGAAAAAAAAAAGGGAAAAAAAGGCGAGCATGAAGTGTGCCTCAATCTGCAGTCAGACTCCATAGTTCTTTCTCTGGATGTAGACAGCATTCTCCATCGTGAGTCCTTTGGAGTTGTCTTTGCACCTTGCGTTGCTGAGAGGAGCAAAGTCTATCAGGGTTAGTCCTCACAGAATCCATATATCTGTGGTTGTGTATAATGTTCTCCTGGCTCTGCTCTGTTCACTCAGCATTGTATCATGTAGGTTTTTCCAGGTTGTTATCCGTATCATTCCCATTTCTTATAGCAAAATAGTATTCTACCACCTTCATATACCAGAACTTGTCCAGCCATTCCCCAACTGATGGGCATTCCCTTGATCCCCAATTCTTTGCCACCACAAAAAGAGCCACCATAAACACTTTTGTACATATGGGTCCCCTTCCCACTTGTGTGATCTCTTTGGGATACAACCCTAGAAGTGATATTGCTGGGTCAAAGGGTATGAACATTTTTATAGCCCTTTGGGCATAGTTCCAAATTGCTCTCCAGAATGGCTGGATCAGTTCACTACTCCACCAGCAATGTAACAATGTTCCGATTTTCCCACATCCTCTCCAGCATTTATCATTTTCCTGTTTTGTCATTTTAGCCAATCTGACAGGAGAGATGCGGTACCTAAGAGTTGTTTTGATTTGCATTTCTCTAATTAGTAGTGATTTTGAGCATTTTTTCATATGCCTATAGATATATTTAATTTCTTCCTCTGAAAACTGCCAGTTCATATTCTTTGACCATTTCTCAACTGGGGAATGACTTGTATTCCTATAAATTTGGCTCAGTTCCCTGTATATTTTAGAGATGAGGCCTTTATCAGAGATACTGTTTGTAAAGATTTACTCCCAATTTTCTGCTTCCCTCCTAATCTTTATTGCATTGGCTTTTTTTTATACAAAAACATTTCAATTTAACATAATCGAAATTCTCCGTTTTGCATTTTGTAATGCTCTCTATCTCATGAATTCTTTTCTTTTCCATAAATCTGATAGGTAAATTATTCCTTGTTCTCCCAAATTGCTTATAGTATCAGACTTTATTCCTAAATCAAGAACCCATTTTGACTTTATTTTGGTATATGGTGTAAGATATTGGTCTATGCCCAGTTTCTGCCCTACCATTTTCCAATTTTCCCAGCAGTTTTTGTGAAATAGTGAATTCTTAGCCCAGAAGCTGAATTCTTAGGGTTTATCAAAGAGTAGATTGCTACAGTCGTTGACTTCTCCATCTTGTGTACCTATCCTATTCCACTGATCCACACCTCTGTTTCTTAGCCAGTACCAGGTAGTTTTGATGACTGCTGCTTTATAGTACAGTTTAATATCTGGTATGGCTAGGCCACCTTCTCTAGTATTTCCTTTCATTAATACCCTAGATATTCTAGACCTCTTGTTCTTCCAGATGAATTTTTTTATTATTTTATCCAGTTCTGTAAAATAATTTTTGGTAGTTCGATTGGTATGGCACTGAACAGACAGATTAATTTAGGTAAAATTGTCATTTTTATTATATTAGCTCAGCCTATCCATGAGCAACTGATATTTTTCCATTTATTTAGATCTGACTTTATTCGTGTGAAAAGTGTTTCATAATTATGTTCATATAGGCCCTGGGTTTGTCTTGGCAAATAGACTCCCAAATATTTTATAGAGTCTACAGTAACTTTGAATGGAATTTCTCTTTCTATCTCTTGCTGTTGGGCTTTGTTAGTAATGTATAGAAATGCCGAGGATTTATGTGGGTTTATTTTATACCCTGCAACTTTGCTAAAGTTGTTTATTATTTCAAGTCGTTTCTTACTTGATTCTCTAGGATTCTCTAGATAAATCATCATATCATCTGCAAAAAGTGATAATTTAGTTTCTTCTTTTCCTATTCTAATTCCTTCAATTTCTTTTTCTTCTCTTATTGCTACAACTAACGTTTCTAGTAGCAAATTATATACTAGGGGTGATAATGGACATCCTTGTTTCACCCCGCTCTTATTGGGAATGCATCTAGCTTATCCCCATTACAAATAATGCTTGTTGATGGTTTTAGGTAGATGCTATTTATAATTTTAAGGAAGGCTCCATTTATTCCTATGCTTTCCAGCATTTTTAATAGGAATAGGTATTGTATTTTGTCAAAGGCTTTTTCTGCATCTATTGCCATGATCATATGGTTTCTGCCAGTTTTGTTGTTGATATGATCAATTATGCTGATAGTTTTCCTAATATTGAACCAGCCTTGCATTCCTGGAATAAATCCTACCTGGTCATAGTGTATTATTCTGGTGATAAGTTGCTGCAATATTTTTGCTAATATTGTATTTAAAATTTTTGCATCAATATTCGTTAGGGAAATTGGTCTATAATTTTCTTTCGCTGTTTTTTCTCTACCTGGTTTGGGTATTAGTACCATATTTGTGTCATAGAAAGAATTTGGTAGGACTCCTTCTTCCCCTATTTTCCCAAATAGTCTATAAAGTATAGGAATTAATTGTTCTTTAAATGTTTGAAAAATTCATGTGTAAAACCATCTGGCCCCGGAGATTTTTTCCCAGGGAGTTTATTGATGGCTTGCTCAATTTCTTTTTCTAAGATGGGGTTATTTAGAAATTTTATTTCCTCTTTCTGTTAACCTGGGCAATTTATGTTTTTGTAGATATTCATCCATATCCCTAAGGCTGTCAAATTTATGGGCATACAATTGGGCAAAATAATTCCTAATTATTGTTTTGATTTCCTCTTCATTAGAGGTGAATTCACCCTTTTCATTTTTGATACTGGTAATTTGATTTTCTTCTTTCTTTTTTTAATCAAATTGGCCAAAGGTTTATCAATTTTATTGTTTTTTTTTTCATAAAACCAGCTCTTTGTTTTATTTATTAATTCAATAGTTTTCTTGGTTTCAATTTATTAATCTCTCCTTTGATTTTCAGTATTTCTAATTTGGCATATTTAATTGGGGATTTTCAATTTGTTCTTTTTCTAACTTTTTCAGTTGTATGCCCAATTCATTGGTCTCCTTTTTCTCTATTTTATTCATGTAAGCATTTAGAGATATAAAACTTCCCCTAAGAACTGTTTTTGCTACATCCCATAAGTTTTGGTATGTTGTCTCATTATTGTCATTCTCTTGAATGAAGTTATTAATTGTTTCTCTGATGTGTTCTTTGGCCCACTCATTCTTTAGAATTAGATTATTTAGTTTCCAATTAATTTTTAGTTTATTTTTACATGGTTCTTTATTACAAATAATTTTTATTGCATCATGATCTGAAAAGTATGCTTTGACCACTTCTGCCTTTCTGCACTGCGATTGTGAGGTTTTTATGCCCTAGTGCACGGTCCATTTTTAAGTATGTGCTATGTACTGCTGAGAAGAAAGTATATTCCTTTTTATTCCCATTCGGTTTTCTCCAGAGGTCTATCATATCTGCCTTTTCTAAAATTCTGTTCACCTCCTTAACTTCTTTCTTATTTATTTTGAGGTTAGATTTATCAAGTTCAGAGAGGGGGAGATTGAGGTCTCCCATTATTATGGTTTTGCTGTCTATTTCTTCCTGTAACTCCCTTAACCTTTCCTCTAAGAATTTGCATGCCATACCACTTGGTGCATATATGTTAAACAATGATATTGCTTCATTGTTTATGGCGCCTTTTAGCAGGATATAGTGTCCTTCCTTATCTCTTTTAATTAAATCTATCTTTACTTTGGCTTTGTCTGAGATTAGGATTGCTACACCTGCTTTTTTTACTTTAGCTGAAGAGTAATATATTTTACTCCAGCCTTTTACCTTTGCCCTGTGTGTACCCCCCTGTTTCAAATGTGTTTCTTGTAAATAGCATATTGTAGGTTTACGGTTTTTAATCCATTCTGCTATCTGCTTCCGTTTTATGGGAGAGTTCATCCCATTCACATTCACAGTTATGATTTCTATCTGTGTCTTTTTCTCCATCCTATTTTCCCCCTGTTTATGCTTTTATTTCTCCCTTTCCCCTTCCACTCCTCAACAAAGTTTTGCTTTTGACTGCCGCCTTCCTCAGTTTACCCTCTCTCTTGATTCCCCGCCTTTATCTTTACTGTTTTCCACTTGCTACTTCTTCCCTCCTTTCTGACCACCCCCCCTCCCTTTTTCCCCCTTTCCCCTCCTACTGCCTGTAGGACAAGTTAGACTTCTATACTTATCAGGGTATGTTATTCCCTTCCTGAACCAGATTCGATGACAGTAAAGCTCAAATACTGCTCTTCTTCCTCCCTTCTTTCCCTCTACTATAATGTGTTTTTGTGCCTCCTCATTTGATGTAATTTACCCTTTTCTACTACCTCCTTACCTCTTCTCCCATAACCCTCCCTTTACATCTCTCAATTATGTTTTTTATCCTTATATCAGTTATTTTATACAGACATCCACAGTTTATGTGTATTCCTTTCAATTGTCATGGTAGCTGTACTATTCTTGATTGACATGTGTATATATACATATATATATATATATATATAATATACATAAGATGATATAATCCTATATAAAGATGTAGATAATTTGCCCTCATTGATTAATAAGGTTTGTGGGGGTTTTTCCCCCTGTTTATCTTTTTATGTCTCTCTTGAGTTTTGTATCTGAAGATCAAATTTTCCATTCAGTTCTGGTCTTTTCATCAGGAAGGTCTGGAATTCCCTTATTTCATTGAATGTCCATCTCCTTGCCTGAAAAATTATGCTTAATTTTGCTGGGTAATTGATCCTTGGTTGTAGTCCCAGCTCCTTTGCCCTTTGGAATATCATATTCCAATTTCTTCTGTCATTTAATGTAGAAGCTGAAAGATCCTGCATGATCCTTACTATAGTTCCGTGATATTTGAATTGTTTCTTTTTGGCTGCTTGCAATATTTTCTCCTTGACTTCGTAGTTCTGAAATTTGGCTACAATATTTCTTGGGGTTTTCAATTTGGGATCTCTTTCAGGGGCTGATCAGCGGATTCTTCAATGACTATTTTACCCTCTGGTTCTAGGACCTCTGTTCGAAGATACTGTCAAGGCTCTTTTTTTCATCGTGGATTTCCGGTAGACCAATAATTATTAAATTGTCTCTCCTGGATCTATTGTCCAAGTCAGTTGTTTTTCCAATCAGATATTTCACATATTTTTTCTATTTTTTCATTTTTTACATTTTGTTTGACTACTTCTTGATGCCTCATAGAGTCATTAGCTTCCACTTGCTCAATTCTAATTTTTAATGAGTTGCTGTCTTCATTTTACTTTTGAGTCTCCTTTTCCAGTTGGTTGATTTTACCTCTCAGGGTGTCATTTTCTCTATTTAGATTCTGAATCTCCCTAGCCATTTCACCAATCTTATTCTTTAAGGACTTGATTTCATCAGTGGATTTTTTTTCCATTTTTTCTTTTACCTCCCTAATTTGGTTTTTAAAATCCTCCTTCAGGTCTTCCAGTAATGCTTTTTGGGCTTGAGACCAGTTCTCATTCCCTTTTGAGGTATCAGATGTGGGTACAGTGTCATTGCTATCCTCTTCCAAATTTGTATTTTGTTCACGTCTGTCTCCATAAAAAGAATCAATGGTCCTCGGGTTTTTTGTGTTTTTCTTCATGTTGGTTAGCTTTTTCCTGGCTTTACAGTGAATTTCTGCTTTGGGGGGTCAGGGGTCTCTGTCCTAGGTTTCTTCTTCTGGGGATTGTGAGTCTAGTTACTGGCTTTGTGTATTAAAGCCTTCAGTTTCCTGAG
Organism: Trichosurus vulpecula; assembly: GCF_011100635.1. NCBI lineage: Eukaryota > Metazoa > Chordata > Mammalia > Diprotodontia > Phalangeridae > Trichosurus > Trichosurus vulpecula. The sequence goes on from NC_050573.1 coordinate 532,838,135, forward strand.
GTGTAGGGGAGGGGTCTGGCTTCCCAAAGTCTCCTCTTCCCCTGCTCTCTAGCACTGTTGCTCTTCAGCAATGGTCTCAGCTGTTTGTTGTTTGTGCTGTTGTCCGGCGCTTCCCCTGGGGGTGCAAGGGTATGTCTGGGCTCCTGATGTTGACCCCTGTTGGCTCTGCCTCTCTGGGACTCAGGAACTCCCACTAGTTGGCCACTGAAACCCCACTGAAACTCCTCTATTCCAGCATTTTTTCCCCAAGGAATTCTCTGGGTTGGGGGGGGGGGGATTAGAGCTGTTTACCTGGCCATTATGTTTCCCAGAAGTTCAAGAAGATGCATTTTGTATCTTTGGGCTGCAAGCCTCAGGAGTTGATGTCTCATGGCTGGTGGCACTGTGCTGCTGCCTCTCGTCCCTTCCACAGACTCCTGTCAGGAGGCCTAGGGAGCTCTGCCAGTTTCAGGTGCCCAGCTTTCTCCCAGGCTGTCTCGCTGGTTGGTTTCAGCAACTGCTTCTGCTTTGGTACTATCTGGAGCAGCTCTGCATGCCGAGTGCTCTCCCAGCCTACAGATTCATCCTGTTGGCCTTTCAGACTTTCCTGGCTTGGAAATTTGCCCCACCCAGACTGCTCATGGTTTCTAATGCTCTCAAATCTGCTCAGATTCACTTTTTTATAGGTATCTGACAGAGCTTGTGAGAGAGCTCTGCCCCTTACTCTATTTATTTATTAGAACTTTTTAATTCTGAACCTAACAAACACTAAATAAAATGAGTATTTCCATATACATTAGTAGAATAGAAAAAGAAGATGCTAAATTAAACTGGGAATCTCTATTATGTATAATTTACTCTTCTTTTTAAAAATATATAATCAATTCACCATGTTACTTTCAAGAGAGTCCTATTTATCTGAATTATTTCTGGCTTCCCTTCTATTCCCTTTTGTGCATTTATAAAAAAATCTTTCAATGACCCTTCCCTTCTTCATCTTTTTTTCCCTCCCTCTCTTCCTTCCTTTTTCTCTCTAGATAGATTACACATATAATCTCTCTTGACATATACATATACACACATATACATATATATGTTTCTCTCTCTATTACTCTCTCAGTCTCTCTCCACCTCTCTCTATCTCTCTCACCCCATCCTCCCCATCCCTAGCCACCCTCTCTCTCCTATCACTCCTCATTTGAAAAGGAACAGAAAAGCCTTGTAACAGTATGAGTAGTAAAAATATTAATTCCCACATTGGCTATTTCTGAAAGTGTATGATGGATAGAATGTTTCATTATCAATGGAACTGTGTTTCTTCATTGCATTGATGGGAATTTCTTAGTCTTTCTAGGTTGTTTTTCCTTATAATGGTGCTATTGTAAAAATTGTTCTACAGGTTCTGCTCGCTTTACTCCGCATCAGTTCATACAAGTCTTCCCTGGTTTCTCTGAAACCATCATCCCATTTGCCATTTCTTAACAGCACACTAATATCCATTACATATACCATAATTTGTTCAGTTGTTCCTCGATTCTGTCACTTGACTTTAATTCAAAAATGGTTTAGTTACCATTTGTTACTGCATACTTGGTCTTGTGCTGACAACACAAAGACAAGAACAATATTGCTCATACCCTGCTTTGCTTTGTCACAAGGGTAGGCCCAGGGACCAAAGCACCTGTGTTGTATATATGCCAACATACACAATACAAAAGGATAGGTGCATGCTGACGCCTATCCTCTGCTGGTGTTGGACATTAATCTACAAGTTGGAGTGGATGTCAAATGTGGGCCTATCTCAGAGCTTGTGTAACTAAAGTCCATAAGTCAGCTGAGCAGTGGGCAGTGTGAGGTGACAAGGAGAGACTATGTAAGGACTGAATATCAGAGAATGGACACTAGGAAGGAAGGTGCGCAACTTGGACATAGAAAGCAAAGGAGATATTTACCTTCACGTTGTTCAGTCATTTCAGTCATGTACGACTCTTCATGACCCCATTTGGGGTTTTCTTGGCAAAGATACTGGAGTGCTTTGCCATTTCCTTCTCCAGTTCATTTTACAGATGAGGAAACTGAGGTAAACAGAGGTTAAGTGACTTGCCCAGAGTCACACAGCTAGTAAGTGTCTGAGGCCAGATCTGAACTCAGGAAGAGTGTCCCTGACTCCAGGCCTAGATTCTATCCACTGTGCCACCTAGCTCCTTTACCTTCCCACCCCAACTCTTAATTTGTTGGGTAAACCTTCTTTTCTACCACACCACGTTGGAGCTAACAGAGCATCAGGAAAGAATTTATGGAGGTGGTAGCATTTGAGTTAGGCCAAGAAGAGACTAGAGGGCATTCCAGGCAAAAAGAACAATGTAAGCAAAGGCAAAGAGGTGGGAAGCAATGGGCAGTATTTAGGAGAACAAAAGTAATATAGTTTCACTGCATCATAGAGCACATGAGGAAAAGCAACATGGGGTGAGACTGCAAAGATAGAATAGAGTAAAAAAAACACCCACATGTACAAAAATATTTGTAGCAGCTCTTTTTGTGGTGGCAAAGAATTAGAAATTGAGTGTATGACCATCAATTGGGGAATGGCTGAACGAGTTGTGGTAAATGAATGTAATGGAATACTATTGTGCTGTAAGAAATGATGAGCAGGCAGATTTCAGAAAAACCTGGAAAGATTTATATGAACTGATGCTGAGTGAAGGAGCAGAACCAGAAGAACATTGTACACAGTAACAACCACAGTGTACAATGACCCACTCTGATTTATTTAGCTCTTCTTAGATTTGAAATGCAAGGATCTAAGCCAACTCCAAAAGACTCATGATGGAAAATGCTATCCCCATCCAGAAAAAGAACTGTGGTATCTGAATGCAGATGGAAGCATACTATTTGCTCTCTTTTTTTGTTTCTTTGTTTCTTCTTTCTTGTGGTTTCTCCCATTGGTTCTAATTCTTCTTTACAACATGACTAACATGAAAAATATGTTAATATGAATGTATATGTAGAGTCTATGTCAGATTGCATGCGGTCTTGGGGAAGGGGAGGGGAGAGGGGGGATAAAATTGAGAACTCAAAATCTTTTGGAAGTGAATGCCGAAAACTAAAAATAAATAAGCAAATAAGGAAAGAAAGAAAGAGAGAGAGAGAGACAGAAAGGAAGGAAGGAAGGAAGGAAGGAAGGAAGGAAGGAAGGAAGGAAGGAAGGAAGGAAGGAAGGAAGGAAGGGGAAGAGAGAGAGAGAGAGAGAGAGAGAGAGAGAGAGAGAGAGAGAGAGAGAAGGAAAGAAAGAAAGAAGAAAGAAAGAAAGAAAGAAAGAAAGAAAGAAAGAAAGAAAGAAAGAAAGAAAGAAAGATTGAAAGAAAGAAGGAAGGAAGGAAGGAAGGAAGGAAGGAAGAAAGGAAGGAAAGAAGGAAGGAAGAAATATACAATAGGGTCAGATTGTGGAGGAACTTGAATGCCAGGCAAAGAAGTTTTAAATTTACTCAGTATGTGAAGATGAATCATACCACGAGCCTCCTACCAGAGAGGTGATAAACTTAAAAACAGAGACATACTTTTTGGGGTGATATGGGAATTTATTTTTTGGACTGTTTGTATTTTTGAAGAGGTTTATTTTTTAGTGTTTTGTTGTTACTGTTTAATGGGGGCAGAGACAATGGGGAAAACATTATAAAAGCATGTGAAAAAAATAAATGAATTTCAATTAAAAATTACAACAAGAGGCAGTTGCTGAAGGGTTTTGAGCAGAGAATTGATGTGACCAAATCTATGCATGATTATTCTGGTAGCCTGTTACAGTTCAGGCCTAAATCAGCCCAATAATTCAGGTTCAAGGTCAGAACAAAATGAGACATTCATGGAACATATTGCAGCTAACAAAAATGGGTTTATCCTGACCTAGCAGAGAAAGGTATTCAACAAGGATACGGTGTTGATTCAGGTTGTTCATGCTGTTCCACTGGTCAGAAGTCTAGCCATTAATGGCCCAAGTCTTTAGTCCTCTGAGACAACTGAGTCTCGAGGACAGTTTTAGTAACTTTAAAGGAAAATCTAACCTAGCCTGTGTGGAAATGGTGATATTGCTCCTATCACACAGCCACGTGAATGATGAGCTGCAGGGCAAAGAAATTGGAGAATAAAGGATCTGTCAAGAGGTTATTGCAATAGTCCAGGCAGGTGGCAATCATGAATGCCTACCTGTGGCAGGGTGTTAGAATGAGAATACAGAGGATAGAGTAAGAAGCAAAATATATTTCAGAAGTACAGTTATCCCTTCCCACATTGCAGGGGTTAGGGACATGGCATCCCCATGATGTGGAAAATCCATGTAAAATTTTTTGGCCCTCTCTTCACACTAGAGAAGAAGACTGAATTTTTATGGTGTTTAAAGATAAAATATATTGACATTATATAACACTATACATGTATTTTATGCATTTCTGAGTTTCGAAACTTTTTTCTGTGTTATCTGCTGGCTTTCATGAGCTGTCTGTGGCTTCTGCAAAACTCCCCAAAAATTCCTGTTTAATTTTTTATGCTGACCTGTATTGAAACCACAATGCGGAAAGTTGCCATGTGTAAGGGATAACTGTAGAATGGACAAAATTTGTTAACCCTTTAGGGTTAACGTAGGATTTATCAACGCTCATTGATTGGTAACTGACAGGACTTGGAAACTGATTGGGTACAAAAAGCCATAAGAAAGAAAGTAGGTACCAGACATGGGAGACTAGGGGAATGGTGATAGGCAGAAACAGTGAAATTAGAAGAAAGAGCAGGTTTAGGGGAAAAAATAATAATCCAGTTTTCAATGTGTCAAATTTGAGGTACCTCCAAGAGGAAATGTTCTGTAAGCAGACAGAGACACAGGTCTGGAATTCAGAAGAGGGACTAGGGCCAGATTCAGGAGCTATTTGCATAGAGGGGATAGGTGAAGTTATGGGAGTGAATGGGACTTCCAAGAGAAAAAAAGGAGAGGGATTAAAACGAGAAGGCAACATCCACATTGTGGAACATCCACCCTTAAGGGCTAGGAAGATGACACAGTGTCAGTGATAAAGAGCATTTAGTAAGTAGCGGTTAGAAAAGTATGTGAAGAACAAGGCAGGTGATATTTCTGAAGCCAAGGGAGAGGAGAGTATCATGAAGCAGGTTGTGATCAGAAGAATCAAATGCTGAAAGAGGCCTCAGAGAATGATTAGTATAAGAGGGCCATTGACATGGAATTTGGGGGTTAGGATATCATTAGTGACCTTGGAGAAAACTGTTTTCTTAGGACAGTGAAGGTAGAAGCCATATTGCAAAGACTTGAGTAATGAGGATTAAGGAGAGACGAGATGGTACAAAAGTGTAGATGTTGAGTGGAGATAACTTTTTCTAGAAATGGGAGAATGGGAGATTGAATGGGAGATAGGATCATAGCCAGATGGGGTAGGAAGGGTGGAGAAGGCTTTTTTGGATTGGGGAAATAGGACAGAGCCAGTGATTCATTGAAAATAAGAGATAATTGGAAGAGGCATGTGATTTCTATTGACTACGGGTTTAAAAACACTTATTTTAAAATTATTTCCCAATTACATGTAAATTTTTTTTTTGCTTTTTTTTTTGGCAGGGCAATTGGAGTTAAGTGACTTGCCCAAGGTCACACAGCTAGTACATGTGTCAAGTGTCTGAGGCCGGATTTGAACTCAGGTCCTCCTGACTCCAGGGCCAGTGCTCTACTCACTGCGCCACCTAGCTGCCCCGACATGTAAAATTTTTTAACATTCATTTTAAAAAATTTTGAGTTCCAAATTCTCTCCCTCCTTCCCTGCCCACCCATTGAGAAGTCAAGTGATATGATATTGATTATACATGTGAAGGCATGCAAAATATTTTTACATGTTAGTTATGTTGTAAAAAAACACACGTAAAACAAGAAAAATAAAGAAAAATTTTAAAGTATGCTTTCATCTGCACTCAAAAAAGCAAGAAAAATAAAGTGACAAAATTATGCTTGAGTCTGCACTCAGAGTTCATCATTTCTCTCCCTGGAGGCAGATAGCATTTTTCATCATGGGTCCTTTAGAATTGTTTTGGATCATTCTCTTGATCAGATTAGCTAAGTCATGATCATCATTACAATTTTGCTGTTACTGTGCACAATGTTCTCCTAGTTCTGCTCACTTTGCCTTGAATCAGTTCATGTAAGTCTTCTCGGGCTTTTCTGAAACCATTCTGTTCATCATTTTCTTATAGCACAGTAGTATTCCATTACAATCATATACCACAAATTGTTCAGCCATTCCCCGATGGATGAACACGACTAGGGCTTCTCTTGACTCTGACGTCTTCCTATCTGTCACTGAAGGATGTCCTTATGCCAGAACTGATCTTGATAGCTCCCTAAGGATAGGAGTTACTTTGGAGACTTCTCCTATAATCCCCATAGTACCCAGCACAAGGCTGGGCATACATACAGTAGATGCTCAATAAATACTCATTGATTCGATGACAAACTTGCTAAGACTCACCTTCCTAGGCCTGTAATTCTCAGTCCTAGAGGGAGAACTGGTGTAATGGAAAAAGGTTTTGGAGTCAGAGGACCTGGTTCAAATCCTAATGACCTACCTGAGCTCAAACAAGTCATTTAGTTCTTCCTCTATGCCTCAGTTTTCTAACCTGTAAAATGGGACACAGGGAGAAGATTGAACAAGATGATGTCTATGATTGTCCAGCTCGAAATCCATAATCCTAAAACACTGGGCAGATGTGGGAGAAGATTATGGTTATTAATCAATCAACAAGTATTTATTGAGCATCTATTATGTGCCAGACTCTGCATTATAGGGATGCAAAAGTGAAAGAGTCCTTTCTCTCAAGGAGCTTACAGATAGGGGTTTGCTGTATACCTCCTGTATGTCTATCTAGCCCATGCTAGACACTGCGAGTGTCAGCATTGGACGTGGTATCTGCCAACAGATTTGGTTGGGGAATAAAGACTGCTGACATAAAATAGTCAGAGAATAATTAGGAACTTTGTGTGTTACAAACAGTATATCTAACAGCTCAGTGAAAGGAGAGATCTCTACGGTTGAGGGTGGCACAGTGGATAGAGCGCCAGGTCTGGAGTCAGGAAGACTTGAGTTCAAATCTGGCCTCAGATACTTAGTAGCTGTGTGATCCTGGGCAAGTCACTGAAACCTATTTGCCTCTATTTCCTCATCTGTAAAATGAGCTGGAGAAGGAAATAGCAAATCACTCCAGTATCTTTGCCAAGAAAACCCCAAATGGGGTCACAAAGAATCAGATGTGACTGAAATGACTGAACAACAACAACATGAAACTTTACCTGGGCTTTGAAGGATAGCTGAGATTTGGACAGGTAGAGGAAGGAGAAGAGCTCAGACAAGAGGGTCAGTATGAGTAAAAAAAAACCTAGAGATAAGATTGTATGCGTCATATGTTACATAGAATGAGAGATCTGACCTGGCTGGAGCAGATGATAGAGACTGGGGCGTAGTTTGTGATAAAGTTAAATAGAGAAGGTGTGACCAGATTGTGGAATTCCATGAAAGGCAGGCCAATGGAAAAAAAAAAACCAGAAAGCAGCTTGGTAGAATATAGGTTTACATCAGAATCACATATCAAAAAGCTCTAAATGCATTCACAAAGTAAATTAAAAGGGTTCAACTAAAAAAAATTAGAGAATACATTTTAGTTCTCTAGTTATGGATAGAAGTCATCACTAAAAAGATAGACATGAAATAAAAAAAACTTTCATGTAAGCAAAATCAATGCAGCTAAAAGATGAAAATAAACGGGCAATTGGGAAATTTTTTGCATCAAATATTTTTGATAAGAGTCTGATTTCCAAGATAAATAAGAAATTGGTATAATTATATAAAATCCAAAGGCACTCCCCAGTAAATAAGTGGTAAAGAATAAGAACAAACTGTTTTTAAAAGATGAAACACAAACTGTAATTTCTATATGAAAAATACTCAAAGTCATTAATAATAAGAGAAATATAATCTAAAAAACAACCTTGAAGTTTTACCTCACATTCATTAAGTTGCAAAGATGATAAAAGATGGAATTACTGTTGGAGGGCCTGTGACATTAATGCACAAGTAACTGTGAATTTGTTCAACCATTCTGGAAAATATTTTGGAATTGGGCAAGAAAAATTACTAAACTATTCATACTCTTTGACCTAATGATCCCGCTACTGGAATCAGAGGTCAAAGACAGAAAGATGCCAAAGATTCATAGCAGCACTTTATGTAGTAACAAAAGCACTAGAAACAAAGTGCCAATGTATTGGGAAATAGCTCAACAAATTGTGATATATGAATGTAATAGAATATGATTGCACTGTAAGAAACAGTGACTACCAAGAATTCAGAGAAAGGTGGGGGAAAAGTGTGTATGAACTGAAGCAAAATAAAAGAAGCAGAAATAAGATAAACAACAGCTACCTCAATAATCTAAACAAAACAATGTTAAAAAGTAGTCAGGAAACAGGGACTTATTAAGCACCTACTACAGAGCTTCTCAAAATTATTTGGTTCACTGCTTTCTTTAAAAAAAATTACTCAGTGTTCCCCTGGAAATATACTTTCTTTAATCCTTTAATTTTCTTTTTAAATTTTCATCATTTAAAAAATATAAATTTTTAAAATTACATATCTTAAATTTAAGAATTTATTGTAAATTTGTGGGTTTTTTTCCTGCATTGAAATTTTAATGATGCAATATTTTCTCATATAACCATATAGTATCGTATTGTAAACAAGTCATTACATACATACGTACCTGCCGATACATGCAGGACTTCCAAACAATGTGCAACAGGCTTGCCTGCCAACGCTTGCTTGTTAAGACCTGTCAGCAGACTTGACCACTGATCAGTAATAGCCTGCATTTTGTGTATTTATTTGGAAAGTAATGTAATCACTATGATTTTAGCTCCGTTACACAACAGATGAAACATGTACAAATGGATTTTCAAAATTTTCTTCTCTTCTTTCCTTATGCTTCCACTGCCCCTTTATTTTTATTCAACACCCTCCAATCACACCTGAGTCTATCACCACCCTGGATCATTCCAGCACCCCCAGGGGGCAGTATCACCCACTTTGGGAACCCATGACCTACTATGTGTCAGGCACAGTGCTAAACATTTTACAAATATTATCTCATTTCATCCTAATAACAACTTTGGGAGATAGTTGCTATCGTTATTACCATTTTACGGTTGAGGAAACTGAGGCAGATAGAGTAAAGTGACTTGCCTAGGACCACACAGCTAGGAAGTGTTTGAGGCCAGATTTGAACTCAGTTCTTCCTGACTCCAGATCAAATGCTTTACACTGGGCCATTTAGTTGCCTCTGTGTTCCAACTCAGATTAACTGAAATGACCAGTTTTGATCCCAGGGAACAGATGATACCTTTCTCCTCTTGGAAGAGAGGTAGAGGACTATGGGTATAGAATGTCACCTGTGTTATCAGACATAGCTGTGTGTGTGTGTTTTATCTATTTTTCCTTAACTTCCCTAAACAAGGAAAAGTGTATTGGAGTGAGATAAATTGGGAAATGATAATGGTATTTTTAAAAGTATCAATAAAACTGAAAAAAAAGTTTGTATTTCATGATGTAGCCAGTAGGGAACTACTATAGTCTCTTTCCTTTCTACGCCCATTCATTTTTCTCCAGAGATCTATCATGTCTACACTTTCTAAAATTCTATTCACCTCCTTAACTTCTTGTTTATTTTGAGTTTAGATGTATCAAGTTCAGAGAGGGGGAGGATGAGGGCCCCTACTAGTATAGTCTTGCTGTCTAATTCTTCCTGTAATTCCCTTAACTTCTCTAAGAATTTGGATGCTGTACCACTTGGTGCATATATGTTAAGTAATGATATTACTTCATTGTCTATGGTGCCTTTTAGCAGGATATAGTTTCCTTCCTTGTCTCTTTTAATTAGATCTATCTTTGCTTTTGCTTTGTCTGAGATTAAGATTGCTACCCCTGCTTTTTTTTTTACTTCAACTGAAGCAAAATATATTCTACTCTAGCCTTTTACCTTTACGCTGTGTGTATCTGCCCTTTTCAAATGTGTTTCTTGTAAACAATATATTGTAGGATTATGTTTTTTAATCCATTCTGCTATCCACCTCCATTTTATGAGAGAGTTCATCCCATTCACATTCACAGTTATGATTCCTATCTGTGTCTTTTTCTCCATCCTATTTCCTTCCCTGTTTATGCTTTTATTTCTCCCTTCTCCCTTCCCCTCCTCAGAAGAGTTTTGCTTCTGACCATTGCCTCCTTCAGTTTTCCCTCCCTATCAACCCTCCTCCTTTATCTTACCCTTTTCCCTTACTACTTCTTCCCTCCCGTCTAACCACCCCCCTTTCTTTCCCCTTTCCCAGAGTATGTTATTCCTTCCTTGAACCAAATTTGATGAGAGTAAAGCTCAAACATGGCTCTTCTCCCTCCCTTCTTTCCCTCTACTATAATGTTTTTGTGCCTCCTTCATTTGAGGTAATTTACCCTTTTCTACTACCTCCTTGCCTCTTCTCCCAGAACAATCCCTTTGCAACCCTTAATTACTTTTTATCATTACATCAGTTAATTTATACTCACACCCTCTGTCTTTGAATATCCCTTTTATTTGTCACTATACCATTATCAAGATTAACATGTATATAAAACATATATGAAGCAATATAATCCCATATAAGGATGTAAACAATTTGCTCTTATTGAATAACAAGGTTATTATTGTTTTCTCCTGTTTATCTTTTTATGTCTCTCTTTTGTTTTGTATTTGAAGATCAAATTTTTCATCGAGCTCTGGCCTTTACAGTAGAAAGATCTGGAATTCTCTTATTTCATTAAATGTCCATCTCCTTGCCTGAAAAACTGTGCTCAATTTTGCTAGGTAGTTGATCCTTGGTTGTAGTCCAAGCTCCTTTTCTTTTCAGAATATCATATTCCAATCCCTCCTATCTTTTAATGTAGAAGCTGCAAGTTCCTGTGTGATCCTGACTGTAGTTCCACAATATTTGAATTTTTTCTTTCTAGCTGCTTGCAGTATTTTCTCCTTGACCTGATAATTCTAGAATTTGGCTACAATATTCCTTGGAGTTTTCAATTTGGGAACTCTTTCAGGGGGTGATCCGTGGATTCTTTCAATGACTATTTTACCTTCTGGTTATAGGACCTTGGGGAAGTTATCCTTGATTTCTTGGAAGATACTGTCCAGGCTCTTTTTTTATCATGGCTTTCCAATAGACCAATAGTTCTTAGATTTTCTCTCTCGGATCTATTTTCCAGGTCAGTTGTTTTTCCAATGAGATATTTTACATTTTCTTCTATTTTTTCATTCTTTAGACTTTGTTTGACTGATTCTTGATGCCTCATAGAGTCACTAGCTTCTACTTGCCCAATTTTAATTTTTAATGAATTGTTTTCTTCATTTAGCTTTTGTACCTCCTTTTCCATTTGGCCAATTTTACTTTTCAAGGAGTCATTTTCTCCAATTAGGTTCTGTACCTCCTTAACCATTTTGCCAATTTTACTTTTTAAAGATTTGTTCTCATCACTGAATTTTCTTTCCATTTTTTCTTTCACCTCTCTAATTTGGCTTTTAAAATGCTTCTTGAGCTCTTCCAGCAATGCTTTTTGAGCTTTAGACCAGTTCGTATTCCCTTTTGAGGTTTCAGATGTAGGTATAGTGTCAATGCTGTCCTCTTCTGAATTGGTATTTTGATCTTCCCAGTCTCCATAACGAGAATCAATGGTCCTTGTTTTTCTGGATTGCTTCTTCATGGTGGTTGCCTTTTTCCTGGCTTTTAAAGTGGATTTCTGCTTCTGGGACCCAGGGGCCTCTGTCCCAAGTTTCTTGTGTTGGGAGTTAGGGACCTGGTTGCTGGCTTTGTGTGCTGTGGCCTCTGGTTTTGTCAGTTAGAAGCTATATAATGCTGGTGCTCACCTGGTGCTGAGCTGAAGCTGGCTGATGTGTCCCAAGGATCAAGGCCCAGTGAAGTTTTTCTGAGTTTCCCCTGGGGTTAGAGCATGAGGTGGGGGCGGGGGGGAGGAGTGGTCTAGCTGCTGGAAGTCTCCTCTTCCCCTAGGGCTGAACTATAATGCAGGTGGTCTCAGCCATTGTCTGTGCTGGTGTCTGCCAATTCCCCTGGCTGTGCAAAGGCACTCCTGCAGTCCTGATGATGGTGTTTGCTGGCTCCACCCAGCTGGGACTCAGGAACTCCTGCTGGTCTGTTGAAGTAGGGCTTGCTGGGATGCCTCCCTTCCTGCACTGGTCTCCTTCTGTCACACTACTGAACCCCCACTTGTGGCTCCTCTATTCCAGGGTTTCTCCTAGGGCAATATTCTCTGGCTAATTAAGAGAGGGATGAGAGCCCTTTTACCTGGTCATCATGGCTCCTGGAAGTTCAAGAAGGTGAGTTTCAAACCTTTAGACTGTGGGCTGATAGCCCCAGGAGTAGCTGCTGCTGCCCCAGGCTCTGTGCTTCTGTCTCAAGTAGCTCCAACAGACTCCTGTCCTGCACCAAAAGGCTGGCTGGTTTCCACTGCTGCTCCCACTCTGGTATGGTCAGGTGCAGTTCCTCACACCCGGCACTCTCCCAGCCCACAGATCCATTCCATCCACCCTTCAGACTCTGCTTGGCTGGAAATCTGCCACATTGTCTTCTACCTCTCTCAGATCTGCTCAGATACACTTTTTTAGAGGTATCTGACAGGATTTGTAAGTCACTGGCTTCACTCTGCCATCTTGGCTCTACCCTCCTACTATAGTCTCTTGAGGAAGAAATTTCCATGATGAAAGTGAAATTTTAGGAAGATGAATCAGGCCACTGGAATCAAGGATTGCATCAGGTCTAAGCCTGGAGCTAAGGAGACCCACTGGAAAGTCATTCCATTAGGAGATCAAATTTTAGAAAGTCCTTTCTCTTGTGGTGTACAGCAGTGATGGCCTAGATTAGGCTGGTAAGTGTGGGAATAGAAAATAGGGAAATCTTAAAGGTATTTCAGAGGAAGAAACCATGAGATTTATGATAATGAGAAGAGGAAGAGTTAGCATTTGTATGGCACTTTAAGGTTTGTAAAGTACTTTACATGTTATCTCATCTGATCTCATTTTAATTTCAAAAGATAAGAAAGAATTTTTTGAATTGCAAAATATAGAACTAAAAATAACTTACTTTTTTGTTTTTAAAGTGGGAGCTAGGCATTGCTTTTGTGGGAATGGAGAGTTGTAAGATCATTGAATGCTCCAGTGGAGGAAACTGACTTAAGCAAGCTCATACACCTGGAACTAGTACCCATGTCCCCTAACCCCCAGATCAGTGCTCTTTCTACTACAAACACACAACCCTAGGGCTACTAAAGATTTCTCTGAACTCCTCAGATCATTCTTACTTTCCAGATAGATACCCTGAGGCTCAAAAGGGAAGGCAGAATCAGTGGTGGGCATCGAACTGGGCACCTGAGCCAGACTAGGCTAGACTGTATTTCCTTCCTGGGAATTAGTCACACCATCTTGTCCATGAGAACATAGAAAGACCCAGAGGGCCATGGAACCTGGCAGGCCCTGTAAGATACAATGCCCAGCTGGCTCTGATGCCCACCTGTTGTGGTAGACATTGGGTTAGAATATGAGTGGGAGCCAGGAATTGGTGCCAGGAGCTTGGAGCAAGAGAGACCTTTGCTGATTGGAAGAAGGGTATGTGTGTGTGTGTGTGTGTGTTGGGGTGGGGGGCAGGGAGTTGGAGGATGAACACCCCGAGCACTAAAGAAGAGGACTCTTTTTCCTCCTACCATTCATGGCATTGATTCTAGCAAAGCTCTGAGTCCACTCAGTGGAGCTGCCACCAGTGGCCTGGCCAGTCATCATACCTACCCTTCACTGCAATATCAGGGCACAACTCTCTGGGTATATCTCCCTAGCTGGGTAGTGGCCTAGGATCATAGCACACTGCTTGGCCTTAGACAAGTATAGCAGGAATTAAATAATGCCCCTTTCCCTTCTCACATTAGATCAGTGTCCTGTTGTTACCTATCCTTCTGTCTTAGAGAAAGTGTCCTCTCAGCTCTTACCCTCCTTTGGATGTCTGGCTAGTATCTACCTCTGGTCTCTCCACCCCAGCCCCATTCTCGAAGCCAGCTCCAAAGAAAATCTGGAAAACAGATCTGGCCAGAGGCTTTCACAGCTGGCCTCGTCTTCCATTCCCGAAAGCCACCTCTGCCCACAGCTGCCATTTTATTGGGTGGGGTGAGTTGGAGGCCAGAGCCTCATGCTGGGGCAGGGCCAGGCTATTAGTGGCAAAGAGAAAAACTCGTAACTTCCCTGGGCAGGAGCAGTAAAGGCTGGAGGCCAATCCCACGGGAAACATGTGAACATGTCCAGCTTGCCTGCATGAAACTGTACCCACTCTGGCACTTGCTTTGGCCAGGGAGTGAAGAAGTAATTGAGTCAGTATAGCAATGGAAGAAGGCTGCAGATTTAGGCCTCTGCCAGAGGGGAGCCTGCCCCCAAGGCCAGAGGTCCAGTAGAATGTAGGGATGGGGGCAGAGGAGGGGAAGGAGGGCTTGGACCAACAATAGCCATTTATTTCTGCTCTCCCCCAGTATCTGTGTCTGTCCAGAGACCCTCACGCCTGACAGATTGACGTAGCAGGTTAATAAGTACTTTCCCCTTCTCCTAAAGGCTAATTAAATATTAATCCACCTGGTGAGGTCAGCAAAAATAACAAACTATTGGCAGAGTGAGATGCCTTTAATTAATTCTCCTGTGGAGGGTTTTTGCAGAACCACCTCCTTTCCCCTGATGCCACCTCTGCTCTCACCACTGCCCACACTTACCAGGCCCCAACTGCTGGGGGGGGGGTGGTAGTGGGAGGGGGAGGGTTTGCTGGTCATGTTTCTCTGCCCAGTTAAAGTACTCTTCTTGACTGAACAGAATTTGGGAGGCCTTCCAGTATAAGACAATGGGTGGAAGAGGCTGATTTGAGAGGGGTTAAGAAAGATTAATGTCCTGCCTCACAACCTCTACCTATCCAAATCCTAACCCCTCTTCTGCCCTGGGTCAAGGTTCATCTCTACCAAGAAACCCTTCCCATCCCCAGTCTCCCCAGCCTCCCCAAACCCCACTAGTCCACAGCTCTCCCTCCCCTTCCTGACCTCCCCTGGGACTTTTACTCCAGGGTCAAAATATTTGATGTACAAACTTAATTTAGCACTTTATTGTATCCTGCTTTGGGTGGGTCTCTAATAACATGCTATACAAATGTCAGCTTTTATTATTACTATTTTTTTCTCCAAACCTATTAATTTCATTGATATAGATAAATTCAGGTGAGGAAACTTTCTCTGCTCATACAGATCCATAGCTGTTTTGCAACTTATAACCTCAGAGGAGCAGTTCTCAAAATGTTTAGTCTTGGGACTCTTTTATACTCTTAAAAATTATTGAGCTTTTGTTTATGTGGGTCATATATATATATATATATGTGTGTGTATATATATATATATATATATAGTTATTTGCATGTATCTATATATTGATATTTACCCTATTAGAAATTAAAATGTTTTAATATTACTATAAAGAGTTTCGATCATCACAAACCACTCTGAAAGGTCCTCTTCCTGAACCACTTTGAGGATTTTGGCCTTAGAGTATGGCCTGAAACAGAAGGTGAGATGGCCAGCATCTTATACTAGGTTAGCAGACAAATAAATTCAGTAAATGCTCTGGTGGGGAATTCACTTGAATTGAACTCTTGTGACAGTGTTTGATGGCTGAGCTCCTCCACTGACTTTCAAATGGAGATTTTCATTGTTATGGATAATCTCAGGGAAAGGGCACCTAGGTGGCAGGGCTCTGGGCTTGGAGGCAGGAAGACACTTCTCTCTGAGTTCAAATCTAGCCTCAGACACAACACTTACTAGCTGTGTGACCTTGGACGAGTCACTTAACCTTGTTTGCCTCAGTTACCTCATCTGTAAAAGGAAACAGCAAACCACTCTGATATCACTGCCAAGAAAACCCCAAATGGGGGCACAAAGAGTCATTCACAACTGAAAAACAACTCTCCTATTCTCAGGCAGAACCCTTTAAAAAAAACCCAACAACATAGATTTAGAGTTCGGAGATCCCCTAATCCCAAATCCCTCACTGAATTTACCCAAACCAGACCAGTTCTACTGTATTTCAGCCTTGACCCAGAAGGAAAAAAAAATTAAATGATGACAGCTTCTTGTAGCAACCTGCCATAATGGTAAGAGGGCTGCTCTTGGAGTCAGGAAGCCCTGGGTTCAGATCCCACCTTGGACACGTACTTCACCATGTACGAGTCACTTAACCTGTTTAAGACTTATTTTCTTCATCTGTAAAATGATGCGGTTGAGACTTAAGTCCCTTTAAGCTCTAAATCTATGATCCTATGACCTTGACTCTAAGACACAGCTGTAGGATGTTACTGTGATAGGGCTGCTGCGGAGTAACCAGGGACGGGTCACTCTCCACCTTCTCTCTCTCTAAAAAAGAGAGGCCCTGGCCCCTTGCCTCACAAGGACACCAGGGGACTAACAGGTAAAAAATGGAAGTTGAAAGGTGATAGGATTGAAGCCTGTAAAAGCACTAACAACACAGCTAGGGACTAGTTCACCAAATCCCAGAATGCTGAAATAAGGAAACTCGGAGCTTGAGAGACATAAATGTAGCATAAGGAAAAACCAGTGGTAGACTTATGGAACTTGTTACCTTGAAGGGGCCTACAGACTGAAAAGGCATTTTATCATCATCACTGTCACAGACCTATTTCCCAGCTCAGTACTGCTCCATATGGTGATAGTAGGAAAAACGTCAAACTGACCTATCTTGAGTATGTGCTAGGAAACAGCCTACAGCCAAAATCATATGACAGGCTGATTCCCTCTGAAACGGGAGAGAGCTGGGTCATGCTCTGGCTCACTCCCACAACCTGTGGACAAATGAGACAAAACAGGCCCCACTCGCGAGTTCTCTGGCTTCTCCTACATAAACTCATAGGATTATTCCTTGGGGCTCCTAACACTACAGAAAGAAATGCCAGTGTTACAACAACTCACACACAAGAATGCAGAAGGATGAATAAAAGCCCAAGGTCAGCTCTGGTACGGCCGCTTCTCTGTTTCTCTGACTTCACTCCAATCTACTGTCCTGAGACAGAAATCCATTGTTGTGGTCTAGCACAATCGCTGCGACTGGCCCAGAACAAAGTGGACTGTTCTAAAAGATTGCCAGCATCAAAGCAGTGCTCTGACATTGCCTTAAATACTCCTGTGCCTGATGAGTAATCACAGAATCAAAGACTCACTCTGTACATGTCTCCATTTTCTTGCCTTTGCATGGGTACAGAGAGAGAGAGGGAGGGAGGGAGGGAGGGAGGGAGAGAGAGAGAGAGAGAGAGAGAGAGAGAGAGAGAGAGAGAGAGAGAGAGAGAGATGGATGGTAGATAGACAACATATATAGGATATAGAGGGGAGAGAGAGAGAGAGAGAGAGGTGAGAAAAGGAATTTTAGAATGAATGTAAGCTCCCTGAGGGCAGGAGCTGCCTTGCTTTTTGTCTTCACATCTCTAACTCCTTGCACATAGTAAATGCCTAATATGCTTTTTCATTCTTTCATTCAAAGAGGCAGAATCCACTGCCTCTTAGTCATTTTCAATTTTAGGTATCTCTAAGTGATAGGAAGAACAGCTGGGTGGCAGAGTGGGAGGGAACACCTGCCCTGGAGTAAGGCAGATTTGAGTTCAAATACAACCTCAGAAACTTAGGGTAAATCACTTCACCCTGTTTGCCTCAGTTTCCCAATCTGTAAAATGAACTGAAGAAGGAAATCACAAACCACTCCAAGTATCTTTGCCAAGAAAACCTCAAATGGGGCCTACAAGAATTAAACACGAGTGAAAAGCAATTGATAGGAAGTTTTTTTTTCTTAAATTGAGCCTAAGTTTGCCTCCTTGGAACTTTCACTTATTGTACCTGGTGCAGCCCTTTGGGGCTAAGAAGAATAAGTCAAATTCATCTTCTACTTGACAATCCTTCAGATATTTGAAGATAGTTATCATGTCCCACCAGTGCTCCCCAACCCCTAAGTCTTCTCTTTAGGCTAAAAATTCCCAATTCCTTCTGGCTATCTTTATGTGGCAAGCATGGGACATAGTTGGTCAGCTGCTGCTGTACCAGGGTCTCGGTACCCTCCCTATAATTATATTACCGCCCCCATATGAAGTGGACTTCCTATACTCAACTACCACAAAGGGAGTTACCCTTTTCACTTTGTGTAGCAAAGAAAAATTTCTAACCTTGTGTATGAATTACAACCTCTTCCTGCTATACTGTTAATGAAATTACGTCTCCTGTCTCCTTTGCCATTCCTTAGAAATAACGTACCTGTCCGTTGTACCTGCAGTGTCCCTGCTTTTATCCTGACTTGGGTGAGCATTCCTTTTGTTACCTCCTTAAACACAGAGACCCCAGGCACTTCGTGTCTACTTACGGTTTTCATCTTTTTGCTCCTAGTAGCCATCATCATCATCAAATATTTACTAACCATCTATGCTATATAGAGCAAGACGTGTGACTCTAATAAGTATAAGACACAGACAGACTTTGCCCTCAAGGGGATATTGTATAGTCAAGAAGCAAAGCTGGAATGTGCTGGCAAATGTTTAACAACCAGCTCTCCAAAAACCACCAGACACATTTTTGTTTACTCTGAATTATTATATTTTCTCAATCACTTTCTAAAGTCTAGACAATAAAACAACAAATCCAGCCCTAATTTGTAGCATTTGCTGATTTCTGAGGTGTAAGTGTTCGCACTGAAAATGTAACAATTGTCTCTCTCGTAAGCTGGTTTGGTCATTTAAGCGATTATTATGTGCTAGGTCTTGTGCTAAGATCTGGGGGCACAAATAGAAGCAAACAAGACAGTCCTGCCCTCAAAGAGCCTACATTCTAATAGGGAAAGATGATACATTTGGGGGAGGTTTCTGTTGTTGTTTGTCCTTCATTCTTGAAGAGGACCATGATGTCAGGGAGGTGGTGCCATGACATGCAAGTGAATTGGATTTAAGTGAGGTAGGGCTATGCAAAGTCACCAGCCTCACTTTCTCCTCTGGAACCATCTGGGTCCAGCGGCCAGATATCGATTAGGACGACTGGAGATGGCCCTGAATGCAGTGGGAGACCTTGGCCTTTCTAAGGTAAGGTCTTTAACAGGTCTCAGTTTGACTGAGGCAACAGTAGGAAGGACACAGAGGTAGAGAAGTCCAAAGAGTAGTAATGGTAATCAGCGATGGGCTTTTTGCTGTTCTTCTCTTAAGTGCCTTTAATGATTCTGGCCTTTGTTTGAATGGGGCTGGTAAAGGGGGATCTTGTCTTGGAGTGTTTCTCAGCACTAAGACAATGGAAAGTCATTGACTTGTACATGATGTGGTGCTGGTGGTTGGAGCTTTCCCACACTCTTTGTGTTAGTAATTTCTCATGCTCTAAATGGGGAGCCTTGATCCCCCAGGGCCCTGAGATGGGTATATAAGACCTGAGGTTGGTGTTTGACTTGTGGGGCTCACTCATGGAAGGAGCGTTGAGACTCTGGGCAAGATGTTATAACTGCCCCCCAGCTTTGCTAACCCAGACCCATTCTTCTGGTAATGATGAACTGTGATTTGAATCAGATAAGGTCTGTCTGTTGATGCTTGTAATTTCTGTTTGTATTTGCCCTGAAGTTCAGGGAGCTGATCCTTTCCCCTTGAACTAAGTGAATGATATATGTATGCTTAATTAAACTAAGATTATTAACCCCTTAAAGCTGCTTTCCTTAGTAAAGCAGATCAAGGAATCTGTGCGGGCAGCTTTTGTTGCTGGTCTTGTTGGGTCTTACACCCCAACAGCTGCTGCTAGTCACATGTTGCTACAAGAGTAAATCAAGCATTAGTGAAGTGAACATAGCTAAAGCCCATCATGAAATGGACTTCTGGCTAGAGTCACCAATCAGGAGACTGGGGCCTTAGGGTTGGGGGGTTCTCCAGGGTGGGAGAGCTTTTATGGATTAGCTGACTGAAGAATGGAGTACCACCCCACTTCTTCTTTAGCAGTCAATGGTTATAGTTGGTGAAGGTCAGGCATTTCTGAGTCTCAGATAACAATGAACTTTTGAGACAGGAAACAGAGACTAAGCCCTACCCCTACTTTAACCCCAAAGGGAAGCCAAATAGATTTAGAGGAAGAAATACTAATGGGGGTCAAGAGTGTTGGCTTTTCTTCCTACCAGGCCACACTGGGCCCAGCCTGTGTCTGCTCCCTGAATGTGCCCTGATCCCTCCCTATCAACCCCTCCTGGTTCCTCCACTCACCGTTCCCTTGGTCACAGCCAAAGCCTCTAGAAAGCGCCATGAGAAGAGAACCTCATCTGAGTTTCTGCTCAAATTCCATGTTAATTTTTTATTTATTTGAAAGTGGTACTGGAAGGGTTTTCAAAGTGAGTCCAAAGTAATTAGGAGCTCCCGCTGATGGATTGCACTGGAGGGACATGTGGATTATTTATTACAAAGTCACTTGCTGGAAAGGTTAGAGGCTGAGAAGTAATTATTTTTTCTTTTTCTTTCCCTCCACCTTCTCTTTCCTTGTTTAAAAGAAGCAAATCTGCAGGGGCGAGCACTTTTCTAGGGCTGAAGGAGGGTCCCCTCTTCCCTGCCATATCTCCCCCACTCCACATGCCTAACCTCAGGGTCCCCTCTACCCTGGAGCATTCCACTCCCAGGGAGGAAAGAGAAGATGGTGATCTGGGTTGATTTGCTCCCAACAGGGTTCATGCCCTTTGTCTGCTTCTGTATACAAGGTTCTCAACATGCCCTTCAGCACAACACACACACACACACACACACACACACACACACACACACACACACACACCCCACAGGCTTTGTTGGGGTTTGTGTCAGCTGCTTCCTCTTTCTCCCCTTACAGGGAGGAAAATGACTGTGTGCCCCACCTTTTCTTTAATTAGAACTCCTACAAGTCTTAGAATCCATACCCTGAAATTTAACCTTTGTTAGTTATCTACGCTCATGCACTGGGCTATAATGGAAAGGAGGCTGGACTCAGACACAGAGGCATAGTGTCTCACAGAGCCAGAAGGGACCTCACTGACCTGCTAATTCATAACATATGTAAAAGGTAGGGGCAAAATCACCCCTACCCCATTTTAGCTTTCCTATCCTGACTAGAGAAGAACAAGTCTCAACTGTTCAATAAATCAATCACAGGCTTTAGAAGAAAAGTAAAAGTCCCTCAAACTGGATGGGGTAGAAGGTCTGACCAAGGGGGATGGGGTTGTTGGTGAGGAAGTTCAGGAAAAGAGGTTGAAAAGAAGAGAACCAAAGGGGAGGGAGCTTTGGGATCAAACGTTTTATCCCAGGGGATATTGTGAATGAAGTCGAATCACTGCTTCACTTTCATGGCCAAAGTTTAGGAGTCTTGTTGGGTATTGACGGGGCTCCATGCAGGCTGACCCAGTGTGGTGTGGAAAGGGTTGTAAGATGTTATCAAGGACATGGCTGTCACTGACTTTATGACACAGACTCATTATTGCCTTTACTGTTCCTCAGGTCCAAGATCTTTGGCTCCATGCAGCATGGCCCATCCCAGAAGACTTTCCCAGGGATACACACAACGCTCGGGAACACAGACACACAGGAGAAACCATTCAGCAGCACACTTCCTTAGGCTCACTGCTATTCCATGAAGAAATGTTCTTTAGCTCTTGTCTTTCCTCCTGCTAATTATCATTCATCCTTCATTCTCAAAGAATTAGTTCTGTACTCATAGTATGGGACCCAATTCAGAAACACCAATCCGGAGTTTAGGGCTCTCCCTGTGTTTATCTACTTTATTCTGGCAGCCTCAGAGTGAAAGACAAGTTCTGCTTCCCTCATTGTGGTAAGATATCTGCTCTGCATTTGGGGAGTCTCATCTCCACCACTATGGACCCTATGTGGCTACTGATAAATTAGAGCTCACACTGGAATTGGGGCAAAGGACTTTGAGCTGTGAAACCTGAAGGTCAGGAAGTCCCCTTCCCACCCTAAATGCTTGGTTCTATACTGTTAACTATTTTCATCAGTGACTTGACGAGAGGCATAGATGGCGCATTTATCCAACATCTAGACCACACAAAGCTAGAGATGACAGTGTCAGGATCCAAAAAGATCTTGCTAGGCTCACTGAGGGAGTCGAATCTAATAAAGTGAAATTCAATAGGGAGGAATATAAAGTCTTCTACTTTAACTTCACAAGCACAAGGTAGGAGAGACCCGGTTTAGACAGTAGTTTGAAAAGTATCTGGAGGTTTTTGTAGACTGGAGGCTCAATATGCAGTGAGCAATATAACGTAGCAGCCAAAAAAGCTAATATTATCTTATTCTCTATTGAGAGGCATCGTTTCCAGGAATAAGAAGATGATAGTGCTTCTGTATTCTGCCCTGGTGAGACGGCCTCTGCAGTAGTTTGTTCAGTTCTGGGCAGCACAGCTTAAGAAGGATATTGATGGGGCAGCTAGGTGGCGCAGTGAGTAGAGCAACGGCCCTGGAGTCAGGAGGACCTGAGTTCAAATCCGGCCTCAGACACTTGACACACTAATTAGCTGTGTGACCTTGGGCAAGTCGTTTAACCCCAATTGCCTTGCCCTCCCCCCTCCAAAAAAAAAGAAGGATATTGATAAATTGTTGAAGATGACCAAAGATGGGAATAATCCATGTTGGAAAGGCTTTTGGAAAGACAGGCACTCTAACACATCATCAGTGAACTACGAATTGGTTTGCTTGGTCCAAGAGGGCTGCTTAGAACTGTGGGCAGAATGAGTGAAATAATTAGCTTACAGCTAGCCTAGATCTGTGTTGAGCTCTGGAGGATATAAATTACAAAACTATGGACAGTCCCTCCCCTCAAGGAGCTTACCATCTAATTGGGGAGACAGTCCATAAAAGGAAGCTAGGTGGCAGAGTAGATAGAGCCCTGGGTCCAGAAAGAACAGAAAAATGACTATAAACAACAACACAAAGGGGAGGGAGTGGTGACTAGGCCAAGATACTTTGGTTTGGAAAGTTACTGATGTCTGAAATTCTCCTTAAAAACAAAAAAGGAAGAAAAGTAGCCATACCCTTTGATCTAGGCCAAAGACTGGAAAGAAAGAGAGGCATCATATATGTCCAAATACTCATGGCATCCTTTTTAGGGTGGCAAAGAACTGGAAACAAAGGAGATCCCCATCAACCGAGGAATGACTACCTCCACCAACTGTGGTTCGTGAATGTAGTGGGATATTTTGGTGCCATAAGAAACAAGAACTATGAAGAATGCATACAGACATGAGCAGATTTGTTTGAACTGTTGCAGAATGAAATAAGGAGGAAAACAATAAACACATTTCCAATGTAAATGGGAAGAACAGTGACAGTGACAACCAAAAAAACCAACCCTGAACCAGGTAATTATAATGATCAATCTTGGCCCAGAGAGGAAGTGAGAAAATGCACATCGCCTCCTTATTTGTACAGGTGGGATACAGCGGGTATGGGGGAAAGGAAAGAAATAAGGATCTGTTTTTTATTTACTTTTATTTTGGGAGGGCAGCTAGGTGGCACAGTGAGTAGAGCATCAGCCCTGGAGTCAGGAGGACCTGAGCTCACATCCAGCCTCAGACACTTGACACATGGACTAGCTACGTGACCTTAGGCAAGTCACTTAACCCCAATGGCCCTGCCTTCTCCCTTCCCAAAAAACAAAAAGATTCAGCTCTTTATATTTGGGGGGAGGCAATCGGGGTTAAGTGACTTGCCCAGGGTCACAGAGCTAGTAAGTATCTGGGGCCAGATTTGAATTCAGGTCCTCCTAACTCCAGGGCCTAACTCCCATTTTCTATCCATGTGCCGCCTAGCTGCCCCAAATAAAGATTTATATAGTGCCTACTATGTGTCCAGCACTGGGCTAAGCACTTTTACAAATATCTCATTTGATCCTCACAACTCTTCAAGTTGAGTGCCATAGTACTCCCATTTTACAGTTGAGGAAACTGAGGCAGACAGAAGGTGATTGACTTTCTGGGTCACATGGCTAACAAGGGAGACAAGATCTGAGCTCAAGTCTTCTTGATACCAGGTCCAGCACTCTATCTACTACTATCTATGCAGATAGAATTCTATATCCTGTCAGAATCTGTTGAGATGTTAGGGTTTTTTCACTTCTTTCTTTTTTTTTTTTTATTCTTTGTTACAAAGAGTAATTATCTGGGTAGTGGAAGAGGTAGGTATATATTTGGAAATGAAGATGATGTTTTTTTCATTTTAAAAGGAACATTGATAAGCTGAAAGGCCTTGAGTCTGTGTCCTGTGAAAATTGGTTGATAGAAGGTGGCAAGAAAATGGCATGTTTGGCCTGGAGAAGACTCAGAAGAAATAGGATAACTGTTCCAAGGATTATTATATTGTATTTGGTCCAGAGTACAGAACCAAGATTAAAGGGTAGAAGTTGCAAAGAGGTAAGCTGAGGCTGAATGTCAGGAAAAACTACTTAATAATTAAAACTGTCCACAAACGGAATACACCTCAAAAATGGTGTATTTCCCTTCACTGAAGAGATTTTTTTAGTTTAATTTTTCCCATTAATAAAAATCTGTTCTGTCTCCATCTTATTCCCACCCCACTGTAAAACAAAATACTAAACTCTTATAATAGGAAATGTGCATAGTCAAGCAAAAGAAATTCCTACCCCAACTGTGTATGTCCAAAAATGAACATCTCCTTGTGCAGTTGTCCAACACAACTCTGTAACATGCTTCATCGTTGGGCCTCTGGAATTTTGATTGGAGTCCTGACAAAGAGACAGGGAACCAAGTCCTGATTTTGCTACTTATTAACTGTGTGATCTTGAGGTTTCTTTAATACGACCATTAATTTAACTGTTTGCATCATGCGGGTATGAATGTAAATGAGGCTATTACTAATTACAAATTATATTATTACTATTACTTTTGTCTAGACCTGTGATTTCATCAGCCTGGGGAACACCTGTGCAACCCCAGCCAAATCAGTCAATCACTCTGGGTCCTGGCTCCTCATCTCTAGTATGAGGGAGTTTGGCTAAAAGGTCTCTAATGTTCTTTACAACTCTAAAATTCTGTTAACAACAACACCTCCAATAGTAGTACAGCTAGGTGGCATAGTGGATAGAGTACCAGGCCTGGAGTCAGGAAGATTCATCTTCCCGAGTTCAAATCTGGCCCTCAGATACTTCCTAGCTGTGTGACCCTGGGCAAGTCACTTAACCCTGCTTGCCTCAGTTTCCTCATCTGTAAAATGATCTGGAGGAGGAAATGGCAAGCCACTCTAATATCTTTGCCAAGAAAGCCCCAAATGGGGTCACACAGAGTTTCACACGACTAAACTAACTGAACAATGAAAAAAATACATATGGAGAGAACCTTAAGTTTAACAAAGCATTTTCATGTTGTTTATTTTTATTTTTTCTCAATTATATGTAAACAAAATTTTTTAACATTTTAAAAAAAATTTGAGTTTAAAAATTTCAAGTTTCAAATTTTCTCCCTTCCTCCTCTCCCCCCTCCTTGAGAAGGCAAGCAAATTTTCCATGTGCAGTCATGCGAAACATTTCCACGTTAGCTATGGTAAAGCAACTTTAAAATATTATCTCATTTCATTCCCACAACGATCTTGGGAGGTAGGTGATATTATTATCATCCCCATTTTACAGATGAGGGAAGTGAGTCAGACAGAGGCTAAGGGATTGCCCAGGGTCACAGAACTAGAAAGTATTTAAAACTAATTTGAACTCAAGTGTTCCTGAGTCCAGCTCCAGTTCTTTATCCTCTGACTCACCTACCTGCAAAATATTGAAGGGAAAGGGGGGGGGGGAGAGGGAGAGAGAGAGAGAGAGAGAGAGAGAGAGAGAGAGAGAGAGAGAGAGAGAGAGAGAGAGAGAGACATTTATACATGTATCATACGCATATGCAAGCAATTTGATATTGATTATACATGTGCAGTCATGTAAAACATGTTGCAAAAGAAAACACAGACCTAAACAAACAAAAACCTCCAAGAAAAATAAAGTAAAAAATAGTACACTTTGGTCTGCATTCAGACTCCATCAGTTCTTTCTCTGGATGTGAATAGCATTTTTCATCCTGAGTCCTTCAGAAGTGTCTTGGATCATTGTATTGCTGAGAGTAGCTAAGTCATTCACAGTTGATCCATCTCATAGTGTGGCTGTTACTGTGTACAATGCTCTCCTGGTCCTGCTCACTCCACTCAGCATCAGTTCATTTAAGTCTTCCTATGCTTTTCTGAAACCATCCTGCTCGTCATTGCTTACAGCACAATAGCATTCTACCACAATCACATACCACAACTTGTTCAGCCATTCAAGCTGGGATATTATTGGGAAGGCTCTTGTTTAGGCTGAGGTTAAGCTAAATGACCTTAGAGATTGGGCAATTTTAAGTTAGCGGGTAGAAAGAGGTTGTTATTTTTTCAGATGTTTACCCTGAATCACAAAGAAGTAGAAATTTGCTTTCCATAATTCGAGGGATAAGAGGCAGGGTGGTCTAATTGAGACAGAGAGAGAGAGAGAGGGGGAGGGAGAGAGAGAGAGAGACAGAGAGAGAGAGAGACAGAGAGAGAGAGAGAGAGAGACAGAGAGAGAGGGCTCGGAGAGAGAGAGAGAGAAAGAGGGAGAGGGAGGGAGAGAGAGAGAGGAGGGTTCAGGTCCCACCTGTGACCAATGCCTGACTACATTAGTAGATGGAGTTTCAACTCAAGCTAAGTCAGTAATCAATTATTATTAAGAATGTACTACGTGCCAGGCACTGTACTAAGCGTTGGGGATTCAAAGAAAGGCAAAAGACAATCCCTGCATTTGAGGAGCTCTAATGGGAGAAACAAAATGCCAAGAAATAGGTAAAATCAAGATAAATATCAGAAAAAAATTAAGATAACCTGATGATTTCCTTATATGGGGGCGTGTTGGGAGGGGATGGTCCCTATACCTATGAAATCAATGGTATAAAAGAAAAAATCCATGGGAAGCACTAAGGATATGCTTACAGACTAAATCAGCTTCAAGGTTCTAATGAGAAATTTGGTGGAAAGATGTCAATAAATGTTTGTTGGAAGGAAATGACCCCCTGCCTAACCCCAGTACCTAATACTTTCCATGTGCTCTAATTAGCTCCCTGTGCTCCCTTGGCTACCATTTCCAGAGACTAGGATCTTGTGTGCTTTTGTCTCTTAGGTTCAGGTCCTTTGCTCAAGGACTCAATACACTATGCGGTCACCATTTTGGATGTCATTCCCCAACAGCTTCACAATGGAGCTGGCCAAGGTGTGTCTCCAGTGTCTTCCCCTCTCTTAGGCACTCACCTGTCCACTCTTCCATCCCTGCATCCCCTACCTTCACACTCGGCGGACCTGGATGCATCCTATGGCATGTCAATACCATTCCTCTCTACCAATCCTTTCACCCCACTGAAATTTGACTAGCCTCAGGACCAGGCACTCAAGATAACAGCTAGATAATTTGATGAATTAACTCTCCCTGGTGAGACCTTTCCCTGTTTTCCCAATTGCAGAGTCTCCAGTTGCATAATTTTTTGCTGGGGACCCTACAGGGCCCTCTAACAACACTTTGTCTCATCCTCTCTGGACACATCTAGGTGACAGCTAATTGATATGATAAGCCAATCTAAGTCATCTGTTTCAGGGGGTATTGGTAGATTAGTGTGTTAACCTCTGCCTAGGTGATAGGTTTGCAGTTTCACAGGGGTCTTCTGTACCTTGAGAGAAGGTAGAAAATGTGGAAGAAAATTCTATGCTTTGCATTTTAGGCACAAGCCTGCCAGAAACAATTTTATCAGATTTATATTAGTTTAATCAAAGTATTTCTGCTTGGAGGGAGAGGAGAAAGAGAAGGGAGAAGGGGTGGGGAGGGGAGAGAGAAAGAGAGAGAGAGAGAGAGAGAGAGAGAGAGAGAGAGAGAGAGAGAGAGAGAGAGAGAGAGAGAGATATAAGAGAGAGAGAGAGGGAGAGAGAGAGAGTTTACCCTCATCGTTTTCAAAATCCATCTCTGACAGGCCATTTTCAAGTTATAATTCATTATATTAATAAACAGTAGACAAATTCCACAATGAGATTTTTTTTAACACATAGTTCCAGAACTCAGGTAAAATTCAATTAACATTTTTTTTTCCTTCATCAAACCTAACAATAAGAACTTTGGACACACCTTTGGAGAATCATTTAAAAAAAAACTATTCAATCTCTTTTAAACTGCCCCCTTCAAGGACTTTCCTTTCCAGCTGGTCAAAGGTGAACTGAGATACTTCCATTAACTAAAGTAATCAAAGACCTTCTCTCTCTTAGTATGGTCATTACCTTAATCACTTCAGGGAGGAGTCCTTCCTTGGCTGATGGGGAGAAAGGGAGCTGGGGGGTGTGGGTGAGTTAGAAACTGGCTAGGCCTGTCATAAGAATGATGTGGAAAGAGTCCCGTGTAAAACGTTGTTTTAGAATTGGTAGTTAAACAAAGTCTTGTGCCTTCTCTTTCGTAACGGATCAGACTAGGATAATTTTTTAGTGTTCTCTTCATGTTTCTGAAAGAAAAAGTGGGAGGGAGGAGAGGGAGTTAGTCACCTCCCACAAGCACCAGCTTCTGAGCCACAAACGTTATATATATATATATATATATACATATATATATATATACATATATATATATGTATCTGTGTATATGTATGCAGATATGCATGTATAATATATGTATATGTGCATGTATGTGTATGTGGGTATATATACATATATATATAAGTCTGAAATCTTTGGTCTACCATAAAAAAATTTAGATTTTCTTTATTAATTCCTAAACAAGGTTTTACTCTGGACCTCCCAGTCCCCTAGGCCAGAGTGTCCAACACAGGGCCTGCTAAGTAGCAGGGGAACACTCCAGTGTGGTGAGAACCAGATTAAAATGTAATTGGAAAATATTTAACAAAATAAATTAAAATACAACAGAACATAGATGATGTCAATGTGTGGTTTTATAAGTCAACATGCAACCTGTAACATTTAGCGGCCCTAGTTTCTGTTTGACACTACTGCCAGGCAAATTCTCTAAAACCATAAGCTGCAGAAGAGGTGCTGCCCTGCACTGGTAAAGGGATTTCCCTCCTCTGGGAGGACCCAGCACTACTGAAATCACAGGGCTAGTCCCTCTTCCTTCTGTGCCTTAACTCAAAGCGGTGAGGGACTAGTGATGGAGAATTTGCCCAGTATAGCAGGCCTCGTGCTGGGGATGGGGAGTGGGGGTGGGATGCAGTTTGATTCTTTAAGAACAGTGACCTTTTAGAAGCCCTTAAGCCAGATCATGATGACGACTTCCTTTTCCAAGAGCAGGGTTAGTTCTATGAAGGCTGGTGCCTCTCCTAGTAGCCAGGCTGTCTGCCTCTAAAGAGCCAGATTTTCGAGGGAGCTCCCTGGCCTGGGACAGCACTAAGCCAGACGCTCAGCTTTTATGGAGATGCCTGACATCCCACCCATCAGGGAGGAGGTCTAGCTCCCATTTTTAAAGAGTTCACCTTTAACCCGCCTGGTGTGGGAGCCAAACATGACCCTTCAGGCTCTCAGTTCTGTTCCATTCAGTTGAAAGGCTGAGACTATAACCTACAATCTTGGTGTCCACCTCTCCTTAAAGGACCCTATTCCTTCCCTCTTTATTGCCAAAAAAAAAAAAAATCACCTCCCCTGCCTCCCTCCTCCTTCACCCCTGACTAATCGCTGCCACTCTTTTGCTACTGGTTTGGGAGCAGGAGGGACTACGTCAATAGGGGCACCCTGCTGCTCCCAGGAACAGGTTGGCACTGGTATGTCAGGGGACCCAGTGGAGAGAGGAGACAGTGAAGGTTGGGGGAGAGAGGATGAGGTTGTGTCCCTTTAAGGAGAGTTTGGGGGTGGAGAGGGTGGGAAGGGGAGGGGAGGAAAGAATCTGCAGGCTCACCCGCAGAGACAATATTCGCATTGAGGCTTTGCTAATGGCAAAACCAGCTTTGCAAACAGCAGCCCTGCTGGGGGGCCGGGATTGGGGGGAGGGAAAGGGAGAAAAGAAAAGGGAAAGGGGAGGTTAGCAAGAACGAGGGACAGATGGAATGGAAAGGAAAGAGAAACAGGGTAGGAGGGACAGGGGATCCAAAGGGTCAAACCCTCACCCTTCTGCTCCCAAGGCCAGCTCTGTAATGGTCATCAGACCCCAAGGCACCCAGGGACCCAGAGAGGATAGCAAGGGCCGAGGCAGGCTGGGCGGCTCAAGCCAGGTGTTTGATTGGTTTCTCCAGGTGTTAATAGCCCTTCTTTCTCCATGGTGTTTCCAGGTGCTAACAGCCCATCCCCCTGACCAGGAGAGAAGGTCCCCTTGCCTCCTCGCCCCTAAACATGAGATCTCAGGATAAGTTTTTAGAACTGAAAAGGATCTTACAGAACATCTTGTTCAGTTCTCATTTTATAGAGGGGAAACTGAGACTCCGAAACGTCGAGTGACTGGCACAAGATCACATGGGCAAAATGAGTGGAGCTGAGGTAAGAAGCCAAAGCTCTCTCCAGTTCTCTATTTGGTCCTCCTCTCTTAACCTCCTTGGATTCCAGGAGGAGTGGTCCACAAGAGCGATAAACAGCATGGAAGCATCATAGATCTAGAGGCAGAAGGGACCTCAGAGGCCATTAGCCCAACCTCCCTATTTTACGGTTAGAGAAACTGAGGCACGGTAATGACCAATTTCACAGAGTGGGATTTGAACCCACATCTTCTGACTCAAACCAACTCGCTTTCCACTGTGCCACCATTCCCTGCCCGTTCCCACATTTCACCACCTTCTACTCCCCCTAAGCTCAGATGAGGCTGTACAATTGGAAGAGAAAAGCCAACTGGGGCATCAGGGCCAGGAGGGAAGGAAGCCGGCATATCTCCACGTCCCTACCTCACCGGGAGCCTGGGCGAGTCAACCCGTTCAGAGGTGACCTCGGGGTTGTCCGCCCAATGTCCCCCCAAACCCCATCCTCAACCCTGTCTGTCCGTCTGGCCTAGCAAGACGGCGGAGATGTCTGTCTGCGTGTGGGCAAAGCTCTGGGAGCGATGCCGGGATGGATGCAGCGAGCGCAGCTGTTTGTGGGGCCTTGTCAGGAACCAAACACAGTAACTGTTTAACGATTTAACTGCACTAATGAATATTGGGCCAGATATTTTCGAGGCCTGTTCAGACTGATTACTTGGAGAGCTGAGTATGTCTACCAATTACCCAGGCAATTAGGCAACTAATTAAACACTTACCCTCGGCTTCATAAACAGAAGAGAGGGAGTGGGAGGGAGAGAGCTGGCTCCCGTTCCTGTGAAATATTAGCTGTCAGGAAAAGCTGCTCACACAGAGAAAGGTATTCACAGGCCGATGGATGGACGGATGGACCAACAAGCAGACGGCTCACCAGGGGCGGTGGGAGCCCCATCTTCTGCCTCTTTCTGTGACAAGCCCAGCGAGGCAAGTCTAGTTCAAGATAGGGCCTTGCTCATGGTATTCCCTCCCCCAGCACCTGGAATGCCCTCTCTGCCTCATCTCCACTCTGCTTTTCTGAATCCTAATCATCCTTCAAGGCTAGAGAAATCACATTATAATGACTCACACTGCTGCAGCACTTGGAGGTTTACAAAGCACTTTCTTCACAATGGTGCTGGGAAATGGCTCTGGTGGTAGCATGCCCATTTTACAGACGAAGAGCTCGAGGAAATCACCTGCCCAGAGGCACACAGATGGGAAGCACCAGGCCAGGTTTCAGGACTCCAAAACCAGAGTTCTATTTCGACTGTTCCATACCCACCCCTCTTCCAAACTTCCCTCTTCCAGTCGAGGGCATCGCCATCCTTCTGTATTATCCTCAGTTTTTAATCTCCGTCATCCCACATATCCAGTCAGTTACTAAATCTAGAGGTTTGTCCCTCTACAACATCTCTTGCATCCATCCCCTTCTTTGTACTCACACAGCTATGACCGTTGTTCAGGTCCTCATTGCCACTCATCTGGACTATGGCAATTCGTCCTTTTGCGTTAAATCTCACCCCGTTCCGATGCATCCTCCACACCGATGCAATGCAATTTTCCTAAAACTCAGGTCTGACTTTGTCACTCCCCTACTCAACAAACTCACATGGCTCTCTATTGGCTTTAGGATGTCCAGAATATACTCCAACTCCACCACTTGAGATCTCTCCCTCCTTTCAAGACCCAACTCAGATCTCCTTCTCCAGGAAGGACTAACATCCCCACTCCCCAACCTAAGGGGATCTCTTCCTCTTTGAATTTCTCATAGTGCCTAGCCAAGACCTTTCGTTTACATTTACCTCACTTGCCTTTTTTATAATAAAAGTATTCATTTTTGCTCCTGTAAGATTAGATGCTCCCTGAAAGCAGGCACTGGGTCTTATCTATAAAGAATATCATTTCATAGAAAGAATATTCCCAGCACCTAGAATGAAATATAACAGGAATGCGAAAAAATGTAAATTCAGTTGAATTATAGAAGCAGTGTATCCTATTGGAAGGCCCACCAGGTTTCGAGTCAAAAGACCTGGGTTCCAAAGACGGCTCTTCACTGTATGTGTGACGTTCATCAATTCACCTCCTTTCTCTAGGCCTCAGTTTCCCTAGCTGTAAATAAAGAGAGTTAGACTCCATGACCTCTAGTACAATGGTACTGTTCAGCTATAAGTTTTACGACCTAATGAATTAACTAGTCACTAGGTCACTTTGCCCAAGTTTATATAGTCAATTATTGGAAAATCTGGTCCCAGAATCTAGACTTTTAGGTCATTGTTTCTATAAAAGCCACGTTCACACACCCTCTGCCTAGCAGAAGATGGCAGGGGAGAATTGACCAGGATGCCGGGTCAATAGGCAGGTTGTAGAGCTGTAGGAACCGGTGATGCTGTATTCGACATCATGCTGGGGAAGGAGAGGGGTCAGGGGAAGGCAGAAGAATGGCACAGCTCTCAGGTGCCTCAATTCTACTTCCTGCCTTGCACCCTGGTCCCCTTCCCTGGTAAAGTGCAAATACCTTACTGACCCCAGGTCTAAAGCCTCAGTGTTTTCTAACATGAATCCTGGCCCTAACTGGCCCTAAGTCATTCTGCCCCTTCCAAGGAAGTTACAAGTGAATAAGAGGGAGGATCCCCTTCCTTTCAGCAATCCAGAGGCTACTTAGGGCATATGTGCTCAGGTAATTCTCACCCCACCCCCCACATACCTGATAAGCCCTTCTCCCTTCTTCTAGTATAACCAGATCTTCCCATCCTTCCTTCAATTCAAATCAATAAGCTTTAACTAAGTGCCCACTGTATACAAAGCTAGGTAATGCAGTGGATAGACTGCCAGGCCTGGAGTCAGGAAGACTCATCTTACTAAGTTCAAATCTGGCCTCAGACACTTATTAGCTATATGACCCTGGGCAAGCCACTTCACCTTGTTTTGTCATCTGTAAAATGAGCTGGAGAAGGAAATGGCAAACCACTCCAGTATCTTTGCCAAGAAGACCCCAAATGTGGTCACAAGTCTAACACAACTAAAATGACTGAAGAACAATGAAGGATATAATACCAAGCATTGTGTTAGTTGCTGAGGATACAAAGATAAAATAAAACAGTCCCTGACCTCAAGGAGCTTACATTCTCTCAGGCAGAAAACAACATATACGCATATAAATAAATATAAAAATACATACAAAGAAATTTCCCGGTGGAGGGCACAGGCTTAATAGGAAAGGCAGTTTGTTGACAACAGAGGAATTCCAGTGGATACAGTGGAAGGGCAGAGGGACAAATGGGCACCATGGGCCTGTTCACCAGGAAAGGAAGCTTCTGATTCACCAGCCTAAGGCACAGAATTACAGAGATTCTTAGAGGAGCCAGTGGGCAGAAGATTGTCCCACCTCTTGCTGAGATATAGGTGGGATCCATGCTTTGAGGGTAAAAAGGATTAATAAATAATCCCAAAAGAAGGTTTTGTTACTACCAGGTTAAATTTAATATACACTATTTGAAAAAACTCTACATAATGGAAATTCCCAGTTTCATATACAATCCTATTTTCTCTCCCTTGTATATTTAAATACTCCTCTTTTGAGGGGCAGCATGGCATAGTAGATAAAGAGCCAACCTGAGAGGTAGGAAGGACCTGCCTCTGCCACATACTGGCCACCACATACTGTGACCCCGTGCAAGTCACTTAACCTCTCAATGCCCAAGGCAACTCTTAAAAGATTAAAAAATGCACAGGAGGTGCTGACCTGATTTTGTAGAAGGACTTTCCTCATCTGGGGCGGGGGCAGTGCTCCCTACACCAATGATAGACGTCTAAATAGGTAGGACATTCACTCACTACATGTCAGGCACTGTTTGAAGCTGGAGATTCCAACACAAGCAAGCCAGACAGCCCTCACCCTCAAGGATCTTATATTTTCATAAAGGGGAAGACAACACTTAGCTAAAGGGGTGTTGGAAAGGAAGGGGAAATGGAGGGGAAGGCAAGGCAGCAGGAGGCTGGGAGAAAAAGAAGGATTGTGGAGAGAGTCCAGATGTGAGAGAGGCAAAGCATGCCTGGGGTCTTTTAAACAATGGTAGTCCAAGGGAAGAAGTCTCCAATAAGAGACTCTACAGCAGAACTTTCTTCGATGGAGAACATGGCACTCACTGAGAAGGAGGAGAAGCCTGGTGAGAGTCCAAGAATGAATGACAGGAGACATTGATCAGTGAAATCACAGATCCAATCCTTTTCCTTCTCCTTAGATTTGCTGATGCATGTTACGTCCATAATAAGAAAAGAAAAATTTTTTAAAAGAGCCTATGGCAAGAAAGTGGCAATTGATGTGACATGACGGTTAGGCCAAGCTTCCATCAGTCCTCTTTTTCCAGTGAAAGAACACCTGGGTCTCATCCCACACAACAAGGATGCTCAGTGATACAGATGAAAGTAAAGGTTTTGGTTTTTTTAAGTATGTTATTTTTAATTTATAGAATAAAACAAGCATTTCCATAACATAGTACAATAAAAAAGATGATTGCACCTGAAACTGCTAATCTACTATGCTCAACTTGTCATTCCTTTCAAATATACAAGATTATCATGTAGACTTTTTCCACCTTTTTTCCTTCCCTAACTCTCCCCTTCCCACCCCTAGAGATGGCTACCATTAGACACGAATAGGTATGTGTGTGTATGGATGGATAACGTATGTTTGTATGTAAAATTTCTATACACACTTCTATTTATCTGTACTTTCTCCAGATGCAGATAGCTTCTTTCTTCATATGCCCTCTATAGTTAATTTGGGTATTTACAATAGTCAAAATAACTTATTCACTCCAAGTTGTTCTTAAAACAATATAGCTGTTAGCATTTACAACGTTCTCTTGGTTCTGCCCATTTGGCTCTTCATTATCTCAAGGAAGTCTTTCCTAAGATCACTGAGCTCGTCATCTCTTATAACACAGTAGTATTCCATCACAGTCAGGGTTTTTATAAGGAGGATTGAGGTCTCATCCAAGTGAATCTGACTGGCTTCCCATCTCTGACATAAAAGATATTGAGGAGCCAGTTAGAGGGATTGAATGAGAACATGGAGGGTTCGAGGAAGGAAAGCAGGTGCCAGGCAGGTGAAGGGCTGTCTAGAGGCATCCTGTTGAAAGAAAGGCTAGATCCAGAACACTAAACAAGATTTCTGGACTTCCCTAAGAAAATTTAGCTGAAACGAGCATTGGTATGTCAACACAATGCTCTGACTAATATGGAAATATGTTTTGCATGATTGTACATGTATAACCCATATTAAATTGCTTACCATATCGGGGTGGGAGGAAAGGGAGGGAGAGAATTTAGAACTCAAAATTTAAAAAAATACATGTTAAAAGTTGTTTTTACATGTAATTGTGGAAAATATTATAAAGTTCACACAATGCTTGATAGAGCCTAAGAGGGAAGGTTTAGATATTACCCTAGAAGTATCCCTGCTTGGAATATAAAACATTAAATTATTCTGGGGAATTCAGAAATAATTCCCCTTCCCTGCCCACCCCTCCAAATCATATAAATGTTAGTTGACTGATATATTCACATACTAGATGGATTGTTATCTTACAGAATTGCCACCCTTAGGACCTCCAAATTTTTCAGGGCCTGTAATTATAGTGTTGTCTTATGTGCACAGTGAATCAAATACTGGGCCTGGAATCAAGAAAATCTGAGCTCCAATTTGACCTCCGACCCTTCCTATCTGTATGGCTCTGCGCAAGTCACTTAACTGCTGCCTGACTCAGTTTCCTTAACCGTCCAACGGAGCTAATAATAGCACCTACCTTCCAGGGTTGTTGGGAGGATTAGATGAAATAATATTTGTAACAGGATGGAATAAAGTTTATTAATAATATTAATAATAATACAATGGGGAGAGGTGGAAAGAGGAGGATGGAAAGTGGAGGAGGGATTTTCCACCCACTCTCTTACCCTTCTCAGAGGGCTTTGGGCCTTCGTTCACATCAACGTTAGGCATTGTCTTCCCCGTTAGAATGTGAGCTTCTTGAGAGCGGGGTTGTTGTGCAAGACAGGGATAGAAGGGAAGGCTGAGGAGCTATGGCTAAGAGACGGGAACTTCAGAATTCAAAACCTTGGACACGGAGCACTTCGGAGTAATATGTGGGCACCTCGGTGAGTGGCTGATGTAGATGGAGGGCGTAGAGGAGAATTCGGCTTCAGGAACTGGGAGGATAGGGTATTTAAAAGGGCCTTCAATATGGTTGTGAACCTCCCTGAGAAGCACAGCAGGTAGGGATAGAGAAGAAGAACGTAAGGTAGAAACTGAAGTCTCTGAGAAAGATTGGAAAGGTCCATCAATGACAAGGACTGGAAGGTATAAACCTGAAAGGAGAGTCATTTGTTGTGCTTTTCTTTTTGTATTCCCAGAACTTGGTACAATGCTTTGCATGTATTAAGCACTTAATGTTTATTAAGGGCAGCTGGGTGATGCAGTGGCTGGAGCACTAGGCTTTGAATCAAGAAGACTCATCTGAGTTCAAAATCAGGCCTCGAAACACTTCCTAGCTGTGTGACCCTGGGCAAGTCACTTCACCCTGTTTGCCTCAGTTTCCTCATCTGTAAAATGAGCTGGAGAAGGAAACGGCAAATCACTCCAGGATCTTTGCCAAGAAAACCCCAAATGGGGTGAGGAAGAGTCAGGCATGACTGAAACAACTAAACGACAACAACAAATGTTTATTTATTCATCCCTAAGGTCTAAATGAACTCCCTGCCCAGCTCAACCCCATCTTGCTGAGGTTCTTCCTTCACAGCCAAATTCAGGGGCCAACCTGTCCATGAAGGCTTTTCTGATGCCAGTGTCCTCCATCCTCCAGCCGACTGGTCCAACCTCCTCATTTTGTAGGTAAGTCCTAGGAAGATGACGTAACGGCCCAAGGTCACTCAGATGGCGATCATCAGAGGTGGAATTTGAACCTAGGGCCTCCTGGCTCAAGAGTCAGGGCTTTTCCCCCATGTTACTACTACCTCCTAAGAATTCTATTGAATTGAATGTTTGACTCTCCCAGACATCAATGAGACATCTGAGGAGGGACTCTGAGAGTGACCTATTATATTTTTAACTTCTTTTGGCGGGGGAGGAGGTCTGAACCCATAATTCCCAGTGGCCCATCTACCGTGCCCCGCATCACTGAGAAGAAACACTTAGTCTTGACAATAAAATGCTTTTCCCAAGTCTTCGGGTTTATGGGAGCTACAAGCCAAAATTATCTTCCTTCCAGTTAAAAAGCAACATGATGGGGTGGCTAGGTGGCGCAGGGAGTAGAGCACCGGCCCTGGAGTCAGGAGGACCTGAGTTCAAATGTGGCCTCAGACACTTGACACACTTACTAGCTGTGTGACCTTGGGCAAGTCACTTAACCCCAATTGCCCTCCCTTCCCCCCTCAAAAAAAAAAAAAGAAAAAGCAACATGATGGAGCAGAGTGCTGGGTTGAAAATCAGCAAAAGGCCTGGGTTCTACCCCCAGCTCAGCCAATGACTAGGTGTGCAATCTTGGGCAAATCACTCCCTCACTCTTGGTCTCAGTTTCCTGTTCTGTAAAATGAGAGTGTTAGAAAGGTCCTCCCTAGCTCCACAATTCCGTGAAAAGGTGATGTTCACAGGCCTTTTCTCCAGATCAAGAACTTTTCCCAGAAGGCATATTTCCTACCCATTCAGTGTCCCTGAGGCTCCAAACGAAAACATACCACTCATGAGACTTCTCTCCAGCTTTTACTGCCCTCCAGAGCCTTTAACGTTTTTAAAGAGTTGAAATCTTTCCATTCCTGAAGCTTTTGAAATTTATCTTTTTATAGAAGCACCTTACTCCCAGTGAAAGGCCCAAATTACTGGCTGTCTCCAAGGGAGAAGATTTCTGCAGCTGGATGGCAGAGGAGCAACACAGATCTCCCAGAATAGCCAGCACAGGAGGATGCAGGTCTGGAACTAGAAGGACTAGGTTAGACAGGTGAAGAGAAGAGAAAATAAAATCTAGAAGTGGAGAGGAGAATTGGGTGGTTTGATTGCTAGATCCCAGGTAATAGATGGCCACGGGCCCCTGGGGAAATATGGTTAAAATCCAGAAGGATCTTTGATCCAAAGCATGGGGAGGTTTAAAAAAAAAAAGCTTCAATACCTTTTGTTGGTGAGGACAGAAGGAAGGTCTGTAGAATAGCCTTGAAGGAAAGATGAAGAGAGAGGCAAAGAGAGAGCAAAGGAGAAAGACGCATAAGAGAGAGACAGAGACAGAGGCAGAGAGACAGACAGACAGACAGAGACAGAGAGGGAGAGAGACAGAGAGAGAGGCAGAGACAGAGAGACAGAGAGAGATAAAAAGGTGCCAAATAACGTCAAGACATAAAGAGAGAAAATAGAGAAAGGGAAAAGGAGACAGAGAGAGTGGTAGAAATGAACAGAGAGGAGGAGAAAAGTCAAGAGCAGAGTTAGGAAGAAAGGAAAGATGGAGGGAGAGAGACAGAGGAAAGAAAGAGAGAGGGCTGTCTGGAAGGCTTGGGTTTATTCCAGCACCATCAGCCTCGAGCCATTGCTTGAATGGTGAGCCTGTGGCCAGGAGACAGAAGCTTGTTTGGATAATTTCTCTGTACTCCAAGGCATGAACACTTTACAGTTTTCTGTTTAAATGACCCATTTCTGAGAGCGGAAAGCAGTGACCAATAAGCAGGCAGGCCTCTCTGAGTGTATCCGGAGTTTACAAACCATCCCCACCGATCCGTGCTTGTTAATGGACACTCCTGCTGCTCCGGGGGGAGGGTGGGTGGCTGGGGGAAAAGGGCTGCCAAACTGTTCCAGGTGATCACCAGCTGGGGCTAGAGGCCGGGAGCAGAGGCAGGATGAATCCCAGGTGTCCCTGGGAGCCAGCCCTTGATGGATGGTAGGTCCTGGCTACTTCCTGCTGGGAGGCAACTCGGGGTTTGCATAGTCCACTGGGAATAGCCAGGGAGCTGGAAACTGAGCACTACTGTTTGTCCTGTGCTTGGCAGGGCTCAAGACACCCACCGAAAAGGCAAGCAGGAAGCCCTCCACCAGTCACCCGGGCGTCTGACTTCCCTTTCCTCGGGAATGAATACCATGTACACCCCCAAATCATACAGGGACGAGATGTTTTCTTTTTGTTCTTTAGGTAAACAGTTAACCTGTCTCCACGCCTCTCTCCCATCCGCCAAGATCTCTGAACCCAGAGCACTGGATTTGGAGTTACATTCCCTCAGGTTCATTCTGCCACTTACTACCTGTCCCTTGGGTAAGTCACTTCTGCTCTGTAGGCCTCAGTTTCCTCATCTGTAAAGTTGAGGAGGATGAAAGTAAATGATTTCTAAGGTCCTTTCCAACTCAAAATCTTATGAACCCCTTCTTTCCTCAGAGATTTGGTGCAGCAGGATCACAGATCTGGAGCTGGAAGGGACCTCAGAGGCCCTCTAATCTAACCTACACTTAACACTACTAGGCCTCAGTTTTTTACAGATGAAGAAACTGAGGCCCAGAGGTGTTAAGTGGAGGTATTTGAAGCCAGGACCTCTCACTTGGGGGCAGCTAGGTGGCTGAGTGGATGGAGTACCGGGCTTGGAATCACAAAGACTAATCTTTATGTGTTCAAATCTGGCCCCAGACACTTCCTAGCTGCGTGACCCTGGGCAAGTCACTTAACCCTGTTCGCCGTAATTTCTCATCTATGAAATGAGCTGGAGAATGAAATGGCAAACCACTCCAGTATCTTTGCCGAGAACACACCAAATGGAGTCAGGAAGGGTCTGACACCACTGAAATGACTCAACAACAACTCTTACTCTAGAGCCAATGATCTTCCTCCCTGGCCAATGTCTTTAAAGGTAAAGAATGGACTAGAAAAGGAATCAAGAAGCTCCTCAAGTATCTTTAATATTTCACAGAATCACAGAAGCTCAATTGGAAGGGACGTCAAGGCCCATCCAACAGTTCGGTCTCAATTAGTGCCAATAAATGAATCACCTGAAGTGGTTGATTATATTCAAACTAGCACTATTTGAAGTTATTTATTATATGCAATATGAAATATTGGGTTTTATCTCGATGCAAATATGCAGAGCGATGTCGAATAATGTGACCACTTCAGGGAAATTTGTTATTCATGCTAATCGGGACCTAGCTATAGTCCAACCTGTACCTGAGAAGAATCCTTCTCTCAACATCCCCAGAGGATGGTCCTCTGACCTTTGCTTGAAAAGCTCTAGTGAAGGGGAAAGCACTACCTTGTGAGGAAACCTAACCTCTATAGCTCCATTTGTTGGGACTTTTTTTTCATTTTCTGACATCAAACTAAAACCTGCCTCTTGGTAACTTCCACACATCGCTGCTGGTTCTGCCTCCTGGGGACAAGCAGAATAAATCTAATTTGTCTTACAACATGACAGTCCTTTGGATATTTGAAGATAACTATTTTGTTCTTCATGTTAACGAAGGCCCGTTGCTATCTTGGTTGCACTCCTCTGGATGCTCTTTCACTAATTCTGCCGAAAAGTCGGTGCCCAGAACTGAGCACAGTGCTATTATCATGCCCTTTTTACATTTGCGGAAACTGAGGCAAACAGAGGTTGTGACTTGTCCAGGGCCATGCAGTCAGTGACTGAGGCCCGATACTAAGCTCCAGTGTTCTGTCCACTGCATCACACGCACCATTTAGAAAATGTTACGTTTATAATAGTAGTTAACATTTCTATAACACTTTAGAAATGTGAGATGCACAAATTTAGAGACATCTCCACTGCAAATGTTCATGTGGACTACCCGAACCCAACCTGTGATGGAGTCCTTCAAGCTCGTGTTAGTCCGATTGGCCACAGTCAGACACACTGTACCTTGACCTCAACAAGTGATGCCATTTTGGTCCTCTTCCAGAGCCAAGGACAACAACAGTAACACTTGAAGATGCACCTTAAAGTGCTGTATGAAATATTTGGACATAAATATATGTAGATGTCTATCTATCTATCTATCTGTCTGTCTGTCTGTCTATGCCTATCTATCCATCTATCTATTTATCTATCATATGTCTATCTATCTTTCTATTTATCTGTCTGTCTGTCTATGCCTATCTATCCATCTATCTATCTATTATCTATCTATCTATCTATCTGTCTTTCTATCTGTCTATCTTTCTATCTACCTATCTTTCTATCTCTATCTATCTATCTTTCAATCTATCTATCTGTCTGTCTTTCTATCTATCTAGATATAGATATAGATATAGATAGATATGTTGTAGTTGAGTCGTGTCCAACTCTCTGTGACCCCATGGACTATGCTGTCCATGCGATTTTCTTAGCAAAGACATAGAGGTGGTTTGCCATTTCCTTCTCCTTAACAGAGATTAAGTGACTTGCCCAGGGTCACACAGCTAGTAAGTGTCTAAAGCCAGATTGAATTCAGGTCTTGCTGACTCCAGGCCCAGCACTCTATCCACTGAGCCATCTGACTGCCTCAAATTCTATGTGTATGCATGCATATATGTATTTATATGTATATACATGTATATGTATATTGCATACATATTGTATATGTATATATATTGTGCACATGTGTATTGTGTACATGTACATACACCCATATATATAAACATATATTCATATATATTTGCTTTCTATATATTATTGCTAGTTGGTCTTCACCACAGCCCTTTGATGGAGGTGTTGTTATTATCCCCACTTCATAAATGAGAAGACTGAGGCTGAGAGAAGGGTTAATTGACTTTCCCAGGGTCACATAAATAATAAATTTAATCCTGGGGCAAGGCTCAGAATCAGCTCTTCTTGGCCCTAAGTCTGGTGCTTCCTCCACTCTCCCACCTAGCTGCCTGCACCTGTGCACAAATTAAACCATTTGGGTGGTAAATGTGATAGAAGGCTAGTCAAGGTAGATACATCATTGTGGGCTGGGAGTTTTCAAGGAAGACGGCATGAAAGGGGTGAGCTACGCTTTGAAAATGGGTAGAATTCAGACACATGGAGAGGAAGCAGGACAGAGCAGGGCACTGAGTTTAGCACCTCCCCTGGCTCCCCATGTGGCCGGGTAGCATTCTTCCTGCTGGCTTCAAGCTTTGGGGAGAAAGTGAGGAGTGGAGTTTTGTCTACTCTACCCCCAGTCACCAATATGCAAAGCCGCCATTTTAAAGGAATTGGGAGTGGGAGTGGGAGGACAATGCAAAGGGAGGAGAACATTGCAGCCCTTTCCTTCCCCCTCTTGTGATATTATCCTTTTATCACCTGCCCCCCAAAACCCAGCAGCATCCTAGAAGGAAGATTTTGCACAGTCTCCTGAGAATTGGTTTTTCAGTGCTGGTTGTATATTTCCTTCTGACCCTTGGCACCCCCAGAAATA
Source organism: Trichosurus vulpecula (assembly GCF_011100635.1). Taxonomy (NCBI): domain Eukaryota; kingdom Metazoa; phylum Chordata; class Mammalia; order Diprotodontia; family Phalangeridae; genus Trichosurus; species Trichosurus vulpecula. Next base: position 532,881,213 of record NC_050573.1, read on the forward strand.
TATTCTTCACTTCTATCCAGGGTAAGAATCTTTACTGTCATGGTGGATCGGGAAGAATTTGAGATCTCTATTTTTTTGTCCTTCATGAACAGAGAAGATGAACAGAATGGCTGAGTTTTTCATCCAACAGCCCCCTTGCACTTGGATTTAATCCAGTGACAAATGTCCTCTGGTCCTCCCCATTCTCTCTTGCCTCATCCACTCTTGTCCACCCACTGGTGCTTTAGAATGATTAGCTCTGCTCCCTGGATGGGCCCTGAATGAATCTCTGGCCCTTCTCCTTGGATAATGAAAAAGTTAAGTGGTCCCATCAGTCAAACACCTAATGTAATAGTAGATGGCAGACTTCTTAACCAGTCTGGGAAGTTATCTGACACTCAGTTCATGTCAAGCTCAGAGTTCCCCAGGAGACCCAACCCCTTTCTCTGTTTCTAGAGTGTCATTTGGGAGTTGAGACTCAATCTTCCCCCAACGGGCTCCAAGGTGAGGTCGCTGAAGAAGTAGAAGGGGTGCAGGATGGAGGTTGGGGGAAGGGAAACTAACTCTGGGGCTGAGGCGTCAGGGGATTAGTAGTACCTTAAATGACATCACAAAGGGAAGAGGTAAATGCAGGTTCCTGTTGCCATTCTCCATAAAAGATAGTCTAGATTATTCAGGACATGGACTCTATTTCCCACTCTACCTTCACTTGTAAATGGGATAATACTGACATAAAGCCAAGGGGGAGTTGGAGCTAAACCCGGTAGTTGGAAGAGGCCTTCCAACTCTGACATCTATAATTCTACGACTTCCTTTCTAAACTACAGTATCATTGAGCTGTAGAATGATGTCCCTGATATAGGACTAACAGTTGTAGGATCATATGCAATTTAGGGCTAAGTGGGACTCTTAGAAATCAGCTGGGCAAAGCACCTCATTTTACGGGTGAGAAAACTGAGATCTAGAGAGTTAAAGAAGCTTCTCTCATGGTCACACCCTTAGTAAGTAGCAAAGCTAGTGTGTGGGGTGCTCTGGGAGGACTAGCACCTCTGGCACGAGGCCTTGCTGAGTCCTTTTCAGAGCTGCTCAGCCTCTATTAGGGTCCATCTGTATCCAGCTCTCACCTGTGGCTCCAAGAATGTGCAGTGCATCCAAGTAAACCATCTTGGCAGACAGGCTAGACCAGGTTGAGGGTAACCAAGAGACCTCAAACCCTTTGGTGAGTTAGGGTGGTATCTACTCCAAGCATGTCAAGACTTCCCCAGATAGAACAGGTGGATGAGAACAATTCATTCCAACAGCCATGAAGGTGTCTGAAGCGGGTGCTGTGGAGTGCCTGGAGCTTTGTCAGACACCGAAGACACCAAGGTCATCCACTGCATCCCAGGCCATCACTAGTCGTCTTGACTTTTGTCCTGCCACTGGACTTGGAGGACCCTGGAGGAGAGAGTGAGGCTGGTGACTTTGTGCAACTCTGCCTCACTTAAATCCAGTTAATGCACAAGTCAAGACATAACCCTGGGATGTCGTTGATCCTCTTCAAAAACAAAGGACAGATGACAACAGCAGCAGAGCTGGGATTGAAATCTAGGTCTTCTGACTACCAATCCAGCGTTCTTTCCACTACTCCACACTGCCTCCTGTTTTTATTTGGGGTTAAGTGACTTGCCCAAGGTCACACAGCTAGTAAGTGTGTCAAGTGTCTAAGGCTGCACTCGAACTCAGGTCCTCCTGACTATAGGGCCGGTGCTCTACTCACCGCGCCACCTAACTGCCCTCTCCTTGTTAATCTAAAGGAACCGGTTACTGGATTCACCCAATACAGAGTAGGGTCCCAAAGATGCCTGAGTGCAAATGGGCCCAGCCCAAACCACGCTTAGCAGCTGGTGGGTCTGGAACTGCATCATCCTACAGGAAGAACGGTCTTTTGTGTGTCCAAAGGAGAGAGAAAACAGGTCGAGAGTATTAGCTGCTCCTGAACCCTGGGAATCCCGGGGGCTCTGTCAGATGAGATCATGGGATAATAGATTTGGAACAGACAGAGAACTTAGGGACCATTTAGTCAAATCCCCTTCCTCTTACAAATGAGTAAGCGGGAGCCCAGAGAGGTTACACGCCCAAGGCCACACCGGTAATAATCATAACTAACAGTTATTTAGTGCTTTACATGAATCATCTCTTTGGGGTCCCACAACAGCCATGGGAGGTAGGCACCATCATTATTCTCATTTTGCAGATGGGGAAACTGAGTCTGAGAGAGGCTAAGAGATTTGTCCCAAGTCACACAGCTAGTGAGCATCTGAGATAGAGTGTGAATTCAGGTCTTTCTAACTGCAAGTCCAGAACTCTGTGCCACCCAAATAACAGAGGCAGGATTCAAACCCAGGTCCTTTGACTCTGAGACCAGCGTGCTTTCTATTGCACCACACATAATGTATAATGTATACATAATGTACAATGTACATATGCGTATTATGAATCCTCTTCCCCTGTTAGATTGTAAATTCCTTGAGGGCAGGGACTTTCTTTTTCTTATTTGTGTCTCTAGCACTTAGCACAGTTCCTGACACATAAGAGCTCAATAAAGGTTTGATTGAATTGAGTTGAATATATATATATATATATATATATATATATATATATATATATATACACACGTATACATACTTATTTGTGTATGTGTTTATGTATGTATGTGCGTATGTGTGTATATATTGGGGCAGCTGGGTGGTACAGTAGATAAAGTGCCAGGCCTGGAGTCAGGAGGACCCAAGTTCAAATCAGGCCTCAGATACTGACTAGCTGAATGACCCTGGGCAAGTCACTTAACACTGTTTGTCTCAGTTTCCTCACTGTAAGATGAGCTGGAGAAGGACATGGCAAACCACTCCAGTGTCTTTGCAAACAAAACAAAACAAAACCCAAAAGGGTCACAAAGAGTTGGACACAACTGAAAACAGCTAAGCAAATGTATGTATTGATTTGCAAAGCCTTAAAACCAATATAAATATCAGCCTTTGTTATTTGTCTGTTTGGTTCTTTATGCCTCCATACCATTTTGGAGGGTCTATGACGTAAGAGACAAATTGATTCTCTCTGATTACCTCCCTTCATTCACTAGATGCCTGTCGTAACTTTGGAACTCTTTCCTCTAAATTCCCAGAGTCCCTTGCAACCACTCCCAGGCCTTTTAAATGATAGACAAGGTTGGCTGGTCCCCAGCTCACAGGGATCAATTCTGCTGCCTTCTGGTTAAACAACTTGGTTACTTACAGAAATGGAGCAAAATCCTGCTGAGATATCAGATTTCCTACAGTAGTAGAAATTACCAGATCTAGTCCTGGGCTTCAATAGACCTTACTGAAATAGCTTCCTAGTGGGAGATTTCTGCATATCCATAGAACCAAAGCAAGGACCTCACTCTTGGCCCCAAGATTTTCCCTTTTATTAATATCTCTACCTGCATTGATCACTGAGCCCCAATTTGAAGTATGGAATCCCCATGACCATCTCTATCTTCAAGATTTCTTGGTTTCAATATCTGCCATACCTCAAGCTCAGATCACTTTACCCCCTTCTTCTGTTCCTGTTAATTTTTCTCAGTGCCTAGTTCTGGTGCCAATTCCCCTTTTCCCTCCCTCTAAGAGGCCCCAGTCAGAGGAGTATGTATCCTCATAGGGTACAAGAAGCTTATCAAGCGGGCATGGGGAATATTTGGAAATAATTGTATTATTCTATTGAAAAAGAGGTCCAACATAATTGATAGAGCCAGCCTCAGAACCAGGCAAAAGCTGGGTTCAAGTGCTGCCTCTCACACCTACTCCCTATGTGACCTTGGGGCAAGTCACTTAATCTCTGTGCTCTGGGCACCTCTCTAAGAGCTGCGGAGAAGGTCCCCACCTGCATCCATGGAGGGAGTTTCCTCTACTGTGGCAGAACTTTCTAAACCAATGAAATAACAAGTATAATCCCTATTCCCTATTTCCTGTCCCACTGAAGTATTCCAAAAATAGTAGTGCTTGTAAGAAAATGCTACGTACCAAATAAAGTTTTCTTCATGAGAAAGTAATTAATGTCTTAATTTTATTTCATTACTTATGAGTCAATGCATGGTAAACTCTAGAATTGATTTCTTTTCATATTAAATAGGGAATTGGGGAAGGTTTACTAAAAGCCAAGGGATATGAGGATCAAAAAAAAGTTGGGAACCCCTACCTTACCACATTCAATCCATCTTAGGTTTAAGCAAAGATATTTTTTACAACAAGGAGAAACTACCAATTCAGAAATAATATACTGGGGGAAAGTAATTCAAAGCGTATGTAAAAAGTTCTCTTGTGTATAATTGAATAGCCTCTCCATAGTTTTCCTGGCCACTCCATGGCTCCCATATTTCCTCACTGGTTGGGAGCCTACCGTACAAATACTGCTCCATCATGGCCACCAAATAGAATGGCACTTTTGTATACCAGCATACTCCATAGCTGAATTGTAATTGGCCTGTCTCTATGCTCTGGCTCAAATTCATTCCTCTATTCCATTGGCTTCCTATCGTCTCTGGGATAAAACATAAACTTCTTTGTCTTTTAAAGCCCTTCATAACTTGTCTACGTCCTACTTTCCTAGGTTGCTTATATACATTTGCTCCTTTTCATGTACTATATGGTTGAACAAAAGTGGCCTTCTTGTTATTCCTCACACACACAGTACCCAAAATCCCATCTTTGTGCCTTCTGCATAGGTGGCTTAGTGGATAGAGAGCCAGGCCTGGAGTCAGAAAGACCTGAGTTCGAACCTAGCCTCAGATACTAGCTGTGAGATCCTGGGCAAGTCACTTCACCCTTTTTGTCCCCATTTCCTCATCTGTTAAATCAGTTGGAGAAGGAAATGGCAAACCATTCTGGTATCTTCACCAAGAAAACCCCAAGTGGGGTCACAAAGATATGGTCATGACTGGAAAACAGCTGAAAAATGATAGAGTAGGGTAAGATGATCTCTAAGGTCTTCTAGCTCTGAATCTATGAACCTATGGTTTCTGCCATCCCTAAGTGGCGTAGTAAGCAAAGTGGATTTTTGTTAGTATTTTTTGGAGTTTTGGTTTTCCAGGATCCGTGGCCATAACAATCTCTTGTCCCCAGGTGTTAGCTAAGATTTCTATGGTTCAAAACATCTCCACCACGACCTGTGTAGATTGTGAGGGCCAAGTGTTGCTTGTTTAAATTGTTGAGGCCAGGACCCTGGAGGGGTGGAGTGTAAGCACAAAGCAGGTGGGCACTGGTCAGTGAGTGGGGAACCTTCAGGGTGGAAATGCACAAGCTAGGATGCTGTGTGTGCCTTGATCGGCCCCAATTTGTGTTTGCCTCAACTGGCCCCCATCAAGGCTTGAGGGGATTTAGGGGAATGCACAAGTTGTGCCTGTCTCGATTGGCCCCATTGAGAAGTAGGGAGAGTTGCCCCCCTCCATTCTTGCCAGCCCCTGCAAGAAAGGTAATTAGGGAATGCTGTAGGAGTTGGTGCTCAGCAACCCTTATGAGAAGGTTAGATAGAATAAAGTCTGCATTGTTTAAATAAAGTAGGACTGGGGCAGCTAGGTGGGCGCAGTGAGTAGAGCACCAGCCCTGGAGTCAGGAGGACCCGAGCTCAAATCTAGCCTCAGATACTTGACACACTTACTAGCTGTGTGACCTTGGGCAAGTCACTTAACCCCAATTACCCTGCCAAAAAAAATAAAGTAGGACTGTTAACCCTTTTGAAGCTGTCTTTCATTTATGAAAGCAGATCAAAGAACCTGTGCCAGCAGGCCATACTGGGTGTGCTGGGGTACTTGCTAATACAAGTGACCAACAGAACTAATAATGACTTATTATGATCTCCCTCCCCTCTCAACTTGTAATAAGTATGGCAGCATGAAAGAAGGGAATATGGAGGGGATACTGGCCTGAGAGTCAGGAGATATGGATTCTAACTCCAGCTCTAGCACACACTAGCTGTATGACTTTCCCTCTTTAAGCTTCATCTTCCTCCTCTGTGAAATAACTGAGTAGGACTTGGTTATCTTCAACCCTGTAAGAAAGCCCTTGACCCAAAGGAGTCAATAAGAGTAGTCTTGATGGGGGGGGGGGTGCAGAGCCAAGATGGCAGCTGGAAAACAGGGATTTACTTAAGCTCTCCCCCAAATCCCTCCAAACACCTGTAAAAAATGGCTCTGAACAAGTTCTAGAGCTACAGAACCCACGAAATAACAGAGGGAAACAAGTCTTCAGCCCAAGACAGCCTGGATGGTCACTGGGAAGGGTCTATTGAACCATGCTGGGAGCAGAGTGCAGCCCAGGGTGGGCCACACCAGGACAGACAAGACGCTGAGGAGATTGGGAGGAGCAGGCCTTAGGGCCATGAATCACTGAGCTGTAGCAGCTACCAGATTGCTCAATCCACAAATGCCAAAGACAACTTAGCAGGTCAGTGGGAAAACTGCTGGATCTGGGTGAGAGAATTGCTCAGTCCGGCCCCAACACCGGGGTGGTGGAGGTAGTGGTGCAACAGCAGCAGGAAGTTCCAGAAGCTTTTTCCAGAGGCCTCCCCAGTGGGAGCAACTGAGCTGCGGATCAAAATGGAAGTGCAGGGAGTGCTTTGCTAGTGAGAGGCAGGTTCTCTTGCTTTGCCCTGCTTGGATCTGGGTCACGGTCCTGGTTGCCGGTTCTTGGGGGAGGAGGAGCGCTGGTATGGCAAAGCTTGCTTGGTAGAAGTAGCTCTGAAAACAGCAGTGCAAGACTCCTGAAGCTTGGGACAAAGCACTCGCCACTCTGAAGGCAGTCATACCCTGACCAAAAGCTCAAGGGTCAAGTAGTTGTCTGGGAACATGAGAAAGCAGCAAAAAAGGACTCAAATTATTGAATCTTTTTTTTTGGTGACAAAGAAGATCAAAACATACAGTCAGAAGTAGTCAACAAAGTCAAAGAGCCCATGTCAAAAGTCTCCAAGAAAAATATGAATTGGTCTGAGGACATGGAAGAGCTCAAAAAGGATTTGGAAAAGCAAGTTAGAGAAGTAGAGGAAAAATTGGGAAGAGAAATGAGAGTGATGCAAGAAAATCATGAAAAACAAGTCAACAACTTACTAAAGAAGAGCCAAAAAATACCAAAGAAAATAACACCTTAAAAAACAGATTAACCCAAATGGCAAAAAAGCTCCCAAAAGCCAATGAGGAGAAGAATGCCTTAAAAGGCAGAATTAGCCAAATGGAAAAGGTGGTCCAAAAGACCACTGAAAAAAATACTACCTTAAAAATTAGAATGGAGCCAGTGGAAGCTAGTGACTTTATGAGAAATCAAGATATTATAAAACAGAACCAAAAGAATGAAAAAATGCAAGATGATGTGAAATATCTCATTGGAAAAACCACTGACCTGGAGAATAGATCCAGGAGAGATAATTTAAGAATAGTCTTGATGGGAGATAGATTTAGAGGCAGGAAAATTAGAACACACTAGTAATACAATGCCAGGCACAAAGTAGATGTTTTATAAATCCTTATTGAATCTCAGGTCTTACACACAAAAATGGGATCCAGTCTCTTAGCCACCAGAACACTTCAAGCAAGAAACTTTCTCAAATCATTTTATTTTGATCACCGGCCAGCTAGGCTTCCTCCCTGCAAGGCTTTCACCTTGGAGGCCAAGGCCACTAAGGAATTCAGAGCTTTTATGTACTGAGACCCTGGTTATTGGTACTCTCTTACTTAGGTACTAGATTTAGAGCTGGAAGAGTCCAGTTCCTTCATTTTGAGATGGTAAGTGACTCGTCCAGGGCCACACAGCCTGGTTGCGTCAGTCAGGGCTTGTATCTGATCTTCTTGGTGCCAAAGGTGACTTTCTATCCACTACATGACAGTTTCTTTTCTTGGCCTTTGTAGATACTATAATCCTCCCCCCTCATCAAGTACCCCATAGAGATTGGTCCTGGGGTGCCATACCCACCATAGGGACCACCAGAGGAGTAAACTAAATGTCCATTGCTGGGTTTTGTTGTTGTTTTTTAAAATATGTGCAAGGTATTTCCTTTTTCTATAGGTAAAGATGGGGGACTCAGGTAAAAAAAAGTTACATATGCTATCGCCCTTGTTCACTGTATCATTTGATTTTGCTTAATTATTATTATGTTTTTGCTCCTTGTTTCAGGAAATGGGGGGCAGGTCAAGGAAGATAAATTAGAAAATGATTGTGGTGAAAAAAACATGTCATCAAAATAATTTTTAAAATTAAAAAGCTTCTTATGAGTTATATGTTGGTAGCTTATGGGAGAAAAATGAAGTTTAACAAAAATATGTTAATCCTTATGCTATTATAAAGAATATATAATATAGTAGGAAAGAGAGATAGAGGGATGAGGAGGAGGAGTAAGAGGAGGGAAATGAGAAAGAGAGAGGGGAAGAGGAGAGGAAAGAGAGAGACAGAAATAGAAATAGACATACACAGAGAGAGATACACAAGGGGGCGAGAGAGACAGAGACAGAGAGATTGAGGAGAGACAGATAGACAGAGAGACAGAAACAGAGAGACATACAGAGAGAGGAGAGATACACAGGGGAGAGACAGACAGACAGACAGACAGAGACAGAGAAAGAGATCTGAACCCCTTCCCCAGTTACCTAAGCCCTAATTCACAATAACTAAATGTCTCCATTTTGTGGGGTTGACACCACGCATTGAGTTCAGAGGACAGAAGAGGATGGGAGTAGAATTAGAGGCTGGGGGCCAACCTGGGCCCAGCCCCTCCAGCACTACTTCCCAGGATTGCCAGACAACATCTGGAAAAGTATGGGATTCCCCAGCAAATCCTCAAGAGTATCTCAGGTTTCTCTGCTCCCCAAGGAGGTGACCGTCCCCCTGCCCTGGCCTTCTCACTTTGCTCTGAAGTCCAAACAAACCATAAACACATGAAAGCCTGAGATGCCCATCCCCCCCATGGTTATGACAGGCCTACTGCTGGGGAGTTTCCTCAAAAGGATAGAGGTGGGGGGAGGGGGTTAGGCAGGGGTGTGCCCAGAATAATAGCGTTTCCAAGGGAATGAAATAAGACATGATATGACCTCTCTGGGGCCTGGAGCAGCAGGAGTAAGGAGCCTTCAGATCACAACTGAGTTCAGATACTTCTACCTTCAATGTCAAGTCAACTTTATTTATTAAACACAATAAATAAATATATTATAAATACAATATAAACACAATAAATACACAATAAATTATGTATAAATAAACATATTTATTAAACATAATAAATCTGGTTCAATTCTACACACATTAAGCACCTGTTATGTGCCAGGTACAGTGCTAGGTGATGTCTATATAAGACAAAATGAAAAAGTATCTGCCTTCAAGTAACTTACATTGTCCTGGGGTGGGGGCAGTATATAATAAGTGCAGATACAGATAAAACAGGGACTGGCAGTGGGGGAGCCCAGGGGACTGCCAGCATGGAATGTGCCTAATATCCTCAGCCTGCTGCACATCTATACAGAGGTTTCAAAGCCTGCTTTGGCAAATGTGTGGTGATGCATAATGGAGGGGAGTGGTGCTCCTTCCTGATTCGGAGCATGCACAGGTGTCTTGTAATTATTTCCCATCAGCATACTGAGAGGTGATGAAAAGCCTTTTAATTGGCTGCTGAAAGGAGACAGAGTGCACTTACAAAAGGCATGAACAAATGAAGTTTCCCTCAAATCCCCGGTGGCTTTTTTTAAAATATTATTTTTTATTTTTTGCAGGGGGGAAGGCAGGGCAATTGGGGTTAAGTGACTTGCCCAAGGTCACACAGCTAGTAAGTATGTCAAGTATCTGAGGCTGAATTTGAACTCAGGTCCTCTTGACTCCAGGGCTGGTGCTCTACTCACTCTGCCACCTACCTGCCCCCCTGGTGGCTTTTTAATGAGAAGAAAGAAAGATCAAGGTGGGTCTCTGGATGAGGGAGAGACCTCTGGTTCTCTCTCTCTCCCACTTGGGCTGCCATGTGGCTCTGAATGCATGGGGCCTTTGTTTCTTCACCTTTTCATTTATTCTTTTCCTGATGTCAGGTAAATGACTCCTGGAGATGGAGCAGATCAGGTCAAGAACCTGTGAATTTCAAAAGCTTGGAAGAGCCATCAGGGGGTCAGCAACTAAGACTGTGACAGAGTCTACTGGTGGCTGGAGTCACCAAGAAGTGTGAAGTCGACTCTGAGGAGTGACCTCTTTGACCCATTCTAATAGTAAATCAACCCTGCAGCCAAGATCCTGTGTTCTGTAAGCAAATGAATGACTCGTCCATCAGCTCTGCCTCACCCAGAAGTGAACTTGGTGGCAAAAACATTTGTAGCAACATCCTTAAGTTCAAACCCACTTTACCCAGAAACTGAGGTGACAGAGGAAAGTGTGCCCCAGATTCCAAAGATTGGGCCCCTACTATCCGGTTGCCATTACACTTGCATATGTACTTATTATATTGCCAAGTAGAATATAAGCTACTTGAGGGCAAGGAAGTTTATGTACCTTCACTCTTGCTGTGTCTACTCAGTAAATATCCCTTCGTAAAAGCTAATGGTGTTAACCATTAATTGGTAGAGGAGGTATTAACTGGCACTAGTGACTTATACTGGGAGGAACATACCGATGGGGGCTTGTGGGCAATAGCATTAGAGAAAGACACCTCCTACCCTTTATAGTCTCCTGGGATCTGGAAAGAAAGTAGCCAGCTGAGCTTTGGGACCCAACCCATCAGTGCTAGAGGAAGTTGGGAGAGTAAGCTCAGAGCCTATATGTGTTTCACAAGTAAATACAAAATATATAGCCAGTAATACAAACTACTTTTGAGAAGGAGAGAATGTTAATAACTAAGGGAATCAGAAAAGATCTCATGGGCTATACTTCGACCTGAGCTATACTTTGAAGGAAACTAGAAATTCTTTGTGGTGGAGGTGAGGAAGGAGTGCAGTCCAGTAATGGGGGACTTCTTCGACAAAGGCATGAAGGTAAGAGATGTAATATTGTTTATTCAGTTCCATCATAAACAATCTATTTCCCCTTTCTGGGTATCACTTTGCTCTTATGTAAAAAGAAGGCATTATATTAGATGTTCTTAGGTCTCCTCTAGCTCTAACACTCTGCAGTTCTATGATTGCATGGGGAAAACAAGAATAATATAAAACTGGGAGACTCTGGGCACATCACTTTCTAAGCCTCATTTTCTTTATCTGTAAAACTAAAAATGAGGTACCTTCCAGTCCCAAATTCAATGGTTGTTTACAGGTGTCGCAGCTGAGATTCCAAGCTGGGTCTCCTGATTGCAGGTCCTATGTTCATGGAAATGTCACTGACTGGAACAGGGTTCAAATCTTGCCTTTGACACTTGGGAAAATTGCACAAGTCAACTCTCAATGCACTTTCATAAACCAATGTTAGGTCAACTTCTCTAAGAGCTTTATCCATTCCCTGGAAGTAAATGCATTCAGAGTCCTAGAGTACCTGGCCTCCTACAGGGAAGAGTTGACATCTTGGGAGCAAATCTGCTTCATTGGGCCCATCTGGGACATTTTCAAACCTTTGAAAATATCCCAGGGATGCCCAGAGATGTCATCACTTTTTCAGACCTGGGCACCATAAAATACACCTTTTTCATTAGCATAAGAGGAGTGACTCCATTCTCGAGGTCTATCTTCCTTCCAGTTCCAGAATGTATGGCAGATGTAACTTTGGTTATCCTGTTTAGCATGTGTTGGGATAGTCATGGACCCTAGCCCCTTCCAGGGACATAACACACACACACACACACACACACACACACACACACACACACACACACACACTCAGCACTGAAGGACTTGGCACTTTAGAATGGTACAGCAACACCCAACTGTTCCCTTCCAACCCTGGCTATAGGGAGGTGTGGCAGGGTTATTTTAAAATTTCATCAGAGATATCTGGCCCCTGGACTGCCCACTCAGTAGACCTTAAAAGGTGCTGTTGTTCAGTCATTTCAGTTGTGTCCCACTCTTTGTGACCCCATTTGGGGTTTTCTTGGAAAAAATATTGGAGTGGTTTGCCGTTTCCTTCTCCAGTTCATTTTACAGACGGGGACCTGAGGCAAGTATGTATGTTTCCAGCTTTGGAAGCAAGCTCGTGAGTATGAGATGTTGGGAGCCCCTGGGTCCCTCAGTGACTTGCCCGGGGTCACACAGCTAGGAAGTGTCTGAGGCCAAATTTGAACTCAGGAAGGTTAGTATTTCTCATTCCTGGCCCAACACTCTATCCACTGAGCCACCTAGCTGCCCATTAAAAGAGTGACTCCTCCCCATCCCCCTCCACCATGGGGTTCTCTTCCTTCCTCTCTCTAGAACATCTATCTTGTAGCTCTCCTGAGACTTCCCATGAGAGATTTCCAACAGAAATGACCACCAATTTCACTTGGTAGTTAGAGTAGGAATTTAACTAGATGAGCTTGGTCCTTTCCTCCCTGAGCATAGGTAATCAAACAGCAATCTTGAGGTGTATGTTTCCAGCTTTGAAAGCCAACTTGTGAGTATGAGATGTTGGGAGCCCCTGGGTTCCTCAGGGAGTGCCAGCTGTACCCTGGGAGGTTCTCCCTACAGCTCTTACAGTACTTAAAGAAGATCGTTGATGAGAAGAGGATCCCAGTTCCCGGACTGGTTTGTCAGAAATCATGGATCTTTTTTATATCCTTATGCCCACATAATATATGGAATAATAATAATAATGATGACAAGAACTGATTTTAGGGGGCAGCTGGGTGGTGCACCTAGTGAGGAGTGCACCAGCCCTGGAGTCAGGAGCACCTGAGTTCAAATCCAACCTCAGACACTTAACTAGCTTGTGTGACCCTGGATGGATCATTTGAACCCAACTGCCTACAAAAAAAGTGCTTCTTTAAATAGCAACTCTGTGAGCCAAGTAGTACAAGCAGTGGAAACTGAGGCTCTGAGAGATTGAGTGATTTGTCCACAGTTACAGATAGCACCAGAGTAGGGTAAGATATAGTACCCACTGCCAGTAAACATCATAGGCGCAAAGGCAGATATACTAAATGAATTTCTGTGCAATGGAAAGGAAAGGAGAGGGAAGGTAAAGGAAAGCAGAGGAAAAGAGGGGGAGGGAGAGAGACAAGAGAGTGGAGGGGTGGGGTTGGGGGAGAGGCAAAGAAGATGACAGTGATCACCGCAGAACTGGGCCCAACAATTACATAGGCATAGAAGGATTTCAGATGACTGATTCTCTAGGCATCCACTAGGTGAGGCAGCTGGCAAATTCAGAGCGAGTCTGATTTTGAGGGAATCATAGCTCCCACCATTTCTTCTCCTTCCTCTCCTCACATCCCCTCCGAGCTACATACTGCCACCATCACCACCATCCACAGAAAAAGAAGGTAGAAATCACCAGTCCTTTGTGAAATGATGAAATGCCAAGGGTCAAGTGTAAACTAGATTCTTTTCCCATCTCAGGTCTAAAACCTGTGACATGCCCAAAATTTGGGACCCTCTAAAAGTGCAGCTAGGTGGCACAGTAGATAGAGCACCAGCCCTGGAATCAGGAGGACCTGAGTTCAAATCTGGCCTCAGACATACTTACTAGCTGTGTGACTTTGGGTAAGTCACTTAACCCTATTTGCCTCAGTTTCCTCATTTATAAAATGAGCTGGAGAAGGAAATGGGAAACCACTGCTGCATCTTCTCCAAGAAAACCCCAAAATGGGGTCACAGAGAGTCAGACATGACTGAAACAACTCAATGACAAAGGTTCATCCAAGAGCTGAACGCCCTGTTCATTCCATCAGGTCACCTCCTGCCTGTCCTGTGGTCCGCCCCTCTACTCATAAACCATTTGCATTCCCCTTTCATAGCAGCTACGTGGTTTTAGGAAAGTCCCTTCCCCTTTCTGAGTCCCGGACACCACCTCCATCAAATAAGAGGCTTGAACCAAATATATTCTCTACCCACTGTGACATTCTGTGATTCCAGAACAGTGGAAACAGTCAAAAGACCTGGCATTCAATCTTGCCTCTGTCACCGTGTGGCCTTGGGCAAGCTAATTTATCTCTTTGGGACTCAGTTTCCTCCCCTGTAAAAGAAGGGGGTTGGATTTGATGGCTGGCAACTGAGGCCCCTTCCAGCTCTGATCTGATACTTCTAACATTCTGGGATTCTGTGACCGTCCTGACAACCCTGGAAAACCAGCAACAGGCGATGAAGAATGGCCCAGTTTGGTTAGGCAGAGAAGAAATTCCCCCTCAATGTCTGGAAAGATCCAGTCACCTCGGATGAAATGTAAGCTCGCCACAAGACAAAAAGCGTACTGTCTCCTGGCCCAGCTGCCGGACGACATGCTGGATATTTATGATGGGGCAGGTAGTTTAAGAAAACAGAGACCTTCCACTGGAGACCCCCGCTCCCCGGCCCTCGCCGGGCACACGGGTTAGAAAAGTTCAGGCACTAATTAAATCTGTACCGGACACTGTTCCACTGAGGGCCGGACTGTAATGCTAAGAGGATGTTAATGTGCATTTTAAATATTTATTATAACTGAGGTAGGTTATGAAAACAGACATTTCTCCTTTCAACACTCTATAACGTCAGATTTAAAGGTTTGTCTTGGGCTCTGAGTGATTTCACAGCAGTTGTCAGGGGCTGGGAGGCCCATTCATCACATTCTCAGCGAGGGACCCCGCCGGACAGTGAAAGATTAGAGGGCTGATTTATGGAGCCCGGGCGAAAAAAAATGTTGTTGTAACTGGCGGCTGGGTGCAGATTCGTGCACACCTGTCTCTGTGTTGGGAGCAAGGGGATTGTGCTCAAGGCTGGGAGCCCCCACCATCCTGGGATCCAGCCGTGAAGCCATCCAAAGTCCCGCTTCTTGTTGGCAGCCCACACTTCTGCTGGAAGCCCCTACCCACTCTGGGTGGGCCCTTTGGCAGAGGTTGCAGGCAGCTACTGGCCCCAAATAGAAAAGCACGCGTCCAGGAAGCCTGGGAACAGTTGGAGCCTGGAAGACAGTAAAAGGGAATGATTGGTTTCCAGATGTTTCCCTGCTGGGGGCTGATGGATAGCAGATTCAAGCAAGCCCAAAGGCTGCCCACCCCTCCCCACCACGGGTCCCTTCAGTTCCCTGTAGAGGGGCTGGGTACGAGGCGGGTGGAGCAGGGGGACTGGTAGGGTTCTGGTCTGCTGGTTCTAGAACCAAGACACCTGTTGACACCTCTTTTACAACCCAGGTTATGGGACCAGGAAGAGGGGAGATGGACCGTATGAAAGATACAAATCATTGGACTATCTAGGAACAAAGGGCTGGGGGTAAAATCCCCGTTGAGAATCAGGGAAGCATTGGGTAGTAAGTAGAAGTCAGAAGACCTGCGTTCCAGTCCTGACCTTCACCAACTAGCTGCATTTCTTTTGGGAAATTTTGTCCCTTATTTGGGCTTGTTTCCTCATCTTTGGAGATGTGGAAAGAGTACTAGACTTCAAACCTAACACTTTAAATCCTGCCTTCTGTTCTTACTGTGTGACCATGGGAAAGTCATTTAACTTTTCTGGAGCCTCAGTTTCACTACCTGCAAAATGGAGATAACATATCTTCAGCAGGTAGAAACAATGGAACTTAGCACAAAGTTAATAAAACTAAGCAATTAATTGAAATAAAAAGTTACACTCCCACACTCCAGGGGCTTTATCTCATATGAGCCTCTCCCCAGCCTGGACCAACTTTACTCTCAGTCTCCGTGGAAGTATCTTCAGTAGCAGCGTTGAGGTATCCCAGAATCTGTGTATCCTCCAACCTCATAGATCCTTGCTTCCTAAGATCTGGGGTCTCTCTTCCCCCAATTTTCAGTCAACTGAATTTGCCTTTAAAAGTTGATTTGGTTATGCTATAAGAAATGATGAGCAGGAGGATTTCAGAAAAATCTGGAAAGACTTACGTGAACTGATGCTGAAATGAGGAGAATCAGGAGAACATTGTGCACAGTAACAGTAACACAGTGCCATGATCAACTGTGATAGACTTAGCTCCTCTCAGCAATACAATGATCCAAGACAATTCCGAAAGACTACTGATGGAAAATACTATCCACGTGCAGAGGAAGAATTATGGAGTCTGAATGTAGATCAAAGCACACTATTTTCACTTTTTTTTTGTTTTTTTTGTGGTCTTTCCTTTTTGTTCTGTTTCTTCTTTTATAACATGAATGCATCCTGGGCCATCTCCAGTCATCTTGATCGATATCTGGCCACTGGACCCAGATGGCTCTGGAGGAGAGAATGAGGCTGGTGACTTTGCACAGCCCTTTCTCACTTAAATCCAATTCACTTGCAAGTCATGGCATCACCTTCCTGGTGTCATGGTCCTCTTCCAGAACAAAGGACAAACAACTCAACAATGTAAAAATATGTTTAACACCATTGCACATGTATAACCTATGTCAGATTATTTGCCATCTTGGGGAAGGGAAGGAGAGAGGGAGAAAAATTTGGAACTCAAAACATAATAAAAAGTGAATGTTGAAAACTTAAAGTTGATTTTATATGTTTTGCATGACTGCACATGTACAACCTATATCAAATTGCTTTCCTTCTCAATGAAGGAAGGAAGGGATAGGGAGAATTTGGAACTCAAAATTTAAAAAAAATGAATATTTAAATTATTTTTACATATAACTGGGGAAAAATAGAGTATTAAATCAGAAAAAAAGAGTTGATTTGAGGGCACCTTTCATGGTTTCCCCAGCACCAGAATTGCTAGCCATATTATGACTTCTCTTACACAGTAACTAGCATGCCCATCTTTAAGGTGAGAGAAGATTGGGAAGGATGCAGAGGGCATGGAAACCTCCAACTCCCTCCCTTATTACCACGTAGTTTAGAGAGAAGGGCATGACAAGCTTGGCCTATACCTTGAGTAGGCCCTGCACAGTCCTCTCTCCCAATGATATGCTGTGCATGCTCCTCCAAAAATTCCACAGCCTCAGAGTCATCCCTGACTCTTCCCTCTCCCTTGCCCCCATACCCAATCACTGGCCAAGGTGCATTGATTCCTTCTCCATAGCATCACTCATTTATCCCCTCCTCCCCTCTCACACACCTGCCAATCTAGTTTAAGCTTTCATCACCTCTTGCCTGGACTCCTAATTGGTCTCCCCGCTTCCAGTCTCCCCTGCTCTCTAATCCATCTTCTAAATAGCTGCCAAAATAATCTTTCTTTCTTTCCCACTTATTTATTTTTAGTCTTCAACATTCACTTTTATAAGATTTGGAGTTCCAATTTTTCCCTTCCCTCCCCACCCCCCTCTCCAAGACAGCATGCAATCTGATACAGGCTATACATAGGCAATCATATTAAACATATTTCCACATTAGTCAAGTTGTGAAAGAAGAGTCATAACAAAAACTGTGAGAGAGAAAAAGCAAAAAAAGAGAAAAGAGTATGCTTCAATCTGCATTCAGACTCCATAGTTCTTTCTCTGAATGTGGATAGCATTTTCTGTCATGAGTCTTTTGGAATTGTCTTAGATCAGGGGAGGGGAACCTGTGGCTTTGAGGCCGCATTTGACCCTCCAGGCCCTCAAGTGCAGCCCTTTGACTCAATCCAAACTTCACAGAGCAAATCCCTTGAATAAAAGCGTTTATTCTGTAAAACTTGGACTCAGTCAAAAGGCTGCACCCAAGGACCTAGAAGGCCACACCTGGCCTCAAGGCCTCAGGTTCCCCACCGCTGGCTTAGATCATTGTATTGCTAAGAAGAACTAAGCCTATCAAAGTTGGTCATCACACAATATTGCTGTTCAAAATAATCTTTCTAAGACAGATCTAACTTTGTTGCTCCCCTGTCCAAAATCTCCAATGGCTCCCTTTTGCACCAGGATAAAATGAAAATTGTAGCATCCAGAACCCTCTCTCAGACCTTTCCAGCTTCATTTCATGCCGCTCCCTGTCACTACTCCACATTCCAGCCAACTGGACAACCGACTATTCTATAAGTTCAACAGTTTATCTCCCACCCCCATGCATTGCCTACTTTGCTTCTAGGTCTTTTGTGAGCAGTTTCCCCACACCTAGAATGAGCTTCCTCCTTATCTCTGCTTCTAAAAACACTTTTCTTCAAGGATTATCTCAGGTGCCATCTCCTTCATGGAACTGCCTGCCACCTTCATCTTCAAATTACCTTGTATTTGCTTATAATGTATCATCTTGCATTCCCTAGTAGAAATTATCCTCCTTGAGGGGGAGGGATTATCTGATTCTTGTCTTTGAATACTTAGTACCGAGTAGCTGGCACACAGTAGGCATCTAATAAATGCTTTTTGAACCTAATCAAGTTGATAGGAATAGAGACTCCTGTTATTCTTTTCTTCATCTTTCTATCTCTAGCACTTAGAACAGAACCTGGAACACAGAAGGTATTTAATAATTGTTTTCTGTACTGAATAGTCTCCCCTGTAGCTGCCCAGGAAAATGGGAATGCAAAGAGATAGCACATTAGAAAAAGGTATTGGGAGTGAAGAGTCCAAGGTTAGGCAGGCAGATGGACTCCATGACCTCACAAGATCCCTCTGTGACTTCAAGAGTCTTGGTTTGGAAATGGTGCTAATGCTATTTTCTGGAAAAAAAAAGAAAGAAAAAAGAAAAAAAAAAGAAAAAGAAAAAGCAATTTCCAAATGTCAAAGTATCATTCACAAGAATGTCAGAATCATCCACATGCAAGGTGCTGTAGGCCAGGCCTGCCTCAAGCTGGTTGAGTGCTTCAGATTCAGGACTGAAATGAAATAAGATAATCATAGACTATTTAACTATTAACAAAAGGAGAATTACTTAGCCATAGCCACGATATAGCTTTGATTCAGTTGGACACAGCTTCCCTGTCTCTGTACAGGCCATGCTGGTCTGTGGGTCAGCAGACTTGAGGGAGGAGCCTCTGACTCCTAGTGTGCTAGCTCTTTAAACTTGGGACATCAGGGAGTTACATCAAAAACCCAGGCTTCAGTGCTCCAAGGCAATTAGTGGGTTTTTTTAATTTTTAATTTAATTTTTTTTATTTCATTTTTTCCACTTATTAGTATTTTATTTTTTTCCAATTACATGTAAAGATAGTTTTCAACATTCACTTTTATAAAATTTTGAGTTCTAAATTTTTTTCTCCCTCCTACCCTTCCATCCTCCCCCTCCCCGCTTCCCAAGATGGCAAGCAATCTGATATAGGCTATACACGTACAATCCCATTAAACGTATTTCCACATTAGTCAGCCAATTAAGTTTTGAGTACAACTTTAGTACCTTTTAAGAAAAAACTGACAGCCTACAGGACAATTATTGTTCTATCATGCTAGGTATGGCATCTTCAGGGCTGGTTGTTTCGGCCAAATTATGGCGTGACTCTCCACAAAGAGAAATATTTGACCGGTTGACCAGTTGGTTGGTGAGTTCGTTTTAATGATAAAAAGCTAGGAGGGATAGCTAGCACATTGAATACTAGAGTCAAGATCCAAAAGGAACTAACCTGGCAGGCTGGAGTAAATTGGCTAGGTCTATCAAGATGAGATTTAATAGGGATAAACAGAACTTGGATTCAAAAAACCAACTTCACGAGTTCAAGATGGGGTTCTTGTTTGTCCTTCCTTTTCAAAGAATTAAGGGTGACTAGATTGTTCACCTGAAAAAGATCTGTGGGTTTCAATGGACCACAAAGCCTTTTTTGAGTTGACAGTGTGATAGGGCAGCTAAGAAAGCTAATGTTATCTTAGGATACATTAAGAAAGGCATAGTGTTCTCTAAGAGAGGACATTGGTCACCTCAAAAAGTATTAGTCCGCCTGTACTCAGTGAGATGATTCAGCGGATAAAGGGCTGGACTTGGAGTCAAGGAAGATCTGAGTTCAAATCCAGCCTCAGATATTTTCTAGCTAGATGACCCTTAGCAATCACCTATCCTTAGTCTGCTCCTCTATGAGATGGGATAACAGCACCAACCTTCCAAGGTTGTTGTGAGGATTGAACGAGATAATGTTTGCAAAGTGCTTAACACAGGTCCGGGCACAGAGTAGGTACTTAATAAATGCTTATTCCCCTCCCCTTACTACCTCTGTGGTCCTTGGTGAGTCATTTAATCTGTTTGCCTCAGCTTTCTCATCTATAAATTGGGAATGATAAAAGCCCCAGCCTCCTAGGGTTCTCATGAAGATAAAAACGTGTTAATCTTTGTAAAAAAAAATTCTACAGATCTCAAAAAGCGCTCTGTAAATGCTAGCTATTATTATATTATTGTACTTGGCCCTGTTCAGACCACCTCTAGGGTATTAGGCTCAGTTCCGGAAGCCACATTTTGGGGAGGATGTGCCCTGTTCAAGGGACGATATACTGGACCTTGAGAAGGTTTGACTCCATGCCACCCAAGAAGCTGAAGCAAGTTGGGCTGTTTCCACCAGTAAAAAGAAAACTGGAGGGGAAGGTGTTTGAACTGTCTTTAAATATATGGAGGACTAACCACTGAAAGAGGGATCAGATCTGTTCTGCTTGTTCCCATGTGGCAGAACTAGAATCAAGGGGCAGAGCAAATTTAGGCTTGTTATCAAGAAAAACTTTCAACCTTCATTTTCACTGGCCACCCCCCTTGTCTGGAACTCCTCTCTCTTCATGCCTTCCTCCTGGCTTCCCCGGCTTCCTTCAAGTCTCAAAATACGCATGTTTGTTCTAAGAAATGTGGTTTTCTTTTCTTTTCTTTTTAATGGGTAGGGAGAGAAAATAGATTTCTGTTGTTTTTTTTTAAATGCAATTATCCCTTTCCCATCATGACTTTCCTCATTGTGGTTTTGATATAGCAAGCATTGGCCTAAGAAATTAAATGGGAATTTGGGGGGAGTTTTGCAGAAGCTGCAAATAACACATGAAGGCCAGCAGACGACACAGAGCCTTTGACCAAATACATAACCCAAATTTTAGAATAAGGTGCTGTAAACACCCCATAAAAGAAAAAGAAAAAAATTCAGATTTCTTCTCTGGTACAAAGGGATGAACAAAAAAATTTTAGTGTATTTTCCACTTAACCCCCTGGAAAGATAAGGGATAGGAAAGGATACCTGTAGAGAGGCTGGGGGAGGGGAAGGGCCACAAAAATGAGCTATTACATGTACTTTCAAATGAGGACCCTGTGTGATTAATTTTACTTAATTATTTTACTCTGTTATAAGAGCCCTCTCATGGAGTGGAGGTATCTGTAAATACTTGTAATGTAAAAACAAAACACATCAATAAAATTTAAAAATTCTTTTGCAAGAATCCTTTCCCAATTGCCCTTAATGAGGCTACCTTCCTTCTGAGATCATTCCCACCTTGTCCTGTCGATATCTTGTTTTTACACTGTTGTTTTCATGGTTGTGAGTCCCTTGAGAGCAGGGATTGGGGTTTTGGCCTTTCTTTTTATTCCTATTGCTTAGTATGGTGCTCAGCATATAGTAGACACTTAATAAATGCATGTTACCTGACTGACTTTCAGCAACTTTTGTTCAGTCACTTTTCAGTTGTGTCCAACTCTTCATGACCCCGTTTAGGATTTTCTTGGCAGAGAGTGGTCTTCTTTTTCCTTTTCCAATTCATTTTACAGATAAGTAACTGAGGCCAACAAGGTTAAGTGACTTGCTCAGGGTCACACAGCATCTGAGGCCAGATTTGAACTCAGGAAAATGAGTCTTCCTGACTCCAGACCCAGGACTCCATCTACTTTGCCATCTAGCTGCCCTACAATAATTTAGATCAAAAGTAGAACAAGCTGCCTTGAGGGGGAGAGGGGATCCCCTTCACTGGAGGTCTTCATTTAAAGCCTGGATGTCCACTTGGTGGAGGTTTTGCAAAAGAGATAGCTTCCTGTTCAGGCACAGGTGAGAGTAGAGGAAAAGTGACTTACTTGTGTGAAAACCAAGTCTTGAGAATAATTGGCAAAGCCAGGTTCAAACCCCGGTTTCCAATACTGCCCCTCACTCCCCTCTAGGGAAGTCAGGGTGTTGGTGGCTTAGATTCATCTGTTTCCTGACAGAACCACAGACCATTTTTGCCTTATTAGACTCTAATTCCACACCCAGGTTTATAGCCTAAGTCTCCTTCTCTCCCAGACCATTTCCTCATCAGGAACTCCTAATGGAATTAAAGTCTCATCATTCACGGCTGCCAGTTATTTCAGCTACTTCCTAGACCTCAGGAATTCTTCAACTGCCTCGAGATGCCTCTGGTATAAAGCTTTCGTGCTGGAGAATTTGTTAGCCCCAGCTGTAGAGCCATCTATTCAGCATCCCTGACACTAGCCCTGAAATCAAACTCACTTTCCAAAGCTCCATTCCAGGCAGATGAACTGAACAAACACTAATACGGTCCTGGGCCCTGTGTCTCCCAGCCTTAGTGTGGAGGAAAACGTGCTGTGCACACCTTGTAGCTAGCTAGAGTGGTCACTGTCAAGCTATGCAGGAGGGATGGTAGAGATTTAGAGCTGAGAGGGACCTTACAAGTCTTAGTTCAACCTCCTAATTTCACCGATAAGGAAAATGAGTCTCACAGAACTCAAATGACTTACACAAAGTCAGATCTAGTTCTTCTGACTTTAAAGCCAGTGAACTTACCATTGCGTCACACTCCCCGTGTTTAGAGAATAGCATTAAAGAAGCATCATTCGCTCACCGTCTGAAAGGAGGGGATATTGCTGGAATGGGCAAAGAGATATCAGCTGTATTCTTCCCTCTATATTGGGGGCAGTAGCTTGGCGTGGTACAAAAAACATAATATCTGAATTTAGAGGACCTGGTTTCGTGTCTCGGCTTGGAACCTGTGTGAATCTTGGTGTCCATATCTGTAAAATGGCGGGGAGAATAATACTCACACTCTCTAGTCCATGGCGTTGCCGTAAGAATCGAATAAGTGTAGGGAGTGTTTCCAGATGTTGTCCTCATTGCCCCATCGATGAGGTCTTTCGTCCGGCGTTGCTGGTGTTTCTGTAGATAAGGCATAAAGGTCTTCACTGACCCCGCTGATGAAGAAGGAGTTCAATCACTGATGATGTTCAGAGTCAGGACTAGCCTAGGCTGCAGGGACTTTGCCCCAGGGCTCAGAGTCCCAGGAGGAGCATCCCCATGCCTCACCTCTTGGCCCATGCCTTAGCAAGGCACAACTATCACCCCAGGCTATACACCTCACCCAGGTTCCTATTGCTATGGCATGCTATCAATTGACCACGTTCTTCAGTGATCACTCCCCCATCTCTCCCACAAATAACACCCCTCTCTCCCACAGTGACAGCAACCGCTATACAACTATACTTCCTGAATGGCCCCATACCTTCCCTGCAGCCTTGGCTTCATGCAGCTCATTTATCCCAGCCACTTTAAAACTCCTCATCCTTTTTCTCCATTTATGTCCTGCTCTGATGCTAGCATGGAAGTCAAAACAGAACCTCAGAGTCAGAAGGAATCTCAGAGACTAAGTGGTCTAGCTCATCCATGGCCAAGAATACCATCGAAAATGTACCTAACAAGTAGTCATCCAACTTTTGTTTGAAGATGTTCATGAAAGGGATCCCATGCTGTCCCAAGGTAACCCTTTCTATTACTTATTAGCTCTTGATGTTTTCTAAGAGAACCAATGACATCACAGGGTGATGTCTTGACTTGCCGGTGAATTGGATTGAAGTGAGACAGTCTAAGTCTGGTGGCAAGCCAAAGGTCAAGATGACTGAAGATGACCCAGAATATAGTGGATGACCTTGGCGCCTTCAATATCTGACTAAGCTCTAAGCCCTTCCACAGTGCCTACTTCAGCTGCCTTCATGGCCCTTGCAGGAAATTGTTCTCATCCTCTCTTCTTCACCTGCTTGGGGCGACATCTCCTTGATTCACTGATGGGTTTGAGGCCCGTCCATTACCTTTAACCTGATTTATCCCATCTGCTGAGATGGTTTTATGGGTGTGGTCACTGCACATGCTACAGCTTCTTGGAGCCACAGGTGAGAGTTAAGTGCCAGGTGGATACCAAGGGTGGATAAGCAGCCCTGAAAAGGGCTCAGCAAGTCCTCACACCAGAGGTGTGAGTCCTTCCTGAACGCCCCAATTTATTGGCTCTGTTAAGGGAAGGAAAGCATCTATAAAAACCTGGTACTATGTACCAAACATTGTGCTAAGCATTACAAATATTATCTCATTTGATTCTTACAACAGCCCTAGGAGGTAGGTGTTATTATTAAATATCTCTATTTTACAGTTAAAAAACTGAAGCAGACAGAGGTTAAGTGACTTGCCCAGGGTCACAAAGATAATAAGTGACTGAGGCTGGATTTGAACTCAAGTCTTCCTGACTCTGGGCCCAATGTTCTAACCATGGCACCACCTAGCTGTCTATTTCTTTACCATAATCTGCCTCTTTGAAACTTCCATGCATTGCTCCCAGTCCTTCTTTCTGAGGACAAACAAAGCAAATTTTATCCTCCTTCCTTGAGTCAGTCTTGAATGGTCTTCTGGGCTCTGCTCCTTACTAGTTCAATTGTCCTGGCAAAAGTCACCTCTCTGAAACTCGGTTTCCATATCTGTAAAATAAGGCAACACGGCACTCTAGAAAGAACATTGGATATAGAGATAGAAGACTTGGGTTCAAATCCTACATCCTCTATGAAGTACTTACATGGTCTTGAGCAAGTTATTCCCCATCCCCAAAACCATCTCAATGCTTTTTTGTAACTATTCGTAGTTAGAGTGCCAGAGATGTCTGTTTGATATAGTGTGAATTTCTTATTTTGTCCTGGTTTTTTGTTGAAGTTACGTTGAGGATCATTCCTTAATGATTGATGACTCATAGCTCACTCATACACCTGGGTTATAGCCTTGGGGTTGGCCTTGAAGGAAGGAGGCTGCAGATGGGAAAGAAAGAAGAAGATCTGGGTGACTTCCCCGAAGGGAAGCTTCCTGAGAACCATGTGCATAAAAGAACCAGTGGCAGATCCAAGGGAAATAGTTATTGTGCCCAGTCTTCTGGATTCAACAGAGGAGAACCTAGACCACGATGAATTCCTAGAGTAATCATAAGTCTTAGACCATGGGAGACCTACAGCTGAGGAGCATCAAAAGACAGAACCAGAATCTGAATCAGCTAAAGCCATACTCTACGCTTTGCTCGTATTGTGAGTTATATGGACTGTGCAGATCCAAGGAAAAGTGATCTGGTTGGGAGTGGGGGGTACTTTCTTCTCTCAAGGGGCCACTCTAAGTAGAATACTATAAGTGTAGGTCACTGGGGAGACAGAGCTCATCAGAGGAGATTTTCTTGACTCTACCAACCCTAAATTCTTTCCTCTTGCCAGGGAGGAGATCTTACCTACGGTAATACTAAGTATAGAGACAGTTCCCCAGAGAGGAAAACCTCACCAAGACAGAGATAGAGAATTGTCTCAACCGCTTATGATTTAGGCAAGAGTCCTCCATACTTCTACATGTTAAATAAAACCTGTCCTATATTCAATGTATTGTTAGCCTGAATGTTTTCGTTGGAGCTTTTACTGAAGAGATCTAAAGAAGTCAAGTTCTAATGTTCCCCAGGGAGACTCTAGGTAGGAGCACAAGCCCAAAAGAAATTTTAAAACTAGGTCCCTGTAATTGAACCCAATGTAAACTCAGAACTTTGATTCTGGGCCCCAGGTTACAGTATACAAGGGTGTCCCAAAAGTCTTGGTGCAGTTTCATCTTTAATAAGCTTAAGAAGAAGATCTTGAGACAACTGAGCTCTCTGTTATAAAGAATTATCTAAATACTAGCAATAATTATTGGTGCTTTATTCTTATGTCCCTCCTACAAAAAAAAATAATACCACTGGGTCATTGTTGTTTCAGGAGTAGGCAGATGATTCCAGACCTTTGGATCTTGAACCAAGCAAAAGGAAAGATAACATTGCTCCTGTGAATGCTATCAGTGACGAGATTCAAAGGGACTGGCCCTTCAAAAGACACACCTGAGACCATAACACGAATGTACTCCTGGCAACAATAAAGTAAGACTTTTTCTCTCAAATGCACTCTTCTTGTCATCACAATGGGTTCTGTCTCATTCTTAGTTGCCTGAGTAGCCCGATCTTGAGCTGACAACTACTGGACTGCTTAGCCAGCGGTGCAGGGGGGGAAGACACCATGCCATCTGCACTCCCTCCCTTACTCATCCTTGGGGCCGAAGCCGAACATCTGGGATGTGTCTGCTTGGAACTCTGAGTGCTGCTGGCCTCTACAGAATAGGGACTGAACCCAAAACCCAAGTTCTTGTTACCACCATGTAACTGAACTATCGAGTCACAAAAATCTATAAGAGTAACTCCAGGTTTCTCTCACCAAAAAATGGTCCACATAAAGGAGATATCAGAATAACTACAGGTCAGGAGCCCCCAGTACAAAAGATCTTTATATTCTCAGTTTGTTATTGTTGAGTCGCTTCAGTCGTGCCCCCGTTGAGGGTTTTCTTGGAGTAGTGTGCCATTTCCTTCTCCAGCTCTATATGGATGAGGAAACTGAGGCAAACAGGATGAACTGACTTGCCCAGGGTCACACAGCTAGGAAGTGTCTGAGGACAAATTTAAACTCAGGAAGATGAGTCTTCCTGACTCCAGACCCAGCACTACTGTGCCACCTAGCTGCCCAGTTAACAGGAAACTCATAATAATAGTTTGGTGGGAAAGAGGGCTGGGAAAGAAACCCAATAGCCCAAGTCCTGAGAAACTACTTCATGAAAATATGTTTCCCCAGGCTACATCCTCTGGGGATGGCTCCTCCATTTCCCTGTTTCCTAGGGCAGCTAGGTGGTACCGCAGACACGATGCCAGGCATGGAGTCAGGAAGACTCATCTTCCTAAGTTCAAATCCAGCCACAGACACTTTCTAGCTGTGTGACCCCTGGGCAAGTCATTTCACCCTGTTTGCCTCAGTTTCCTCATCTGTAAAATGAGCTGGAGAAGGAAATGGCAAACCACTCCAGTGTCTTTGCCAGGAAAACCCCAAATGGGCTCATGAATATGACTGAAACAACTGAACACCAAAAAATACCAGTTGGAGCTACATCCATGGGGTAGATATTTAACTAATTCATGAGCCCTTCCCTCATGGAATTTGCTTTCGTACAAGGGGTATGACACATACAAGGGATAGGAACTGGACCTGTAATTTCACTGGTATAGGGAACTCCCAGGTGAGGAAATCCCCTCCTAAGTATCTTTTTCATCTTATAATAATGATAGCTAGAATTTATATAGAGCTTAAAGGTTTGCAGAGTCTTTTACATGCTATCTCACTTGAGCCTCACAACAGCACCATAAGACAGGTGTTATTATTATTGCCAATTTACAGACGAGGAAGCTAAAGCCAAGAGAGATTAAGTGACTTGCCAAGGTCACATAGCCAGTCTATGTCAGAGGCAGGACTTGAACCTTGGTCTTCCAGCCCAGCTCTTTATCCACTACACCATGGTGTTTCAAGATGTGTATAATAACCTATCTGTATAACCCTAATATACCACAAAGTAGTACAAAATAAAGGGTTATATGAGGCCGGGGGCAGGGGGAGGTTGTTACTAATCAACTGGTCAAGGAGGGTGGATCTGAGATGGCTTTCTGGAGGGGGTGGCATTGAGTTAAATGATTAGGAATCTAATAGAAAAAGAGAGAGATAGAAGACTTTCCAGACATAAAGGATGGCCCAAGCAAAGGTACGAAGTGAGAGGGAGCAAGAGATATACAAGGTAGAGCCAGTAGTCAAGTTAGCTAGAGTATATAATGGAGGTCAACAATATGAAGTAAGCCTGCAAAGATACAACGGCACCAGATTATGGAGATAGCCTTGAATCCCAAGCAAAAATGTGACCTTTACTCTGTAGGTGATAGGGTGCCACTCGAGGGTCACAGCCATGCTTACAGAACGTCATTTCAGTAGCAATATGACTGGAAGGGGGAGAGAGTGGAGGTAGAAATGCCTATCAAGCAGCGACTGCAATGGTCCAGGAGGATGGGAATGAATGAGGATCTGTACTGGGATCTGATGCCGGCTATGGTGGTGGTAATGGGAACAGACAGGAAGGGCTGGTGTAAGAGATGCTGAGGAGGTGATCGTGTGGGACTCTTGGGTTTTGGGGACCACATATAGCCTCTGGGAGAGAGAAAGACAAGCCAGACATGTAGGATTCAACAAAACCAAGCCCTCCACTTCCCTGATCCTTTAAATTTTGGTATCACATCTTCCCCACCGCTGGAAAATTTTGAGATGCAGTTAATCAGCCAACCTATGCATATCTCTCGCTGCCTGGAGGAGGCATGGGCTCTAATGTACGATTCCGAGTTCCCCGCACAATCTCCGATCTGTCGATGGCTCTGAGCGCCTGGCCTCCCCCTCTCTCTCACTTAGTGGCTCTGGTGACATAAAACCCCGTGTTCCCAGACAGAATCACATTCGTCTGGCTCTGTCAATTAGAGAACACCGTGCCGGCATTGGATTCGGGGTGTTAGTCAGAGCAGGGACGGAGCAGAGACAGGATTGGTTCAATAGTCGATGCTGGGATTTGGGGCGCTCACGGGAAGGGTGCTATGCAAGTGGTAGCGATTAATTTCAATCAATCGTCCTCCCCCACCGCCCCCATCCTCCAAGCTCTAGATTTCCCATGGGGCCTGGGAACGGAAAAAAAAACCCTGTCTTTGGAGAGAAAGTACTAAAAGGGCAATTTTCTTGTTCCCTGCGGTCTGTCCAAGCTCAGCGGGGCTCTGACGCAGCAGGCCACTGGCTATTTAAACATTTAGAGTGGGGAAAAACAACTTCCAGGCTTGGCTGGCTGATTACTCACCAAAAGAAGAGTTTCCAAGAACTGGGCCCCGGGACTGGACAATCCCCAGGGTACAGTGGGACAGGGGCCCAGTGGCCTGTGGCATAGGGTGGGAGAAACCTTCTCAGGGGGAATTTATTGCTCCTTTCCTCCCTTGGAAGTATTCAGAAATTGGATTCCCAACCCCTGGGCCCCTAGATTCTGATTGGAGAGCCTGTATCTTATCCTGGTCCTAACCAGGCCCAACATACCTCTTCCTGGCCATGTCCAAGCCACACTGCCTATTCTCTACCCAGCCCCCACCTCCTTCTCTTCCCCCTTCTTTCACTTCTTCTCCCCTTCCTCCCCTCTTCTGCTTCTTCCTTCCCTCCTCCCTCCTTCTCTCTCTCTTCCTCCTCCCCTTTCTCTCCTCCTACTCATCCCTTTCCTCCTCTTCTTCCTCCCACCTCTCCCCCTCCTCCATCCTTCTCTTTCTTTTCCTCCTCTCAGAAATTACAGTCTAATTCTTGGAACCCTGGGTTCTGACTGGTGAATCTTCACTTTATTTCGTCTGTACCCAGGCCTACCAGCCTCTTCAAAAACCATCTCCACATCACGCCAAATTCCACCTCTGGCAGACCAGGAGTGAAGGTTCTTTCCTTGTGACCCTGGTCTCTGATGAGTGAGCTCTCACTTTATCTTCTCCAGTATTTTGTCACTTCTCCCTGGCCACCATTCCCTCTATGTGTTGGTTTTTTCCTATTAGAATGGAATTCCTTGAGAGCAGGGACTGCCTTGGTTTCTTGTATGTCCATCTCCAGTGATTAAAACAGAGTTTGAGTCATAATAAGTACTTAATTAACACTTCTTCATTCATTTGCTCATTCATCGGAAGTGGCCGAAGGTTCCTGGAGAGTTTGCCCTGTGTCCTGACCTTATGGAGATGAGATTGCTCCACCTTTCAGCATCTCTTCAATCTATTGTCATATGTGTGTGCGTATATGTGCACATAAAGATACCCACATGTTCATTGTACATTTGTTACATCTATAATCTCTTGAACAAGCATTGCTTAATTTAAGAGATTCTCACCAAATAGCCCCTGAAAAAAACCCTTTATAATAATAATGATGGAAAACCAACAGCAGATAGAGTCCTGAACTTAGAGTCAGGAAGGCCTGGGTTCAGATCCTACCTCTGACACTTAGTAGCCATGTGATCACAGGCAAGCTACTTAACTTCTTTCTCTGAGCCTTATTTTCCTCCTCTGTTAAAAAGAGGACCCTTCTAAGCTCCCTTCCAGCTTTAAATCTATGATCCTATATTGGAGTAATAGGAGTTTAGAAAGAAGAAGAGCTAATACGGGCATTTAACCATTGGCTGAATTTAAATAATACTTCACGGTTGCAAAGACATTTGCTTCTGTTTTCTCATCGGATTCTCTCAATAACCCATGAAATAGATAGTTTCAATGTTATTGTCTCATTTTACAGATGAAGAAACTAAGGCATAAACAGGTTAAGGGATCTCCGAGGTCCCTTCCGGCTAATAGTCATAGCTACCATTTGGATAGCCAGGCATTGTGCTAAATGCTTTATAAGTATTATTTCATTTGATCCTTACTACTCTGGAAGGTAGGTGTTATTATTATCCATATTTTACAATAAAAATAATGGCGGTGGATAGAGGTTATGTGATTTGCCCAAGGTCACACAATTAGTTGGATTTGAATTCAAGTCTTCAGGCTCCAGGTCCTGTGTTCCATCCACTGCACCACCTAGCTGCTCTAAGTCCTGTAATCTTATGATCCTATGACTTACCCAGGATGACACAGTACAATCCCAGGTTGTCCAATTACCAACTATTCTCAGTAAAGGGTGTGTGGGACATTCAAAGAGGACTAGCACCTCTGGCGTGAGGGCTTGCTGAGCCCTACTCAGGCCTGCTCATCAATCTTTGGCACCCAACTCTCACCTCTGGCGCCAAGAAGCTGTAGCATGCACAGCAGCCACACCCTGTAAAACAGTATCAGCAAACGGGCTAAACCAGGTTGAGGGTGACAGACAGGACTCAAATTCATCAGCGAGTTAGGGGGGTGTCTACCCCAAGCATGAAGACTCCTCTGGTGGAGTGGACGGGTGAGAACAAATTAGAGCTTGGTCAGATCTCAAAGACCCCAAGGTCGTCCATGTATCCTGGAACATCCCTACTCATCCTGACTTCTGTCTCGCCACTGGACTCCAATGACTCTGGAAGAGTGAGGCTAATGACTTTATGCCATTCTGCCTCACTCAAATCCAAATCACACACAAGTCATGACAGCACCCCGTGACGTCATTAGTCCTCCTTGAAAATGAAGGACAAACAACATTCTCAGTAAACACACCATACTGCCGTTAGGACTGGGCCCCCAGGGAAAGAGAGCTGGTGTGGAAGGAAGAAGCCGAGCCTAGACCGCACAACTCCAACTGAAGCTCAGGGGGTGGTTTGACCTTCCCAAAGAACCAACTATCTCCCTACAGAAATTCAAAGCCACTATCAAAGGCCGTGAAAGAGATCAATCAAAGCGCAGAAAGAGAGTCATGTGAGTAACAGCATTTGCCACACACCCAAACCCAGAGCAGAGCAGTAGTCCCCAAAATTATACTTCCCAATTAAAGAATGAATCACTCTTTATAAAAAAAGCAAGTCAACGGGAAATAGGATTTTTTTTTCTTTCTCATCTCCACCAACATTTCTAATTGTCTTTCCTTAGCCTTCCTGTGCACTGATCCATTTCACGATGATAAAAAGCATTACATTTGGTGATTATATTCTGGGTTTCTAATGACAGGGAGCTGCCTGCAACTTTTCTTAATGTGCACAGGTACACAAAGATGGTTAGTCACAGTTGGGCTACCTGAGCCCTCCTAGCAGTCATTCCAGGATGAGGATGGATGGAGGGTGTGTGTGTGTGTGTGTGTGTGTGTGTGTGTGTGTGTGTGTGTGTGTGTGCATGAGTGTATATGTGTGTGTGCACACATGTGTGTGTGTGTTTGTGTGTGTGTGTGCAGAGCAGGAAATGGAACCTCGAGGGGGAGCCAGCTCTCCTGCCCTCAAAGAGAAGAATGTGATGGATTGAGGAAGAAGCAGAAGGGGAAAGAGGAGGAGTTGGGGCAGAATACTGGAGCATCATTAAATGTATGTGGAATGTATGCTTTGCTAACCTGAAAGCGCTATATAAACGTGAGCACTTATCATTGTCAGGTCATAAATACTGATCTAGAGGAGAATTATAGATCGTCTACTGCAACCATACTTTACAGATGAGGAAACTGAGACCCACATCAGGAAATCACTTGCCCAAGGGCATACAGTTAGAATTTGAACCCAAATCCTCTGATTCTAAATTCAACCCTCTTTCATAGGATCATTGATTTGAAACTGTAAGAGACGCTAAAGGTCATCAAAGGCAATCAGTTCATTTTATAAACGAAGAAACTGAGTCCCAAGGAGCGAAGTGACCAGTATAAATTAATATGGTTTATAAAGAGCAAAGATAGAATTTGAACCCAAGCCCTCTGACGCTACATTCAACACTTTGGGGATTATAGATCTGGAGCCAGAAGATGCTTTAGAGGCAGCTTGGTGGCACGGGGGGTAGAGCGCCACAGGCGTCAGGATAGTTGTTGGTCGGTCATTTCATTGTGTCTGACTCTTCCTGATCCAGTTTGGGGGTTTTCTTGGCAAAGATACTGGAGTGGCTTGATGTTTTCCTCCCCAGCTTATTTCACAGATGAGGAAACAGAGGCAAATAGGAGTAAGTGACTTGCCCAGGGTCACACAGCCAGTAAGTATCTAAGGCCAGATTTGAACTCAGGAATAGGAGTCTTCCTGACAGCGCTCTATCCACTGCACTACCTTGCTGTCCAGTCGGGCTAGGTCTAAGTTCAAGTCCAGCTTGAGATGTTTCCCCATCTATAAAGGGGGATAATAAAGGCATCTACCGCTATTGTTGGGAGAATCAGATGAGACCATATTTGTAAAGAGCTTTGCAACTCTTAAAGCTCTTTATAAATAAGTACTAGAGGCCGTCAAATGCAGCCTCTTCATTTCACAGACAAAGAAACTGAGACCCAGAAAGTAACTTGCCCAGGGTCACACAGCCAGTAATTGTCTAAGGCAAGATTTGAACCCAGATCATTGCACTATTCGGTTCCTCTTTCTACTGCCCTATGCCATCTTTGTGTGTCATGGAAGGACTATGAACCAAACGACTTTATCCCCAAGTCCCAGAGTTCTTATTAGGTCTATGTATGGTTTGTGAAGATGGAAATACATCTATTTTCTGTAAAAGGAGATAGGAAACCCTGCCCTAGCTATCGATGAGGTTGGTTGTGAACTATAATAAGGAAAAACAAACATTTATTAAGTGCCTACTATGTGCCAAGCACTTCAAATGTGATCTCACTTGATTCTCACAACAACCCTAGGAGGTAGGTTATACTATTATTCTCATTTACAGGAGAGGAAACTGAGTCAGGTGATGGTTAAATGATGTGCTCAGGGCCACACAGCTAATAAGTGTCTGAGGCCAAATTTGAACTCAAGTCTTCCTGACTCCAGGCCCAGAGCACTATCCACTGTGCCAATTTTTTTAAATCCAAGAAAGCTTTGAAAAATATGAAGGACCCAGAAATGTAATACAGTAGGAGGAGGTGGCTTCATGCCTCATCTCAGTCATTTGCTATCTCTGTGACTGTGGATGAGCCATAATATTTCTAGACCTCAATGTCTTCGTTTCTAAAATGGAGGTTACGATGTTTGTATTACCTACCTGCGTTAGGCTGAAGGACCGGCTGATGAGCACTCAGATTCAAATGATGAGGTGCTGGGAATTACTTCCATGAGAGCCTTCCAAGGCTAGAGATAGGCGTCGAGGGTTATACAGCTAAGAGCAACTGGAAACCAACCACCTCGTGAATCATTCTCCCTTGTAAAATGCTTTGCAAAGCCTAAAGCTGTGTATAAATAAATGCTAGCTAATAGAAGTTACCAAATGAAGCCTCATCATTTTACAGGTGGGGAAACTGAGCAGTTAAGTGATTTGCCCAGGGTCAGAGGGTCTGAGGCAGGAAGAACCAGCACCATTCAACATAGACAGCTCCACCACTCCACCAGCTTCCTGCACTCAGGCTCTTAGCATAGCTCCTGGCACAAACTGATAACATACGTGTGTGGCAACATGCCGAACACTGCCCCAATGTTGATACAATGACTGACACAATAGGTCCCCTCCCAAAGAAGATATGACTAGATCCCACAGTGGGGATAACTTCCAAGAAGAGTCTTGCAAAAAGCATTTAGAGAGCAGGAGTCTGGGAGAAAATTGGGAGCAGAGGAATGAGACATCTCTGGAAAGCGTCTGCAGGAGCTGAGACCGAACAGTACGTGGGAGGAACCCTGAGGATTATAGAATCAGGCTTTTAAAGGCAATCTATGGGCTACTAATCTACACAGCCTTATGGGCTTCCCTTACAGGAGTGTGGTGAAGAAAGTACTTTGTAATCCTCTGAGTGCTGTATCAATGAGGGTTATCATTAGGTTCACTCTTCAGGGTCTGACATGGTGAAGGAAATCCACTTGGTCTGGTTGCTCCCCAGGGCTGCATTAAGGCTCTGGCTAGTGTAGCCACTGCCGCAGTCAGGGTGGGGAGGAGCAGCCCCAGCTTATAAATGTGCTTGGGAGACATTAAGTCTCCATGAAGAGAGGTGGCTGGGTGGCACGGTGGATAGAATCAGGAAGTTGTTGTTGAGTCATGCCTGACTCTTCATGACGCACCAGACCCTTCCATCCTCCACTATCTGTCTAAGCTCATGTTTGTTGCTTCCATGACACCATCCATCTCATCTCTAGTGTACCCTTTCTCTTTTGCCTTCAATCTTCCCCCACACCAGGGCATTTTCCAATAAATCCTATCTTCTCATTATGTGGCCAAAGTATTAAAGTTTCAGCTTCAGTGTTTGACCTTCCAGTGAATAACCTGAATTAATTTCTTTAGGTATTGGTAATTAGGAAGTAATCAGGAAGACCAGAGTTCACATCTGACCTGAGATATTTACTAGCTATGTAACCCTAGGTAAGTCATTTAACCTCTGTTTGCCTCAGTTTCCCAAGGTATAGAATAGACATGATAAATTACTAATGTTTATTTATAATATTGATAAAGCACTTAGTACAGTGCCTAGCACATAGTAGGCACTATATAAATGCTTATTCCCTTCCCTCCATGACCGTGAAAAGCAGGTACTGCTTCCCACTGACTAGAACTTCATTTTAGAATGGCATATGGAGTAATGGAAGGAATAGTGGAATGAGAGTCAAGATATCTAGATCACAGCATTGTCATTTGCTGTGTGACCTGTGTGACATTGAGGAAGTCGCTTCCCTCTCGATTTACCCATCTGTCAAATGGGGGAGAGAGACTAGAGGACATCTGTCTTTCCTTCCAGCTCTGACATGATGCAACTCTGATGTTTGTGGAGTGCCTTCCAGACACTGAAGATACTCAGAAAGATATCAGAAGGCTAGTTAGTTCAATCAAACAACAAACATTTATTAAGCACCTTCTACATACAAAGCACTTTGTTAGATACAGGGAATGTCAAAGTATAATAAACCCAGCCCTTGAGGAGTTTACATTCTGGCTAACATCAGACTTGATCCATCTTGGTTCAGGACCCTATCTCTGGCAAAGCCACCAGAGGGATATGTTGGGGAAAATAAGGATTCTCTTCCCTGAAACAAACATGTAAGGTCAGGAAAGAGCACTGGATTTGGAGTCACAAGACCTGAGTTCAAATCCCAATTCTGCTATGTGTTACCTATGGGATATTTTCTCTCAGCTTCAGTTTCCTTGTCTGTAAAATGAGGGGGTTGGACTAGATCACGGAATTATAAATTTAGAGCTGGAAGGTCCCTGGGAGGTCATTTAGTCTAATTTTATTAAGAAGCTAAGGCCCCAGACAGTTAAAGGAATCCCACCCAGGGCCACACAGCTGGTAAGTAACAGATTCAGCATCTGAAACACAATCTCCTTGCTCAGAGCTCTGCTTTCTTTTCACCACCCCTCAAAAGCTATCATTGGATCGGTAACTCTTGAAAGTTCTGTCATAAGTGTTGCCATCTCCCTAATATAGTAAAGGAATAGCAGGCAAAGGTCTGGGAATCTAGGGAGCTTCAGAGCCCTGATCCAGAGGCCTTGGAGCTGGCTCCCTCCTCTCACCCTTCATCCCCACCCACCCAACTAGGCTGTTGGCTCCCTGCCCAGGCTAGAATGGAAAAACCCTCATATCCAGATTCTCCTCCAGAAAAGACTTGACTTGGTTTGGAGCGTTCAACAGGCCTCCCTGGAAGGCTGCCAGCCGGCTCCACGCTCTTCTTTGCTCATCAATCTTTTTACCAAAACACTGTGATATATACTGATCAGCGTCCCCACGGGCTCCCCAGACAGCGGACAAATTACCAGATTATTTGTGAATTTTAGTCATCCAATGGGGATTCAATGCTGTGACTGTAAATGTGAAATCAGCTACTTCCTACAACTTCCAAACAGTGAGCTGTTAACAAGTCAGGTAAATTAAACAGCCGACTCACTCCACTAACAGGCCCAGCTGTCAAGGGAAGACAGATGTGTGCAATCAGTGCAGAGCTCAGACTGACTCCACAGGATCCAATCTCCCCTCTTCCCCTGATTCAGGGAAGAAATTGAGACAGGGCTTTGGATGAAGAGTTCTACTCTTGGTGGGGAGGGGGGGCACGTATCTGTGGAACAACACCATGTCACTGCCTTGTGCAAAATACTTCTGTGCCTCCTCATTGCATGTGGGGTAAAGCCACTTGGCCTATATTCAAGACCCTCCACAGCCTTCCCCAACCATCCAGCCTGCATCCCCACTATCCTCCTTCATAAACCTTTGCCCTTTTCTTACCCTCCCCTCTTCTCCTCTCCCTTTCCTTCCCTTCCCTTCTCTTCTCTTCTTTTCTCTCCAACCCATCACTTAGACCAGCTTAAATCTCTGCTCCTAGTAATTTACATGCTCTTTTCTTCATTAGGATATGAGCTCCTCCCTTCCCCTCTCCTCTTTCTTCTTCCTCTCCTATCTTTCTCTTCTCTTTTCCTCTCCTCTCCTCGCCCATCCCCTCTCCTCCCTCTTCCTCCTCTCCTCTCTTTCTCTTCTCTCTTTTCCTCCTCTCTCCTCTCTCTTCTTCCCCTCTTATCTCCTTCCCTCCCCTTCTCTCTTCTCTTCTCTCCTCTTTTCTCCTTTTCTCTCCTTTCCTCTCTTCCCATCCCCTCCTCTCTTCTCTCCTCTTTTCTCCTCTTCTCTCCTCTCTTTTCCTCTCTTCTCCTCCCCTCCCCTCTCCTCCCCTCTCCTGTCCTCCCCTCCCCTCTCCTCCCCTCCCCTCTCTCCCCTTTCTTCTCCTCCCTGAACAAGTCACTTAATCTCTCCCACCTTCCATTTTCTCATCTGATAAACGGGGATAATAGTAACCTCTACTTTGCAGAGTTGTTATGAGAACCAAATGAGATTCTCCAAACCTTAAAGCCCTGTATAAATGATAGCTATTATTATGCATTCATTCATTTCCAGTTAACCAGCATTGATGGAGTGATTCTCTTTACGTGATGCCTTGCCATGTCTTAGCACTCTCCACTCCTTCCTAACCTTCTCTTTCCTTCCTCCCTTTCTTTCTATACAGTGAGGGCAGCGCTAGGTCTTTAGTACCCCTTGATCCTCACTTTTTGTACCCAATTTGCCTCTTTAAGCTCATCCCCTCTCCCCCAATTCTCCATTTCTTTGTATTGTGATTGTCGATTAAGGCCCAGAAGGTTAGACAGCCTCAGTATGGAAAGTCTGGGGAATCCTATAATCACTGGCTGAGGTAAACATTCTGGTCAAACCCGCAATTTAAGAAAGCTTTGTTGTGTCTCCCCACTTGGTAGATCAGATCCCTGCCCCCACTACTACTACCAGTAAGTGAAATATAGTTCTATCATTAAGGGAACTACATCTGCAAAGCTCTCTCCCAGCAATATTCTTGATACACCACTGAAAGGGCTCCACCCTGTACCAGATAAGGGGTATACCAAGGATAAGCAAGTCTAGACCATGTGCCATTGGACCAGCTCATAGTCAACACCATGATCAATCAAAAGCAGGAAAATCTTACAACAGAAATCTGGAAGCCAGGTACAGAGACAGCTCCCCAGATGGGAGTACAAGAGGACAGAAATGGGTCGTTATATTCACTGTTTCCACTAATGGAAGTTCCCTGCTTTGCACAGGCATGTGTCTACACAGGCTGGGGAGGTGTGTGACACCCTAGCTCTAACCCTCATCACCTCTCTCCTGAACTATTACAATAGCTTCCTAATTGGTTTCTCAAAGACAGCTAAGTCTCACCCTTACTTAGACCAGCCTGCTGTGGGCTGTGCACTCTTGCAGCTTTCACTGGATGAAATGGGAACCAAGGATATGTAAATGTATATTGTGTTCTTTTTGTACTATAAATAGTGTAGCATCTCACTATGGAGAAAATTTAAAGATGGGTGGGATTGATCAGCCCTTTCACCTTGGTGGAGTTTGGTCTGGTACCAACCCAAAACAGCACCCCTGCTCTCCCTCATCTTCTCACCTCCAGTAATAACTACCTTGAATTCCCAAGCCACCCCCCCCCCTCACCTCCAGATTCTTCCAGAGTCTGCCTCCTCCAGTGCTTCATCCTCCAGACTTCCTCTGACCCATCTAATGGATCCCTTCAGACCTCAGGACCTGAATTCTCTCCTGGCTCCTCAGACAAGTAAATAAATGCTGGAATGCTAAGAACTGATAAAGTAATTGTTATCCCTCCATGATAAAAATACTACACGGGCTTTGTATCACACCAAGGGAGTGACAATGGCGCCGAGCTGAGAGCTAATGGGAGAACAAAAGTCCTTTTTTTCTCTCCTCATATCACCAAATATGTAGCATTTAGTCCAAAGAGGGACAGGGGCTGGTCCTGAGGTGATGGGAGATAGGGATGTGTATTGAGGCTTGAATGAGATAATGTATATGAAGTGCTTTGCAAACCTTCACTTTTGATATAAATGTGAGTTATTGGTATTGCTGCTATTGATTGTCTCTGTCTTTCCAGAGGGGATGGGCCAGGCCTACTCAACGTGCTCTGGACAAATACCAAGCCTGGTCTCAGGGAAAATACTAAATGACAAATGCTGTGGGAAGATTATGGTGAGAAACCAATCATTTGGCCCCTTTATGGGCTAAATTCACAAGTACTCCCATCCTCCCTGGAAAAAGACGTCTTCCTCTTCCACAAGGTAGCAAGACCAAATAGATACGGTAATGGACTACACTCATTCAAAAGATACTTGCCAAGTGTTTACTGTGAGTGGAGAAAACCAGACCTGCTATGAGGAGTTTATAATCTGGAAGGGAGGATAAGACTTAGACATAGATCCTTTTAATGCAAAATGGAATGGAATGAGTGCTTTGTTGTTGTCATTTTCGAAGAGGACCAATGACATCGTGGGTGATGTCTTGAACTTGGGCATGAATTGGACTGAAGTGAGGCAGAGTTGCACAAAGTCAGCAGCCTCTCTCTCTCTTCCAGAATCACTGATGTCCAGTGGCAGGACAAAAGTCAAGGTGACTGAAGATGATCCGGGATGCAGTGGATGACCTTGGCGTCTTTGATGTCTGATCAAACTCTAAGTGCTCCAAAGCACCTGCTTCAGCCGCCTTCATGGCTGTTAAGAGGACAAAGTGTCATCACTTTGTACATTCACAGCTCCAGCTGGAGGCATCAGGAAGGAAGTGGCATTTGAATTGGGCCCTGAAGAATGAATATGTCAACAGGTACAGTTGTGGGGTAAAGAACTATATTTTGTAAATAGGGAACAGTGTGAGGCCTAGAGGTGGGGAAAGTGTGGGATGCATCAGGGATGACCATTAATCCAGTTTGGTTAGAATATAATATATGAGAGCAAGTAGTGTGCATTAAGGGGCAGCTAGGTGGCACAGTGGGTAGAAGGCCTGGCCTCTCGAAGACCTGAGTTCCAGTCTGGCCTCAGACACTTACTAGCTATGTGACCCTGGGCAATTGCTTAAATCCATTTACCTCAGTTTCTACCTCTGTAAAATGAGCTGGAGAAGGAAATGCAAACCCCTCCAGCATCTTTGACAAGAAAACCCCAAACGGGGTCATGAAGAATGGGACAGAATTGACTAACAACAAGGAGTATGCATTAAGAAAGGCAGGTTAAAACTGGATTTCGGAGGGCCTTGAATGCTAAATTAATGAATTTGAAATATATTCAGGGGAGTGTGTATTGGCAATCAAAATGGGTTTGAGTGACATGTTTGTGATCTCAGAGGGTTTTAGACCACAGTTTAAGTCTCATTTTTGTGACGATTTTAGGTCACATGGGGGAGCCGCATGTGTGACTCACCTTTGACCCTGAACAAGATATGTAAAGCCAGGGGCTGGCTTTTTTTTTCCGGAGCTCTGAGCTGCAGCAGTAGTGACGCATGACTCTGAGCCAGCTGTTGTCGACTTCCCCAGCTGAACTCAGATGTTGGTAGCTACAAATTGTATTTGGTCTGTTTGTAATTTGATTGGATTTGCTCTGAAGTTCAGGTTGCTGGCTTTTTCTCCTGAACTAAGTGAATGGTATTTGTATGCTGGATTAAAGTAAGATTGTTAACCCCTTAATGTTGCTTTCCTTAGTAAAGCAGGTCAAAAGGAGCTGGGCTTGTGCAGCATTCTGTGTGCTGGTTGTTGTTGGTTTTATACCCCCACAGCAGCTGCTAGCCATATTGTTGAAACAAATGGCATAGTCATGGCAGAATCTGCATTTTAAAAGGAAAGTATGGCATTTTGGCATACTGGGGTGGTTGAGCATTTACCAGTTTTTGGATTGCTCTTTGTACTTGAGATGGCTATGGTTCTATGGAACCCCAAGAGCAACAAAAGCCTGAAGGAAAACAGGCCGGTGGAAGTGGGGCCCAGAGC
Source organism: Trichosurus vulpecula (assembly GCF_011100635.1). Classification (NCBI taxonomy): domain Eukaryota; kingdom Metazoa; phylum Chordata; class Mammalia; order Diprotodontia; family Phalangeridae; genus Trichosurus; species Trichosurus vulpecula. The sequence goes on from NC_050573.1 coordinate 532,922,063, forward strand.
AGGAGATAATCCCTGCTTCCTTCTCCCCACAGTACTAGTACTCCAGAAGAGGCAGGCTGGAGCAAAGGCTGTGGGAGAAAAAGCTCACGCATGGGGGAGGGTTGGATGGCCAGAGCGAGGGCTTGAGCTGATAAGCTGGACTCTTGGAGGACTGTACTGAAAGGGTGAATCTTTTGAGATCGTATTGTTTGTGGAGTTTTGAAACAGGAGCAGAAAACAGCCTTCCTACAGACTTGAGAGAAAAATCAGAGAATGGCCTTCTTGCAGATTTGGCAGGAGGGGCTGGTGAGGAGAAAGAAGAAGCGGGGGCAGCAGCAGCAGCAGCAGAAGTGGCTGGCAGTTGCCAAAATATTGACCCAGGCAGAGCAGAAGACTGCCTGCATGAGAACTTTGGAAAGGTGAGAGTGGTGAGCTGCCCTCCAGCCGACTTTGGTGAGGTGAGCACAAAGGTGGGGAACCACCTACATTCGGGATTCCGGCAAAAGCCAGGTACAGACAGCCAGAGTTAAACGACCAGGAACCCAGGAGCTCAGAGTTCAGCCCTGGGGGCAAGATGGAAACTTTGCAGCAAGGTGTTGAGTGTGGCTTTTTGGTCCCTTCTACTGGGACTGTTTGGGACCCAGGAGGGAGGGGTGGACTTGTCTATGGTGGGGTGGGGGAAGTGCCATGGACCCCCAGGGACCCCACCCTGTTGGTTTTATTGCCCAGCCACCCCTCGGGACTTGGAAGCGGCAGCTGGAACAGCATGGGGAGAACAGACTGACAACAGAACTTTGTTTGGACTTTTCTTTGAGTTGGGACTTTGGGTGCCAAGTAGAAGCCTGCAACGGCAGTTTGGGGAGAAGGAGACATCCCCAAGAGAACTCTACTTGTTTGTTTGTTTGCTTTAGGACTTTACTAACTAAAGCATGCCCGTGTCTGAGGGTACTGGGAGGAAGCCTACAATGGCAGTATGATCCTCAAGAAGAACTTTATACTTGGACACTCTGTATGGACTAAAGAGATTAACTTGCTTTGATCTAGGGGTGGATGTTTGTATTGTAAACAAGTATTTGGGAATGACACTGAATGATACGTTTTGTTTTGTTGTGAATGATGTGTTTTAGTTTCTTGCTTGATTGGATCACAATGTATAATGCTTCTATTTTTTCCAGGATCCATGGCCATTTAATTTAGATTTTTGTTAGGCCATGGAACCTGGAAAGGGGTGGAGTGTGTTAGCAATCAAAATGGGTTTGAGTGACATGTTTGTGACATCAGAGGCTTTTAGACCTCATGGGTTTAAGTCGTATTTTTCTGATGATTTTAGGTCACATGGGTGAGCCTCATGTGTGACTCACCTTTGACCCTGAACAAGATATATAAAGCCAGGGGTTGGCTTTTTTTTGGAGCTCTGAGCTGCAGCAATAGTGACGCATGACTCTGAGCCAGCTGTTGTCGACTTCCCCAGCTGAACTCAGATGTTGGTAACTATGAATTGTATTTGGTCTGTTTGTAATTTGATTGTATTTACTCTGAAGTTCAGGGTGCTGGCTTTTTCTCCTGAACTAAGTGAATGATATTTGTATGCTGGACTAAAGTAAGATTGTTAACCCCTTAACGTTGCTTTCCTTAGTAAAGCAGATCAAAAGGAGCTGGGCTTTTGCAGCATTCTGTGTGCTGGTTGTTGTTGGTTTTATACCCCCACAGCAGCTGCTAGCCAGATTGTTGAAACAGAGTGACAGAATGATTTAATGCAAAGGAATCAAACACTCAGCCTAAGTGCTACCAGAACCAGATTAAAATGTAATTCGGAAGTATATTTTTAAAAAATGAAAGCATAATAGAACAGAGATAATGTTAATATATGGTTTTCTAAGTCAATATGTGGCCTGCAGGGATCCTTATGTATAGCTAGTGGCCTTCTTTCTATTTGAGTTTTTGTCAGCCCTGGTGTAGTGGGTCAGTCCCTGGGTCAGGAAGACTCAAGGTCAGGTCCCACCTGAGACATATTTGGCCTGTGTGACCATGGGCAAGTCACTTAATTTCTCAGTGCCCCCAGGCAGCTCTCTAAAACAGTAAATAGCAGAACAAGCACCAATCTTCATCGGGGAGGAGGTGGGGAGAACTTCCCTTATTAGGAGTTCTTTCTATGAAATCAGAGGTCCATTTTCTTCAAACCAGAAGACACAAGAAGAAACCATTCCTTTATAGAGATGTTGGAAAGGAAGGGGGTGGGGTAGGTGGGAGGGATACAATGAGGAATATTCCATATAATATTGTCAGCTTTTTTCAAGGTATTGATTGATTTTGCTAATTTTTTCTCTTCTTTTTCATTTGAAAAAATTCTTTGTTCTATGAGATGGCTCTCTAGGAGGAGGAAGAGGAGGGATAAAGGGAGGAAAACATAAGATATCAATAAAATTGTGGGGTTTTATTTTTATTTATTTTTTATGTTTATTTATTTTTAGTTTTCAACATTCACTTCCATAAGTTTTAAATTTTCTCCCCTTCCCTCCCCTCCCCCTTCCCCAAGATGGTATGCAATCTGATATAGGCTCTACATATACATTCCTATTAAACATATTTTCACATTAGTCATGTTGTATAGAAGAATTAGAACGAATGGGAGTAACCATGAGAAAGAAAAAACCAAAACAAAACAAAAAAAGAAATAGTCTGCTTCGCTCTGCATTCAGACTCCATAGTTCTTTCTTTGGATGTGGATGGCATTTTCCATCATGAGTCTTTTGGAATTGTTTTAGGTCCTTGCACTGCTGAGAAGGGCCAAGTCTATCAAAGTTAGTCATTGCACACTGTGGCTGTAACTATGTATAATGTTCTCCTGGTTCTGCTCCCCTCGCTCAGCATCAGTTCATATAAGTCCAGGTTTTTCTGAAGTCTGCCTGCTCATCATTTCTTATAGAATGATAGTTTTTTTTTTCTAATGGGGAGCCACTAAAGGTTTTGGAATAGAAGAGTAGTGACATCATCAGAACCATACTTTAGGAAAATGTACCAGCAGTGACTCAGATTGGAGAACTGAGAGACTGGAGGCTTGGGAGTGAGTTAGAAGAATGAATAGCTAACAGAACATGGACCATCAGGAATTGGCCCTGCTTTAACGAATCCATGAGAACCATCGGCACACTAGCTACCCGTGTATGCATGGATTAATGATGCCGTAAAAGCTTAGAGATGGTTTGTTCACAAAAATTAGGGTTAATATCCTCCTCCACTGCTCTGCCTCCCTCCTCCATTTTGCTTGGTTATTGGTTTGTTAGGTCAATCCTTTTAGCTATTGTGTAAAGGTAAACTTTAGTCTAGGGCAGGTAGGTGGCACAAGGGCAGGAAGACCCATCTTCACGAGTTCAAATCCCAATTCAGACACTTACTAGCTGCGTGACCCTGGGCAAGTCACTTAACCCTGGTTGCCTCATCAGTAAAAAAAAAAAAGAACTGTAGAAGAAATGACAAACTATTCTAATATCTTTGCCAAGAAAAGCCTAAATGGGCTCACAAAAAGTTGGACATGACTGAAAAACAACTAAACAACAACAAAGGTAAACTTTAGCCCAGTTGGTATGATTATCTATTCCAAATTTGGTTCTAAGTTAATGGAATAATATTGCGGCTGGTTGCAAAGAGTCCTTGAGCATATTAATAATGCCCTTCACTTTCACATTCACATCCTCATCTGCTGTTTGTAACAGATAGGTAGGGCAGATATCATTATCCCCATTTGACAAAGGAAAAAATAGCCTACATGTATGTAGTGCTTTAAGGTTTGCAAAGCACTTTTTGTGTTGTCTTCACAATAATCTGAAGAGCAGGTGCTGCTTCCAGATGACAACACTGAGGCTTGGCTAGTAAGTGTCTGACGTGGGATTTAAAGTCAAGTCCAGCTCTCTTGTCAGAGCATTACACTGGGTGATTTGCATAGGCTAATCAGCTGAGAAGCTACAGAGCCTAAAATCTAACTTTGTCCTTTGAAGAACTAGGAGATCTGGTTAGATGAATGTGAAGTTCCTGCAAACATCTCAGGTGTTCTGATTCCCAGTCCAGTTCTCTGCCTTCTACAGAGGTGCTAGAGCTCTTCCAAGCAGAATGGAGTGGCCTCTGGGGGCCAGGCCCCCCTCTCCCTGCTGGCTAGCTTGATGCCATCTGAGGGCCCCTCCTGACAGTCAGTGCAGTGGAAGGAGCACAGCCTGATGGGAGCCCAAGAGGCTGCCAATTGAAAGCCCACCACCTCCTGGTGTACACTGGGGACTGCCCTACCTGAGCGGCTAACACCCTTTTAGATGATGTGTTATCTTAGCTCTACATGTGAAATCTATGTAAACCGCCGTAGGTGTCTTACTGCATAATCCTTAGGAAAATAGCAGACTGTTCTTCAAAGTTTAAAACATGCAAGCAATAATTTTCTGCATTTATCTAAAGAGCGCGACACCGCAGACTTTGGCAAATGTCTCCTGGGTGAGGTGGGGGGAGGATTGGGGGTGGAGGGCTGGGGGGAGAAAGGTGTCTTTTTTCTTGAGTTCTACACAGTTCTTGTCAATTCCCTCTGCCCCACAAGGGTATATGATCCGGCTCACTGGGGCCCAGTCTGTAACTTGCTTCACAGCCGCAGGCCCAGCCAATTGCAATCATATTGCATCATGTGCTTTCTCACACAGGAGACTGGATTGCTAGATCAAGCCACATGTCACTGGGGTGGCAGCTTCTAACCTAGCACTACGAATACAGAGGAAATTCCCAGCTTGAGGAAGGATGTATGGAAATACAGAGAGCAAAGTCCTGGCCAAGTAATTCTTCTTTTCTCTGGTCCTATACCTTGTTCCTCCATCAGGAAGCCAGATCAGCACAGAAATCTCCTCTATGTTCATTTAAAAAAAAGTCAATCCACCCTAATTACCATCTAGGAGCTTGGGTAGGAAATTAAGGCAGGGAGACAGGAAGCAGTGAAATACATATATAAAAGAGTACTAATTCTGAAGTCAGAGAAACTGGGTTCAAATCCCATCTTTGATGCTTCATAGCTATGGGGTTTGGGTAATCACCTACCCAGTGGCGGGATGCAGCTGGTTTGTACCAGTTCGGTAGAACCAGTACCTAATTGTAAGTTGAGTTCAGTAAAGGAGTTGTTAGTGGGCACAGGGCCTGTGCGTCAACAGCAGCAGCACCTTGACTCGGTTCCATGAAGAACCGATTAGTAATTTATTTGAATCCCACCACCGTACCTACCTACCTACCCTAGACGTCACTTTCCACATCTGTAAAAAGAGGAAATCAACCGCAAAGACCTCTGAGATTCCTTCCAGCTCCAGGTCCAGAATCCTGGAATCACTAGAATTGGTAGCCAAGGACAGTCCTGTAGTTCATCCACCCTTGGATTCTGTTTCTGGTGTCTGAGGGTAGCACTTGAGGACATGTTATGGGGGAGTAGGGATGTCTTCCTTGATGCCAACCTGAACCGAATAGGGTTTTACCCAGCAGGGGTTATGCAGTGTGATGGAAAGAACACGCCCTAGGCAAGGCATTCAGTCTGGACAGACCCTAGGTTATCTCTACGTACACTTGTGCTGCCAACTAGCTGTGTGATCTTAGGAAAGACCTTTCATGCATGGTCCTGATTTTCCTTCTCTGTAAAATGGGGTGGCAGCAGTATTGGTCTAGATGATATCTGAAGCCCCCTCTAGCTCTAAAAGTATGACTCATTTCCTTATACAACTACCATAGGTGTTGGGGTGTATTTGTTTGTTTCCTGAACTGTTGGAGTCTATTTCTATGTTCAGCCCAAACCATCTCCCGGGATAATGAGTTCTCCCTGTTAGGACCTAAAGAAGGGAGCTTTCTTAGAACAGACTGCATGTGCCTCATCTCCCCCATTCTGGGGTCAAGGACTCTTGTCTCAACCTGAATTCATTCCTGTGGGCCTATCTCTCTAATCCATCAACTTGTTTTTTAAAAAATATTTTGAAAACTGAAATTCAATATAATTGGTTTCCTTTGTAATACTATATAGTTAACCCTTCCACATCACAACTATTATGGTTTCAATATATCATGGGTTGGCATAAGAAATTAAGTGGGAATTTGAAGGGAGTTTCGTGGAAGCCGCATATGACAAGCAAAGGCCAGCAGACGATAGAAAAGGATTAGAAACTCAGAAATGCATAAAATATATGTATAGTATTGTATACTGCCAACATACTTTCTCTTTTGATACCATAATAATTCAGACTTCTTCTCTGGCATGAAGGCAGGGCCAAAAAATTTTGGGTTTTCCAGATCATAGGGAAACCATGTCTCTAACCCCTGTGATGTGAAAGGGGATAACTGTATATTTTACATTGTGTAACTGTATATTTTATTTTGTGCACTTAAAAACATTATTGTGAGAAGGGGTCTATAAATTTATCAGACAGAAAAAGTAATCCATGACACACAGAGGAACACAACTCTAGTCTAAAAGAAGCTTCAGATTTTTCATCCCATTCTTCTTCAGGGAAAGGCCCCGACAATGAGGGATTCTGTTAGTGGTGAAACAGAGCAGAAACTCTGATGCCAAGTTCACTTTATCCATCCCACCTGGATGGACCCAGGGCACCAAAGAAGTACTCCGGAGTCTTGCTCTAACACTACTACCCTCAATGGCATTGCTTGGCTTGGTGATAGCCTACCTTAGGGCAAGGTCCTTTTCAGTGCATCTTGGGTGGGGTCCAAGGAAAGCCTGCCTTATTACTGACTCTCTCATGGACAGTGCTATGTTATTGGGTCCCTGGCTTAGTTATTGAATGAATGAAGAAATGAACGAATTGAATAATGGAAACAGTTCACAAAATTTCAGAACTGGAAGAGACCTTCAATATCAATTCTAGTCCAACACTTTCATTGATTGATACCTTTTTAAAACACCTTTATTTCCAAACATATCGTTTCCCCTTTGTTATAATCAAGCCTTTGCTTTTTAACAAAGAATTTAAAAAAATAGAACAGGAAGCAATTCATCAAAATTAACTAACATGTCCATCAAGTCTGAGAATACATGCCATGTTCCCTACTATAGTCCCCCACCTCTGCGAAGAAGAGAGGCAGGTGCATTTTCTCATCTCTTCTTTAAAACGAAGTTTGGTCATTGTAATTACGTAGCATTCAGTTTGGGAGATGATTGAGGGTGTTGAAACTGGATATTTTTCCATCAAGATTCAAAACTCTTCATTTTACAAAAGAGAAAGTGGAAATCAGCAGAGAGGATCTGCCATAACGAAGAAGTGGAAGGAGCAAGAGCAAAGCCCACATCTCCTAAGTGTAAGTCCATTGCTACTTTCACCACACCTCACTGCCTTTATTCCAGTAGGAAAGGACAAAAAAGGTCTTGATCTCTTTCCAGAAAGGTAGGCTCTTAAGGCCGAATTCATTCGAGGCACTTGGAATAGAACAAACTCAGTCACTCCAGGGAGCCTAGAACTAGTCCATTTCCAACAAGACAGCCTTTCTAAGTAGGCAGAAGCTCTCCCTGTACAAGTTGAGGGACACCTCATGAAAATCTCCCTTGCCCAAGAATATCTCTCCCACAAATTAAGAAAAATTTAAATTCATATTTCTATCATAGCATTCCAATTCAGCTCTCCAGACCAAGTTCAGCAGCCCAATACAAAATACTAGTTGACATCGAAAGGTCCATCATTATATATTCATTCCTTTGAATCAAGCACTGACATCTTCAAGCTCTTCTTTGAAATGTAATATTCCTTGGGTAGGCTAATGCTAGGTAAGGTCTTAAGCCGAATGTTTTCTATCACACGGTTATAAAATGCCAAAGCTGAAAGACAGGTCCTCATAGATCATTTCTCGCCCAATTCCCTGGTTTTATAGATAAGGACTGTAAAGTCTGGAAAGGAGAAAGGACTTGCCCCAAAGCACACATCCAGTTGAGAGCTGGAACTAGTTCCCCAGGTCATCCCTCCAATCCACACAGCTGCCAAATTAATCTTCCTATAAAGCCCAGTTCCGGTCCCTGTCTCTCCCTTACTTAAAAAATCTTCAGTGGCTCCCCATTGCCAGATTGAAAGGTACCAGGTTTCTTAATCCATCATCCCAGACTTCATGACAATACTGAATGGGATGGGGGAAGGTGTTCTGCATGAGAATCAAGAACAGGAGATTGGGAGGCATGGGACGACTGATTACTGGCCCTGACTAAAAAGCATCTGGCCTAGTCTGGGCCCAGGAGTCACCCCTGCCTTCTCATCCTCAGTAGTGTTGAGCAGACACTGCCCAGAGTCTATGTGGCAAATCCATTAGGCTTCCTTCAGAGGGCAGAAGGTCCTTAAAGCCAGGAGGAGGCTGTCTCTGGGAAAGGGCAAGTACCGCCATTCCTCTCAGTGGGTGAGGAGGGGGTGGGGAAAGAGCCAGCCCCTGTTTATTTCACCTGGTTGTCTTTAGCTCTAATAGCCAGAACATCAGTTAGAAAAAAAAAGTTACAGCCTGGCAAGAAATCAGTTGGTTCTAAAAGCAAAGATTAAAAAACATTCGTGAACTCCTAAGGCTGGTGGGAAAGCTGAGGACCTACAGAAGGCTTTGTTTACTTCACCTCCGGTTTCCCACCATTAGCAGGGCTGAGTTACAAGACTATTTGCTTTGCAGAAGCTCACATTGGCCTCATCTGGATTTTCCAAGCAAGGCTCAGATACCTGCTCATCTTCTGTCTGAGGCAGCCACTGAGGGGAGGAGAAACCAGCCTGGCAAGAAAGACACAGCCAGCTGAAGGTGGGGGGTGAGTGAGTGTGTGTGTGGGGATCTGACAGCCCTCCTCACCTCCCCAGTCCTTCGCCACACCCCCCAACACAGACACAGACACACAATGAAAGACACACACACACTGACACACACTGACAGACACACACACACACCCAACACACTGACAGATACACATACACACACTGAAAGACAAATACACACACTGATAGACAGGCAAACACACACTGACTGACACACAGACACACACACACACTGACAGAAACACACATACAGACACATATGCAGACACACTGACACTGACAGACACACACATACATACTGACAGACACACACATACATACACACCTTGGTACAGTGGAAATAACATCAGCTCTGGCATCAAAGGCTCTGGGTTCAAACCCCACCTCTGAGGTTTATTACCTGAATCACCTTAGGCAAGTTGTTTAACCCTGGTGGGCCCCAGCTTCCTGATCTATAAAATTAAAGGGATTGGACTGTAGACGGCCTCCAAGATGCCCTCTGACTCTGGATCTATGATCTTCCTCAGCTTCTATGGAAGCTGTGTCCAAAATAAGGCCCCAAGCCCAGGCATTTTCCCCCTTTGAAGTGGACCTCGGTAAACTAACATTGGTAGGTAGATGTGTGCCCCTCCCAATACCTTCAGGAATGTGAGGATCCCCTACTGCAACTCTGGACCTAATCATTCAGGACAGGACTAGGGTCTCCAGAGATCCCCAGCGTCTTCTTTGAACCTAGACCAGTACCTGTTCCAGGATGGCTCCAGGCCTTGCTAAGAATTCCAACGGCTTTGGTGATGAGAGAGAGGGCTGGCAGGGTATCATAGTGTCATAGGCTCATAGATGTTGAGTTAGAAAGGGCCCTGGTTCCACATGACTATCTCTCTCTCTCTCTCTCTGGAACTTGGACCTCTTGCTTTATTTAGTCAGCTAAACCATGGTCAGATTCTCAAATCTTGTAACTCCTACCTCCATTCAAGCTCAAGCCTACCTCAGCTCTGCCTAACAACTGGGAAATCAAGGCCTTTCTTAATGCCCTGAACCATCGAAGATTTTACCCCCTGTACAAAATATGCATATTTTGTATATATTTTATATATATATACAAATATGTATTTTATATATATACAAATCTATATATGATATATGAATATATATTTTATATATAAATGTATATATTGTATATACAAATCTATAAGTAATATATAAATATATATTTTATATATACAAACATATATAATATATAAATATATATTTTATATATACACAAATGTATATATTATATATAAATATATATTATAGCTACATAAATGTATATATTATATATAAATCTATATATGATATATGAATATATATTTATATATACAAATGTATATATTATATATAAATCTATATATAGTTTGCATATATTTTATATTTGCTTATCAGTTATGCATACTTTCTCCCAGTAGATTGTAAACTCCTTGAGGGAGAGAATGATTTGATCTTTGTCTTTATGTCTCCAGCACCTGCTGTCCTTGGCACATAGTAAGTACTTAATAAATGTTCATTGAATTTAATTGAATCGAACTGGATTGAATTTAAAAGTGACATGTTATTTTAAAAAAAAACAACTGTAATTGAACTAAAAGGCTGGGACAGGCTCTCCCTCTCACTGAGCCAAAGAGGCATTAAAGTACATGGAAGGAGCATGACATCTGAGATGAGGCCATCCGGGTTCAAATCCTGGCTCAGCCAATTATGAGTTGTACAAACTTGGGCAAATTGCTAAATCTTTCTGAGCCTGTTTACTTATCTGTCAAATGAAGATGCTGAACTAGATCATCCCTAAGCCCTCCTTTGGGGAATCTAAGGTGGCACAGCGCATGGAGTGCCAAACCTGAAGTCAGGAAGACCTGGGCTCAAATCCAGCCTCAGATATTTACTGGTTGTGTGATCCTGGGCAAGTCACTTACCCCTGTTTGTCTCAGTTTCCTCCTCTGTAAAATGAGCTGCGGAAGGAAATGACAAACTGAAAATTGTGTCTTTGCCAAGAAAACCCCAAATGGGGTCATGAAGAGTCAGATACAACTTAAAAACAACAATGCCGTTATTCTACGATTCTATTTATCTGCCCCTAGGCTTGAGGAAAAGGTTCACATGGATAGAATAGAGGAGTTTATTAAATAGGCCTGAAGTCCTAGGAGTCGTCAGAACTAGGTGACCCAGAGAGAAATCACGGGCACCTAAAAATGAATAATGAATACTTTTATCTCTTTGTTTTCTAGTTTTCCAATCTGCAGAATGGGAAAAAGAATCCACTCTCTTTCTCCAGGGCTGGACTTTGAAGGTTAGCAGGATACTACTACCCAGTGCTTCTGGGCTAGACCCAATTCATGGTTCGATATATCATGGTTCCAGCAGGCCTTGCCATGGACCCACACTTGGCGTCTGTCAGGATCATAAGAGACGGGATACCTTCTCCCACAGCCCTCTCTCTCTAGCAACTAGCAGAGGAAAAATTCGTGTCCTAAGCCCCAGCCCTTTTTCTGTATCCTGAAGTTGAGTTACTCTGCATGTTCCCTAGGGATTTCGACATCAAACATGTACAACAAAATATTCACAGCAGTAATTTTTGTGATGGCGAGAACCTGAAAACAAAATGGACTGAGCCAAGGCTGAAATAATTATGGCTTCAAAATATAACGGAATACCCTGATGTCATAAGAAGCAATGTATGTGAGAAATTCAGAGAAACAAGGAAGGCGTCACTTATATGAATGGATGCAGAACAAAGAAAAAACTGAAAGAAGTTTTTATATAATAACGTTTGTTGTTGAGTCATTTCCGTCCTGTCCTACTCTTCGTGACCCCATTTGGGATTTTCTTGATACGGATACTGGAGGCTTTGCCATTTCCTTCCCCAGCTCATTTTATCGATGAGGAAAGGGAGGCAAACAGGGTGAAGTGACTTGCCCAGGGTCATACGAGCCGTATGTAAGTGTTTGAGGCCAGATTTGAACTCAAAAAGATGATTCCAAGCCCAGGGCTCTATCCACGGTGCCACCTAGATGCCCTATATAATAACTAGTTGTTATTCAATCATTTTTCAGTCATGAAAAATCTATCCACTGAGCCATACAATAACTACAGTCATGTAAATGAAAGCACCACTAAATTGCTGTCTTACAGATTAATTGCAATAAACAATCTTGGCCCTAGAGAAAAGGAGTGGAAAAATCGCTGGCTCTAGAGTGAGAGTACTTAGAGCCAAATTGTGTCTCTGATGCTTACTACCTACTCTACCTTCGGAAAGTCACTTAGCCTTCCCCAGCCTCTGTTTCTTCATCCGTAAAGTGAGGGGATCAGATTAGATGCTTTCGGGGTCCTTTGCAGTTCTAGGTCTATAATCCTATGCTGATATGTCTCTCTTCTCAGTAAGGAGTGAGAGTACTAAAGATATAAGATGCATTTATGTATGCATTATAGATATGCATACATATGTGTCCTTATGTATATAAGGATATATCTATATACAGTATCTACAGTATCTATATACATATACACAGTATACACATACATATACTCTCAGATGCAGTTTCTTAGACGTTGGGTATTGCCTACATTTTATTTTATTATAAGGCAAAATTCAATATTGAAGATATATTGGGAACTTATTCGAATTTTCTTAGAGACATACCTAAAAACTATTGAGATGTGAGAAAACTGAACTGCCTTAGGCAAACAGGGAATGTTAACCCTTATTCTGTTCTCTGGGTGGAGGATGCCACATCCCCCAGCAGCTTCAACATCAATGAATGAATGGATGCAGGCATACATGCAAGAAAAAGCATTTAGTGAGTGCTTATTATTTATTAAGTAGCAAGCACGATGTTAAAACACTTGGGCTATAGATAGGAAAAGTAAGGCAGGCCTCCTCTGAAGGAGTTCACGTTTTAACGGAGGAAGACAACGCATGTCAGAGAGCTCAGCTGTAAAGCAGATGGGAAGAACCTAGAGGCCCCGGGATGCACCTAGGGGGCTCTCCCACAGGAGCAGCCCATCACCATTAGGAAGGAAGGACTGGATGAAGGCTTGGAAGGGAGAGTGTATTCTAGGTTGACATGCAAAGGAAATCACATGCTCCTAGTGGCATCATGTTCTTCTGCAAGTATTATATTGTCTTGCTATTGCATCAGTTTGAAAGAAACTGTTCCATACAATCCTGAAACTGGAGCTGGCATTTTATCAGCTAGATGAGAGCTGACGAAATTTTGCCAACAGCCTATAGGCACGGAGCATACAGAGAATCAAGAAATGGGATTTTTCATGAACTCAATTCAGTTCCAAAAATATTTATCCAGTATCTACTACATTCAGGCAGCCAGATGGTTTAGTGGATAGACCACTGGACCTGGAGTCAGGAAGACCTGAGTTCAAATGTGGCCTCAGATACTTATTAGCTGTGTGACCTTGGGTAAGTCATTTAACCTCTATTTGCCTAGGAGGCAGCTAGGTGGCTCAGTGGACAAAGTACTGGGC